>NC_069699.1:5757575-6060606 GCF_023699985.2 Odocoileus virginianus
AGGCTTCTTCCAGGCTTTACAGTTCCTAGGATTCTTGAACTTAATACTCTCAAGATAACAGGGCTCCACTGAAGATCCCAGAGTAATTAGGTTATTAATCAAGGCTTTAGGATTGTGAAATAATTTCTAAAGAATGACCTATTTTTAAAATTATATATCAAATGATGACAAGTCATAATTTGAAGTAAACTGTAACTAACACAATAAAATTCTTAGTTAAGCCTTAAAAATTTCAAAGGACCAAATGCTGCCTAGAAACAAAGCACCAATACAGTCTTCTGATATTTGTGGTATTGTTCTTCATAGCTTTCTGGGCTTGAAATGTGTGTAAGAACACCTGGAAGTTTGCACACTGGTTAAAAATTTTGCAGTAGCCTTGTTACCATTTCAGAAAGTTTATAAAGCAAGCTGCAACAGATGTTTCAGGTTTCAGGTTCAGATAGTTGTTTGCTCTGGAAAAGTCTAAAAGACGTTAACTTTTAAAAACTGTACAGCATTAGAGTTGAGAGTTAAGTTTTGTTGGGGGCGAAATGAGGACTATAACCTGGGTGACATCATTTCAGATAGCTCTGAGAAACTGCTCTAATGAAGCAAGGGAGACGGTCAGTATAAATGTGATTGTGGTGAAGTGGGAATACTTGCAATCAAGCACATATTTTTCACAGAAGCTTTCTACTAGTCTTTAGTCACCATGGAGGATTTTAGTGCTTTTCTAGAAATGAAGAGATATAAGAATTGGCCTCATAAAATTGGCTCATAAAATCTTAAGTATCTGAAGCCCTGGGCTGCCAGTTTTTCCCAGAGCACAGAGTGCTTCATTTCTGCTCTCTGCCCTGAACTCCTTTCAGGGAGTGTTGAAAGTCAGTAGTTGTAGCAGCACCTGATTTAATCCTTGTGGTGGTAGATGGCAAGTGCCCACAGCGAGTGCCCATTTGTAGTTGACAGAGAAATAGAATAGAATTTGCTGGAGTGACTGACTGAGGGAGCGCTCTTGGGGAAGGAGCTGAGAGGCAAAGGAGGAGCTAGGCAGGTCAGCCTGGGCTGACCCCAGGGCAGGGGAGCTTGACCTTGTTGGTGAGTCACTCTTTCTCTGCAGTCAAGGGCTTGGGTGGGGGGTGGTCAAGTGCGTTGTGGGAGAGAAACCAATGCAAAGAAGATCAGAAAGTGCGTGGCAGCTTCAGCTGCAGTAGCAGTAACACGTGTCCACTCAGTCAGCCATCCTTCCTCTAGCAGGTTTATTGAGACCTGTGTGTGCCAGGCTCTGGGAAAGAACCTGCGCCCAGGTGCTTGTCCCTGGAAAAGCTCATGGTCTGGTATTCAAGGCAGAAGCGGCATAGACAGAAGGTCTCCCTGTGGGGTAACTGCTGATGGGAGGGGGGTAAGGGTGAGGGAGGGATGCACAGAAAAGGGGGCGCTAAGCAGGATCTTGCAGAAGGTGCCGGGCCCCCCACTTCACATGCCGTCTGGGGGGGTCTCAGAGCACCTGAAGCCAAGTCCACATGATGTGGAAGCCACGTCTCCCCCAGAAGAAGTCAGATCCTCTGGGCCCGAGGGCAGCAGGGAGAAGGCTGCTCCAGTCCCGGGGGCGGGTGGCAGCGGCCTCTTGGAAACAGTCTCTGTTCACCAACACTTTGAAGGCCTGGTAGCCGCCTCACGGAGGTGTCTCGTTGCCCTTACAGGGAGAAGTCCTGGAATACGTGGATGACCTGCTGGAGTTGGAGGAGACCAACTAGCCCCAGAAGCCAGAGAGCCGTCCCTTGCACGTTCCGAAAACACGATTCTTTGTCTTCCTTTTCCTAATGGTTCAAGCTGTTGATACCTCAGCGCCTTCTCTTCACTCTGTGAAGTGAAAGGGAAGCCCCCGTCTCTCACTCCAGCTAACAAGGGGTGAGCCTGCATTCCCTGTGCCCACAGCTGCCTCCCCCACCTTCACACCTGCCCCTCTATCTTCATACCTGCCTCCCCATCTTCACTCCCACCTCCCCATGATCATACCTGCCTCTCCATCTTCACTCCCACCTCCCCATGATCATACCTGCCTCTCCATCTTCACTCCCACCTCCCCATGATCATACCTGCCTCTCCATCTTCACTCCCACCTCCCCATGATCATACCTGCCTCCGTCTTCACTCCCACCTCCCCATAATCATACCTGCCTCTCCATCTTCACTCCCACCTCCCCATGATCATACCTGCCTCCGTCTTCACTCCCACCTCCCCATGATCACACCTGCCTCCCCGTCTGCACACCTGCCTTCTCCACTTTTATAACTGCCTTTCTCACCATTTCAGTTAGAAGGACAGTTTTCCATGGATTTTTTTCCCCCCCAGAAAATCAGTATTATTTTTTAAATAAGAAAATACCCCTAAAAGATGGTAATTATAAAAACCTCCTCTGGCCTTTCTGCTTTCCCCCATTTTGGTGTCCTTTCCCCCCATCCCCTGATCCAGCAAGATGGTGAGGACAAAGGCTAAGCTTCTCTTCATAATGGTCTGCACACCATCTGACCTGCATCATTGCTGGCACCCGTTGAAAAAGGAGTTGGGGCAACAGCGTTGAGAACAGACACATGACTTTTGCCTGATACTTTCACGTCTTCCAATGGCCAGTAGATCCCCTATGAAGACAGTGCACAGCCGTTAGTCTCAGAGTTGGAAATGGAAGGAAGGAGAGGGAATCTAGTTTCATTTACTCTTCGACAGATATTTACTGAGCACCTACTACATGCTAGGCCTTGATCTGGGCGCTGGAGACACTACACAGCAAAACAGAAAGAAAAAAAAAAAGACACCCTGTCCTCATAGAGCCTACATTCTACAGGAAAAGACAGACAACAGGTAAACAAGAATAAATATATACAAGGCCTCGGAGGGTGATCATTGCTATGGAGAAAAATAAAGCAGTGCGGGATAAGGAAGCTTGGAGATGAGGCTGCAGGGTTGTTTGTTTGGTTTTTAATATTTTGGTGGTGCCATATGTGGGATCTTAGCCCCCCCACCAGGGATCACACCCCTGGCATTGGAAATGTGACGTCTTAACCAGTGAACCCCCAGGGGAGTCCCAAGACTGCAGTGTTTTGTTTTGAATTAATGTATTTATTTTGATTGGAGGATAATTTCTTTACAACATTGTGGTGGTGTTTGCCATCCATCGATATGATTCACCGACGGGGGCACATGTGTCCTCCCATCCTGAACCTCCCTCCCCACCCCATCCGTGTGGGTCATCCCAGAGAGCCGGCTTTTAGTGCCCCGCTGGGGTTTTTAAATAGGGTGGTCGGGGAAGCCGTCACTGAGAACACGACAGAGCAGAGACCTGGGGAGGTGGGTCTCAGGACAGAACCTTCCAGGCAGGGCGGGCAGCGTGTGTGGCCTGGGACAGCCCAGAGCCCAGGGAGGTGTGGGCACGGGGCAGAGTGGAAGGTGGTGTAAGTGTGTGGCTGGGAGGGGATGGCTCAGCCTTGACAGACAGTGTAAGTAAGGCCATGGGCGTCTGCCCTGAGTGGCGCGGGAGCCGTGGAGCGGAGCATAGCCTGGGCCCCCCGGCATTTTACAGGGAGCTTGCCGGCTGCCACACCGTGAGAAACTTGGGAGCACTCGGGACAGTCGGGAATGTCAGTCGGGGGATGGCCACAGAGATCCAGGCAGGGGATGAAGGCGCAACCCCGGGCATAGTGGGGGGGTGGTGAGAAGTGGTCCTGTCATGGATTTGAAAGCAGGGCCAATCACAGTTGCTGACAGGTTGACCGTGGAGCATTAGAGAAAAGAGAGGGGCTGGTGGTGACCTGGAGGTTCGGGGCCTGACGCACGGGAAGGATTGGGTTGCCATTGTCTGAGATGGGGAGGTGGGTGGTTGGTGAGTTAGGCATTCGGTGCCTGCAGCCTTCTGAGGCTGGGATGCCAGGCTCAGGCTGCAAATATGATTTGAGAGTTTTCTCAGGTCGGGTGGTTGGCAGAGCCTGAGTCAGGGATCCAGTGGGGAGGGGTCCCAGGGTGGGACTATAAAGCAGAGTGGGGGGCCTTTGGCATGGACACCCTTCCCCAGGATCCCATCAGGGGAGGCTCTGGGCCCATGGACGCTTGACCGTCCTTGAAGCTCCAGGCTTCAGCTCTCTGCAGCTGCGTGAGGACAGGCAAGGAGGCTTGACTCTTGACTCTCTCCGCTTCTCTGTTCCTCCAGGGCCTCCCTCTGGTCCTCCTCGGATTCTGGGGGACTTTCTGGGGGTGAGGATGTCTCCACAGGGTTTCCTGATGTGGGCAGAGGTTCGGGTTCACTATCTGAAAGTCACTCAGTCATGTCCAACTCTTTTGTGACCCAGTGGATTATAGCCTGCCAGACTCCTCTGTCCATGGAATTCTGCAGGCAAGAATACTGGAGGGGGTAGCCATTCCCTTCTCCATGAGATCTTCCTGACCCAGGGATTGAACCCAGGTCTCCCGCATTGCAGCCTGTATCTGAGGTTGGCGTCTTTCCCCTGGGGGCTGAAAGCCCCTCCCACCCTCATCCTAGGGACTGTACCCTGGGGACAGTGGGATCAATACTGTCAGCCCTTTGCTTTGACTGAAGGCTGTGGAACCAAGTTACTAAGTTTTTATTTCAAAAGAAACCAAACCAATTTTTTTTAAAAAAAGAAAAATGTGGGCCAATTCTTCCAAACGTAACATGAAAGCCCAGCTGCACTCAGCGACCTCAGCCCAGTACCTCCCTGAGTGGGTTTTCTTGGAAGAGCCTAGAAGAATCCTGGATTGAGACCTCGTGGGCTCAGCATTCGTCTGGCCAGCCATTTGGGGGGGAAAAAAGAAGCACATTTATAAGCTGTGTGGGAGTTTCCAGACGAAGGCTAAGATGTCTGGCTTGCCCTCTGACCCACCTGCACTCAGCCCAGTGGGTAGCAGTTAGGTCCCTGCCCACGGAGGCTGCCCACGGGGGGCATGGAGTGTGTCCAGCCCCAAGGCCTTTCCGGCAGCCCAGGCAAGGACCCCCCTGGGGAGGGTCTAAAGGCACCCCCTGCACCCATGTTAATGTTCAGATTTCTGGTTAGCAGGGAAGGTGGGGGGGGTTGGGGGGAGGAGAGGTTTGGGTGTATACAAAGAATTAAAAGCAACTAATGGAAATGTTGCACATACCAGCATATTCAGCCCAGTAATGTCTTTCTGAGTTTGAGGCTTTCTAATTACTGCCACCGACCTGTCAGGCTCACCTCTGGGGTCCAGAACCACTGAGGCCATCACCCACAGAGGCCGCCTTAGGAAATGTTGCTTTTAGGAGTCCTTACTAAGGGAATTTTAAGAGTACAAAAATTTTATTGAACCAAACTCAGCAGCAAACAGAAAATGATTTGTTCGATTGTCAGTGGGAAAGGGTTTATTATGACTGCCGGTGGAATCAACAGTGGCCCGTTTCTGCCAACATGGATGGAAATACCGTTTTTAAGTTTTAATGTGAGCTGTAAACTTAAGCTACTTCGGTTTAAAAAAAAAAAAAATTCAATACTTAAACTGTGGGGAGAAGGTGGACTGGAGCCAGAGAAAACATTCTCATTTAATAGTGTTTGCACATGGAACTGCAACACAGTTTGTAGCGAGGCTCCGAGAAAAACCCACAACTAATCCTTCATCGCAGCTGTCCCAACTCTTGACCATCTGCCATCCCCCAAACAGCGACTTCTTTTTTCTGGGGACTCCAGGCTTGAATGACCTAGTGTGGAGAGTTTAAACTATATACAAGGAGAGGGAGGGGGGTGGGAAGGGAAGGGACCTTAAGCAAGCCTCGGCCAAAGGTTTTGTGCAAGGACTTCCTGTGCCCGCTGCCCCGTCCCTGGGGCATCTCCTCGAGGGGGATGCCACCAGGAAAACCCAGCTTCGTCCTCACTGACCCTCTCTCACCCAGAAACTCAAGTCGGGAGCGGCCGTGGCCTGCACTGCTGCAGCATCTTCCCCGAGGCAGGCCTCAGACTCAAGAACCACCCCCCACTCTACCTCCTAGGTCTGGCTTGAGCGTCTTGTTGAGTGAGTGAGTTGGCTGGCTATCTCCTTGGAGCTGATAGAGTAAGATGATGGTGCCGCCTTTTGCAAGAAAGAGTGGGAGGAAATGAAGCAATTTCTTTTTTCGTGTCTGTTTATTTTTCATTGATTTTTAAAAAACCTTTTTTATTTTGTACAGGGGTACATCAGTTAACAAACAATGTTGTGACAGTTTCAGATGAACAGTGAAGGGACCCAGCCATACGCGCACATGTATCCATTCTCCCCAAAACTCCCCTCCCACCCAGGCCACCACACTGATGCAGTTTCTCAGTTGTACCCACAGATCCAAGGTGGCCCTCTGTAGAGTCGTGGTCTGCAGGCCATGCTGAAGCGTTGTCACCTGATGTCTTTTCCACCTCCCTCCCGGGATCAGGGCAGTGGGTATGGTCTCACTCTTTGGAAAATTAGAACTTGAAAAATGGTTGGAAACAAAGCTTTTTTAAAAGAAATCACATTAAATGTTTTACTTTGCTTATTCTTGACTTATTTTTCTTTCTCTGTCCAGTGGTGGGACTGTCCTGACGGCACCCAGTCCTTCTAGGACACATGTTGTGTGGTGTTTGGTTTGTTTGTGTTTATTTTTGCCACACTGATCTGCTTGTGGGATCTTAGGGTCTTAGTTCCCCCACCAGGGATCGAAACTCTGCCCTCGGCAACAGAAGTGCAGAGTCCTAACCTCTGGCCCACCTAGGAATTCCTAGGACATGTCCCATGAGCTGTTTTCTCAGGTCTGTGAGGTTTCTGACGTGCATCTCCTAAAGCAGAGTCCTCACCCCAAAGACTGTTGACTGACAGAGAGGGGGGTGGTCCTTACCTGCCTGGATCCTGCAGGAGATGCAGGCACATTCCTTCTGCCAAGTAAGGCTCTCTTTCGGCTACCTGGGATCCCACGAAGGGATAACATTGGGAATCTGGGGCTTGCTTTGGATCCGATGAACTTGTCCCTTGCTGCCAAGGTCTGAGAAGTAACCAAGTATTTACTGTTTCAAACAAGGACCAATCCAGGCATGACAGCCGACAGCTGCCGTGCTCCATGCCTGTCACCCAAGGACAAGTGGGGAGAAAGAGAAGTGTAGAAGGAGGCAGAGGGAAAGAGTAAGGAGCCAGTTAGGGCAAAAGCAGACTCTGCACAGAGAACTCACACATCAGCTACTGGAAGAGGAGAGGGAGGACAGGGGGATTCTGTTGATGTCAGCCCAAGAATTCCGGAGGATACAGTGGAAAAGTTTGGGTCGAGCAGGAATAGGGGGAGTAGGAAGTAAGAGTTTATCCATCGGTGGACGTCTTAGGTCCAGATCACTTTTTTTAAACTTATTATTAGAAAATATTTTTAAATTTTTGGTTGCGCTGTGTCTTCGCTGCTGCACACGGGCTTTGTCTAGTTGCAGCAAGTGGAGTCTAGTCCTCATTGCGGTGTGTGGGCTTCTCTTGTTCCTGAGCATGGACTCCAGGGTGTGCGGGCTTCAGTAGTTGTGCTGCAGCGGCTTACGTTGTTCCGGGGCATGTGGGATCTTCCTGGACCAGGAATTGAACCCGTGTGTCTCCCGCCATTGGCAGGCAGATTCTTATCCACTGGACCCCCGGGTAAGTCCAGGTCCAGATCTCTTGAAGCAAAGCCTTGTGCGAGTGATGGAGTGCTCTCAGGAGAAGGGGCGCAGGAAGGGGCTGGCAAGGGTGTGGTCACTAGAGGCCAACCTCTGCCTGATCTCACGGGAGCTCTCCTACCTGGTGGCAAGGAGGCCAACCTTCCATGTGACCATGTCCATTGGTCACCGGCTGCTCGCAGGCTGCCCAGCCAGTGGGAGTGGGGGGGTGGGGGTGGCTGACTCCTGGGTGAGGGAACTCCCATTAGGCCGAGGACAATTCTCTGGATGAGAAGGGTATGAGTATGCTCCAGAGCACAGGTTTAATTGCCCCGTGGCATGTGGAATCTTCCCAAACCAGGGATCAAACCCATGTCCCCTGCACTGGTCAGGCAGATTCTTAACCACTGGGCCACCAGGGTAGTCCCGGATTCTGCATTTCTAACAGGTTCCTAAGTGGTGTCTGTACTGCTGGCCTGGGAACCACACTTTGAGTAGCAAGATCCTGGGCTTTTTGTTGTAGTGAGAAGCATGGTTTCTGGTTGGTGTTAGGAAGATGGAAGAGGGGTTGGAGCTCAGCAGACGCCCTAAAATCCTGCTGCAGGAAGTCATGTGGCTGAGAATTAGGCTTAGAAAGGCTGGTCTTAGATCCAGCAAGTATTAAGACATTACTTTCAAGATTACTAGAGAATCCTTTTTTTAAAAAAAGAAAACTTATTGTGAGAGCTGAAGAATTGATGCTTTTGAACTGTGGTGTTGGAGAAGACTTTTGAGAGTCCCTTGAACTGCAAGGAGATCAAACCAGTCAGTCCTAAAGGAAATCAGTCCAGAATATTTATTGGAAGGACAGATGCCGAAGCTGAAGCTCCAATCCTTTGGCCACCTGATACAAAGAGCTGACTCACTGGAAAAGACTGATGCTGGGAAAGATTGAGGGCAGGAGGAGAGGGAGACAGAGGATGAGATGGTTGCATGGCATCAATGACTCAATGGACATGAATTTGAGCAAACTCTGGGAGATAGTGAAGGACAGGGAAATCTAGCATACTGCAGTTCATGGGGTCACAAAGAGTCAGACTCGACTTAGCAACTGAACAACAACAACAATTGTGATGGAACCCAGATATAAAATACACTAAGTAACTATTTGGGGAAATAATTATTTATTTTAAATATCTCAGAAGCTTTGTGTTAATGGATCCTCGCCCATCCCCCACCCCCCAATTATCGTGAACATTGAACAGTTAGCAACCTCAAAACATGCATAATGATATACAATTGAAGTTTACACTGTTTTAATCATTCCCTTTCTACGTGCGTTTTTACATTAATTTAGATGACACCAAGTCAATAAATGGGCTTCCTAGGTGGCTCAGCAGTCAAGAATCCAGCTACCAATGCAGGAGCCCCAAGAGATGCAGGTTTAGATCCCTGGGTTGGGAAGATCCCCAGGAGGAGGAAATGGCAACCCACTCCAAGATTCTCACCAGGAGAATCCCATGGACAGAGGAGCCTAGTGGCCTGTGGCCCACGTGGTCGCAAAGAGTCGGACATGACTAAGCATGCACACACACAGCTGGGCCCCACCCCTAGGGCCTCCCCTTCATCCAGGGTGGAATCAGAGGCCTTGCATCTCCAGCAAGTTCCCAGGTGATATCTATGCCGCTGGTCTGAGGACTGCCGTCTCAAGTGAGACGGGCCGAGTCACCATGAGGTGCCTGGGATGCCGCGAACTGGATGCTCACCAGCCGGGGGAGCCCGTGATGCACTCAGGCTGTTTCCAGACAGCTCACAGTCATCGCAACAGGGTAAAGACTAGGCCAGCACAGATCACTTCATATTCCTTCGTAATTCCTCTGCTTCTCCATCAAGTAGGTACCGGTGCTTGATATCCTAGTCCTTGGCCCTCTTTAAACATTTTTTCCCTCCTAGGTTAGTCTTTCTTCCTGGCGTTCAGAGAAATGGTTAATCCTGAGAGAGGAAGCCGAGGACTGAGTTTTGTTAGTCCTGGCAAAAACTCTAAGACATTCCTAGGCACAGATTGGTCAAGGACAACCAGGCCACTGCTTCTGAGAGGAAACGGTGCTTACCGGTACAAAGCTAACCTTGTTTAAAAAAAAAAGACAGATTCACAGGACAGAGGGAACAGGGTGGATGTGTGTCCCGCCCTCCTCCCCTCCTCGCAGCAAATGTCAGTTGTAAATTCTTTCCAATTGCAACAAACAATTTTGAAAAAAATCTCAGAGCTTCTAGACTATGTCCTGGATCTTGGCTCATTTGCCCTCAGCAACATCGCAACATTAAAAGGAAATAACTCATTGTTTTTCTTCCCTCCTCCACTCCAACAATTAAATACCTGATCCAAAATAGCGCTGCTCTCAAATGCTCTGTCACGCCTATTTTGAAAATTTCAGGTTGCAGACTCATTTCTTTCTTTAAAAAAAAAAAGAAGAAGACAATAGTAGGATGAAGAGGTGAATTTTGACCCCCGGCTGGAATTGGGGCCAAAGTACAGATCTGGGGTTAGGGCGACAGGGCCCAGGACAGGTGGTCCAGGGACTGCTGACATGTGATGACCCCTGCCCAAGCCTCCCTGCCCGGCCAGGTGCTTCCAGACCCACTTTTCAGCCTAGAAAGCAAAGACCTGAGAGAAGGAAGAGCAGCCCTACTCCCCTGTTTGATGCGCTAGTGAAATGTCAGCGGTTCTCACTGTGATGTGTCACCGTTTATTTTCCTCCCAAGGGGGCTTCGGGGGAGGCCCCCCCCCCAACTCCAAGGCGGCTAGACCTTCTCCATCTCAATCTGTTGATGGTAGTGCCGAGCCTGCCGCTGGCCAACATTCAGCTTGTACACGGAGCTCTTGTGCTGGCATCTTCGGTAACCCCACACGGCCCCCACGCCGACCAGGAACAGCAGCAGGCACAGAACTGTGACGATCGTGGCAATGATGGGGCCTCTGCCGAGGCTGGGACACTTGCCCCCAGCGCAAGGCTCCAAGGTCGGGAGAAGCTCCTCACTTGCACCCGGGTTGGGGACTTCCTGCCCCAGGAAGTCCTCCGACAGCAGGTACGGGAAGGTATCCTGGACAGCAGGGGCAGTGGTCTCCGGTGGGGTCTGGGTGGCTGCCACGACAGTTGAGGGAGTGAGGTTGGGCGTCTTCTGGACGGCGGTTGTCTCGGTCTCCAGGGTAGAGCTGGTGAGTTCATAGGGCGGGGTGGATGTGGGAGGCTTCTCTGTGGCATATCTCCAGGGGACGGTTGACTGGTTTCCCGTCAAGTCACCAGCCCCTTTGCCGGGACCCTCAGTGTCAGACACATTCATGGGTCCGAGGGCCAAAGCTTCTCCATCTAGCGTTTGAGAGGGAAGAAGTGAAGTCACGTCCTCACTGGGAGTGAGGGTGGTGCTCCTGGACTGCTTCCTTTCTGCAAGGGCAGGCTGGCTGGACGTCACCAGGACGCTTTCTTCCAGCCCTACTGATCCATCCCCTTTGTCCTCCTCTTCCTCGTCTCTCTCCTCTCCCGCCTCCGTCTGCCTCCAGGCCCCGTCGGTCACAGGGTAGCCGTCTAACCAGGACTCATCGCTGCTGCTCACCACTGCGTCCCCGGCCCTGCTGTCGTTCCCGCCCCCAGAGGGCCCCGAGGGGCCATCGGTGCTGTGGTAGATGACCCTGCTTTCCGGCTCCCCTGGGGCCAACGCGCTGCCCCTTTGGCGGTCTCCAGCAGGAAGGTGCTTTTTGGCGTCATCATCCATCTCCTTTTCCCACTCGGGCTTGTGGAAGGTCCCAGCAGGAGACCAGAGCATGTCCTTCCCGCTGCCTTGGGATCCCGGGAGCTCCGTGGGGACAGGGCTCCCAGCGCCCAGCAGGCCTGTGGTTGGCACAAAGGCTGTATCCTGGGCTCTGTCTTCCCTTGCCATAGAGGTCTTCCTAGGCATGGAGACCAGACGGTCCTGTTTCGGAGCCTCCTCAGAGGGTTCTTCCTGACTCCTGTCCTCCTCTGCCTCTGTGCGGGAGTCCTCCATGAGCTCTCTGAATGACACGGATCTATCATCAGGAAAATTATCTTCATAGTCAATATGTACCTCTGCCTCATCTGGAAGGAAAGAGGGAAAAGCTTCGTGAGGTCCAAGGCACAGAGCCAGCATGGAACACCAAAAGGGAATAAAAAGCACAGGGGCTGGAACAAATGGAATGAAACTGTTATTCTTAGATGCTACGACTGTATCACAGATAAACCCAAAGAACCTACATACAGACTGTTACAATTAACAGATGAGTTTATCAAGGACTGGTTGTAGAACCAAGGACTGGTTCTACAGGCAACATAAAACACCAACTGTGTCTCAATATACCAGCAATAAACAGAAAAAAAATTTAAAAGATACTGTTTGCCATAGCATGTGTGTGCTCAGTCTTTTAGCCATATTTGACTCTTTGCAACCCCATGGACTGTAGCCCACCAGGCTCCTCTGTCCATGGAATTTTCCAGGCAAGAATATTGGAGTGGGTTGCCATTGTCTACTCCAGGGGATCATCTTCAGCATTAGCAGACAGATTCTTTCCCATTGTGCCACCTGGGAAGCCCAATTGTCATTGCATAATGCTCCCCCCCCCCCCAGATTCCTAGGAATAAATCTAACAAAAGATGTGTAAGATTTGTACATGGAATGGTACAAAGTATTTCTGAGCAAAATTAAAAGATGACTTAAGTAGTAAAGGGCTATCCCACATTAGTATAATGCAAGTTTAATTGTTAAAGCTGTCAATCTGCCCAAATTAATCATTTGAAAAGACCCTGATGCTGGGAAAGATTGAGGGCGGGAAGAGAAGGGGATGACAGAGGATGAGATGGTTGGATGGCATCACCGACTCAATGGACATGGTTTTGGGCAGACTCCAGGAGTTGGTGATGGACAGGGAGGCCTGGCGTGCTGCGGTTCATGGGGTCGCAAAGAGTTGGACACAACTGAGCGACTGAACTGAACTGAACTGAATAAAAATCTCAGACATTGACAAGCTCATGCTGAAATTTATGGAAATGCAAAGGGCCAAGAGGAGACAAGGAAAAAAGAGAAATGCTGTAGCAGGTATGCTACAAGATTTTAAGATTTACTGTAAAACTGGAGTACTTTCAAAGACTGTGTTTGGTATTGGCACAAAGATAGACAATCAAGTTACATTAACTTTAAGAACTTCTGTTTGTCAAAAGCCACTATGAAGAGCATTCAAATGCATGCCACAGATTTGAAGATAACTGCAGCACATATAACCTCTGGAGGGTTCCAGAATTTATAAAGACCTCCTACAAATCAATAATAAATAGGTAGACAAATGGTAGATACGTTGGCAAGATACTTGAATCAGCGTATCACAGAAAAGGTATTGGGACGTCCCTGATGGTCCAGTGGTTAAGACCAAATTTCCACTACAGGGGGGCACAGGTTTGTTCCCTGGCTGAAGAACTAAGATCCTACATGCCATGCAGCACAGCTTAAAAAAAAAAAATCTAAATAGTCATTATACACGTGTGAAGATGCTTAACCTCATTAGTAACAGAGAAGTGCTAATCACAGCCAGAGTGGATTCCATTATCTGGAACCAGAGTGGCTAAAATTAAACAGACCGACAGTCTCCAGTGTTAACAAGGATATGAAAATGGAAAGTGAAAGTCACCAAGTCGTGTCCGACTCCTTGGGACCCTATGGACTAAACAGTCCATGAAATTCTACAGGCCAGAATCCTGGAGTGGGTAGCTTTTCCCTTCTCCAGGGGATCTTCCCAACCCAGGGATCGAACCCAGGTCTCCTGCATTGCAGGCAGATTCTTTACCAGCTGAGCCACAAGGGAAACCCAAGAATACTGGAGTGGGTAGCCTATCCCTTTACCAGTGGATGTGACATACAGCAGTTCTCCTCCTATGTCTGTGTGCACATGGGGGCCAAAGGACATGTGCAAGCATGTTCATAATAACCAGAAGCTGGATATGCTGCAAATGGCCACTAACTGCAGAAATGCCCCACACAGTGTGGCACACACAATGTGGACTCTCACCACCATGACATCCTGCACAAGAGCACATTCTTCTGGGGGCCCTGGCAGCATTCCACTTCTTGACCTGTGTGGTGGCTAACGCTGTATTTTTTGATCACTTATTAACCTGTTATCTTACGATTTGGATGTATGGTTTTTCAAACTTTTTAATTGAATGAAAGACTCCTTAAATTCTATAGTGCTCTACAATGTTCAACAGTTTCACACACGAGTCCATAAAATTCCATAATAAACCTTTCCTTTCTTATCCCCTCTCCCCACTGGTAACCATTCATTTCCCATATCTGTGAGTTGGCTTTTTTTTTTTTTTTTTTGCCATGCTGCACGGCATGTGAGATCTTAGCTCTCCAATCAGGGATTGAACCTGTGTCCCTTGCAGTGGAAGTGCATGGTCTTAACCACTGGACCGCCAAGGAAGTTCCAGACAGCTTCTATTTTGTTTTATTCATTAGTTTGTTTTATTTTTTAGATTTCATATAAGTGATATAATTGTATGTTTAACTAAATATGTATCTTTTAAAACACTCATCTGCCCATTCATTTTATTTTCCTTATTATATTTGTTATGGTGATCCACGATTTTTTCTAAGGTTTCTTTATTTTTTGTTATGGTGGGTCTTCGTCGCTGCATGAGGGCTTTCTCTGGTTGCAGAGAGCAGGGCCTACTCTGTAGTTGTGGTGCACGGGCTTTTCATTGTGGTGGCTCCTCGTTGCAGAACACGGGCTCTAGGCATGCAGGCTTCAGTAGTTGCAGTTAGCGGCTCTAGAGCAGAGGCACAGTAGTTGTGGTACAGCGGCTTAGTTGCTCCACAGCACGTGGGATCCTCCCAGGTCAGGGATTGAACCGGTGTTCCAGGCATTGCAAGGTGGCCTCTTAACCACCTGACCACCAGGGAAGCATGATCCATGATCTTTGATGTTAACTAGTACAACTCGATGAAGGCTATTTTGTAGACACCGAAACCCCCACCAGGTGGAAGAAGTTAACTACATGAAGACCAGACTGTAGTCTGACATGAGCTGCCACAATTCTGAGAACTGGCCTCAAACAGACGGGAGCCAAGCAACCCTGGAAATGAAGACCAAGTAAGTAAAGTCGCTCAGTCGTGTCCAACTCTTTGCGACCCCATGGACTGTAGCCCACCAGGCTCCTCTGTCCATGGGATTTTCCAGGCAAGAGTACTGGAGTGGGTTGCCATTTCCTTCTCCAGAGGATCTTCCCGACCCAGGGATCAAACCCGGGTCTCCAGCATTGCAGACAGACACTTTACCGCCTGAGCCACCAGGGAAGCCCCTAGTGAAGGAAGATTAACAGTACTTGAAACAATCAAGAAGACTCAGAGCTGACTGTGTTGTTTCTGCAGATGGCTCCCTCCTCCTGCTTATGTGCCCCTCAAACTCCCCTTTAAAAGCTCTTGCCCACTGGTTGTCGGTGGTGGGGGGAGGGGGAAGGAGTCAGCCTTTGGACAACACCCTACCCCTAGTTGCCGGCCTCCAAAATAAAGCAAACTTACCTTCCCACCAACCTTTTCTTTACTGGCTTTGGAGCTGCCAGCACCTGAACCCACTTTAGATAACAAATTTTGGTGCCCGCCTGTGGCTGCACTCTCGCGATATCTGGCTCCCCGGGCTTTCTGCGAGCAGAGCTGCCGCCATGATGACGCTACGAGGTGGGTTCAAGGAGCCGCTGCTCATGGTTCACTGGCCCCGGGAGGGGGGTTGGGGGACGTTCCTAGTAGCTGCCGAAAACCATTTGTTTCGGGGGTTCTCCCTGTTTCTCCCCTGCTCCGCACTGGGTGTCATCAGCCAGGGCATTAGTTGGTTCATGATAGTAGCAAAGAATGGTCAACAACCTCTGAGTCCTAGCACTGGACATAATCTCTGCTAAATTCCTTTTCCCACTAACCCACCTTATGAGCTTCAGTCAAAAGGCACCTCGAATATGGGCAGGAAAGGAGCCTAGTGTATGATGTTAGAGCTGGGGATTTGAGGCGAGATGGCTGGATGGCATCATCGACTCAATGGACACGAATTGGAGCAAACTCCGGGAGATTGTGAAGGACAGGGAAGCCTAACATGCCGCAGTCTATGGGGTCGCAAGGAGTGGGACACGACTTAGCAACTGAACTACAACAATAAGCCCCCTCCTGCCTGGTGGGCCTGCCTTGACCTGGACCCTTGTGGTCACTCTGAGCTGTGTGTGTATCTATCTGTCCATCTGGAGATTCTGCCCTCAGCGCTCTCTGGGTCCAGAGCATCCCTGGACAGCAGCCCGGGGCTCAGAGCCAAGCCCTTCCTGTCTGCCCAGGTTCTCAGGTCAAGGTCTGGCTCAGAAACAGCCTCTCATTATGTCACATTCTCAGCCACACCAAAACCTCAAGTGAAGACACAGACACCGACTGTTTACAAAGAGTCTACTCATGACAAAGTATCCCAAGGCTGTTTTTCCCCTCCTGAATAACGGTAAAGTTTGTTACTGCATGTCAACCTCAAATTACGTTCTGCCATCACGATGGGGAACACCAGCTCTTTGCCTGTCGAGGTGCTATTTCTCTCGCCTCTCTCTGCTTTCCAGTCTGAGCTCTCCGGAGCCATCCAGCCACTGTGCCACCCTCCCTTCCCCCATGCTCCCCTGAAACCTGGCCTGCACAATGCCCAGCCTTCTGGTTTAGACCAACAGGCCCAGGAAATGTAAACTTCATGGGCTCTCTTGGGAAAAGTCAAATCCCTCGCTATGTGTTTATAATTAACTGCTACTTTAGGAAAACACAAGACAACAGATCAACAGGAATCGGGTAAAAAGGGGCAGCCAGGCCGTGCCTTTATCCAGGGCAGGAGTGTACAAGCCGGAGCCCAGAATGCTGGGCTCTCCCAGTGCTGCCACATTTCATGCTTTTTCATGTTGTTGCGTTTCTGGAAGCCCACACATACCTTCTTTTTTCCCCTCTGGTCTTGGCTACACAGCCTTTAAAAATAGTAATTTTGAAAAAAGGCAACCAGACAAGCCAGAAATAACCACTGGCTCAATGAACTTCTGAACAAATATGGCAATATTGACAAGGAAATTCTAAATTCAGTTCAGTCTCTGGCTTTTATTCTATGAAGGAAGTCTAGAAGATGGAGAAAAACAGAAATTGAAGTTAATTTAAGAAAACAAAAGAAGGGCTTCAGAAATGAGAGAAAATAGCAAAGAAACTTGGTGAGAGAACAGCTCATTTGCAAAGCAAGCCCTGCTCTGCCCTCATGCTTTGAGAGGCCCCAGAGGAGCACATGGACATGACACAGATGCCGGAATGAGACATGCCTGGTTTTACATCTTGGCCCTGCTGCTTTCTGGCTGGCTGACATAGGAAGTTACCGAGCCTCTCTGTCCTTCAGTTGTCCCATCTGTCAGTTGGAGGTGGCTGTTTCTGCTCAGACTTGTGAAGATGAGCTAGGATAAAGCATATAAAACTCCTCTATCAGAAAGGAGCATGAGGAGGCTTGGGGAAGATGGAAATATTCTGTAATTTGGTTCTGCTGGTGGTTTCCTTTATTTAGCTAGGCCGGGTCTGAGTGGCAGCATGTGGGTTTTTTTTTTGTTTTGGACTGCATCAGTCTTAGTTGCAGCATGTGGGATCTAGTTCCCTGATCATGGCTCAAACCCAGGCCCCCTACCTTGGGAGCATGGTACCTTAGCCACTGAACCACCAGGACTTTTATATTTTAAATGGGTACCATTTCTTGTATGCAAATTAAGCCTCAAGAGAGTTGTCAAAAAACAGAACAAAAACAAAAGACAACTCCCAAGACAGAGAGAACATGGAACAGGTTTGGCATTATTTACGACAGCTCTTTTCTCAGTGCCCTGAGGGGGAACAAGTCTTGTTGCCACAGCTGCAGCAGACCAGGGAAGGAAGCGAGAACCGTTGTCCATCTGTTGTGGGACTCAGGTGGTGGGGCTGGCAGACTAAGGTCAAGCGTGGGGTCGCTCACTTTCCTGATAGCACAGACCAGAATGCACAGACAGAACCATGGAGCTTGGGGTGGAAGATCGCAAAGGCTTTTCAGAGCCTGTCTTAGATACCCTTTGTCAGGGCAAGTTTTAGAGGAGAAGTGAAGTGTTAGTCAGTCGGTTGTGTTGCACTCTTTGTGACCCCATGGACTGTATGTAGCCCACTAGGCTCCTCCGTGCATAGGATTCTCCAGGCAAGAATACTGGAGTGGGCTGCCGCTCCCTTCTCCAGGGGATCTGCCCGATCCAGAGATTGAACCTGGGTCTTCTGCATTGCAGGCAGATTCTTTACTGTCTGAGTCACAAGTAAGCCACCTTTCAAGGAGAAACATGGGGTAAATCAGAGAGCAAGGGTCTGTGAGTCTCTCCCATCCTGAGGTGTCTATCCTGTGCTTCTCTGCAGAGGCCACGGGACCACAGGGTGCTGAGTCAGGAGACGGCAGGAGCCGCCAGGGGAACCAATGGCAACCCACCCCAGTATTCTTGCCTGGAGAATTCCATGGGCAGAGGAGCCTGGCAGGCTACAGTCCGTGGGGTAGCACAGAGTTGGACACGACTGAGTGAGTAGCACTTTCAATTTGCCCTCCATGGACAGCAGCCTGCAGCCAATGACAGACTAGAACAGAGGAACTCAGGCTGGTCCCCTTGCTTCCAAGTGGGACCAACCCTGTGGTGCAATTCATGCTCCCTAGCTCCCCAAGGGATCCAGGCAACCCTGGATCGTTGTCAGAGGCAACGAGTGGCCAGGACAGCAAGTAGGGAGCAGTCAGTGTGTCCTGAAAACTGCACGTGGCCCTGTGATCATGTGGCCAGGGGCAGCCACTTGGAGTGGTGGGAGGTCAGAGACTGTCCCTAGGGTTCAAGTGGCCAGAGATGGATATGGCCTTGAAGACTGTATGGCACTTGGTATAATAAAAAGCCCAAAGGAACCCAACATAACATGGAAATCTGCACACACAGGTAAAGAGCAAAGCACCAGGACTTTTCTATGAGGAGGGCAATAACCAATTATGGTCAGAGACCGAGCATGTAGCATTGAGAACACTGGGCTTCCCTGGTGGCACTACTGGTAAAGAATCTGCCTGCAGTGCAGGAGACCTGGATTTGAGCCCTGGGTCAGGAAGATCCCCTGGAGAACAGAATGGCAACCCGCCCCAGTATTCTTGCCTGCAGAATTCCATGGACAGAGGAGCCTGGTGGGCCACCGTCCCTGGGGTCACAAAGAGTCAGACACAGCTGAGCGACTAACACTGAGAACATTAGAGGTATGGCGGATGTTTAGTCTGCCCAGCTGGGAATGTAAACCAAGAAGATGTGTGGATTCAGAATGAAGGGAGAACAAAATGGCCAGACCCAACCCTGGACTCTAGGACCCACAACTAGAGAAATACCAACACACAGAAGGGAAAAAATGGCAGTTAAGCCCCCACCCTTTAGGTTGACGGTCAAGGCTGAAGTCCCTGTGCTTCAGTGAGAGACCTCACCATCACCACTTAATGTCACAGTGAACGGACCACCTGGGTGGTTGGTGTGTGGCTGAGGCACCTTCCTGCACCAGCTGCTGTCTGACCCCTCTGGATGGATGTGCCCCCTGCTCACCATTTAGTTCAGTTCAGTCACTCAGTTGTGTCTGACTCTTTGTGACTACATGGACCTCAGCACGCCAGGCTTCCCTGACCATCACCAACTCCCAGAGCTTGCTCAGATGCATGTCCATCGAGCCGGTGACCACCATTACAAAGTTTAAATTTCATCACGCTCATTCAGGCAGTCCCCACGTTACTAGTGGATTTAGAGCTTGCTCAGATGCATGTCCATCGAGCCGGTGACCACCATTACAAAGTTTAAATTTCATCACGCTCATTCAGGCAGTCCCCACGTTACTAGTGGATTTAAAAAACATTTGTTTACGCATCTGCTCTACTGAACTGATGCTTTAATAAGCAACAGCTGCCCTTCCTCTAGAGCACTGCCCTTGGAGGAATGGGAGCCTTAATTACAAGCCATCTGATGCTTGCAGTTCAGGAGACCCGGGTTCAATAGCAGTCCGTGGGGTAGCACAGAGTTGGACACGACTGAGTGAGTAGCACTTTCAATTTGCCCTCCATGGACAGCAGCCTGCAGCCAATGACAGACTAGAACAGAGGAACTCAGGCTGGTCCCCTTGCTTCCAAGTGGAACCAACCCTGTGGTGCAATTCATGCTCCCTAGCTCCCCAAGGGATCAGGCAAAGCAAGAAAAGACTGCATCCTTAACTCCTCCCCACTCACCTTCCCTGCCTCCCTTACTCCCCCTCAACAAGCCATCTATGTGTGAATAGGTTCTGCTTTTAGAGAATCTAACTCAAGTCTTCAACATGCCCAAATAATGACAAATTTGAGTGAAACAGTCTTCATAGTAGCCCGGAGTCTCCAAGCCCCTAGAATCTCTTGAGACCAAAGTCATCTGAGCTCGAAGTTCTTTTAACACTTGACCTCCAAGGTTCCCAAGCCTTGGGGCTGTCTGGATCTGGAGAGGCTGTGAGGGGAATAAAGGGCAGGAGCCTCTGGAGCAGGTTCTGCCAGAGGGCGTGGAGCAGACTCCAGCAGCGCACAGGGAACAGAAGGAAATGCTCTGTGGTGGCGGCTCTGATGTGTAGGGAGGGGTAGTGGGGAGCCCAGAGCAGAGGTGACACGTGCTCCCTGGGCATGTGAGACAGCAGGGCCACAGGTCTGGAGGGCCTGGGAGCCACACGTTAGCAAGTCACCAGCTGATTGCCCATGGGGTCTCCCTTGAGTCATAAAACCACACGGGCCATGCCTTTCTGGAAGGATCAGCTGCTGTCTCCAGAATCTGAGACACCTGCTGGCGGCGACTACTTTCTCACCCAAGTATTAGACAGCTAGAGTCACTGCCTGCCTTTGACTGTCTGTCATACAGGGGGCTAGAGTCAGTAACGCACAGGGAGAAAAGGCCAGCATCACACCAATCTTTACATCCTTCAGTGAGGGGGCCTGATGCCCTCCTCCATCAGCACAACTGTGAAAGGGAAAGAAGGACCCTTCACGTTGCTATTCAGTCGCTCAGTCCTGTCGAGCTCTTTGCAACCCCATGGACTGCAACACACCAGGCTCCCGTGTCCTTCACCATCTCCCAGAGCTCGCTCAAACTCACGTCCATTGAGTCGGGGATGCCATCCAAGCATCCCATTCTCTGTTGCCCCCTTCTCTTCCTGCCCTCAATCTTTCCCAGCATCAGGGTCTTTTCCAGTGAGTCAGCTCTTCGCCACAGGTGGCCAAAAGATTGGCGCTTCACTGAGCTCCACTGGGCTCAGACCATATCACAGGTCCTGTTCTGAGTGACGTACTTCCCATCTCAGAATAACCGCAGCAAGCAGGCAGACAAACCACCTCGCCTCCTCTCTGGGTGCCTGATCCTCCTCCGGCTCCACCCTTTGCGGCCCACCGCCACCCACGTCCTCCACGGTGCTCACGTCCACGGTGAACAGCAGTAGTTGCCTGCCTTGGCTCTCTTCTTCCCCCAGCTTGTTCCTGCGTTCATTGCAGTGCTGCCTAGGTATATTCCATGCCTCAGATACACGCTGAAAACACGAGGCTTCCAGAATCTTCTTCTACTTTGAAGCCAATGTACACTTTTTAGCTTCCATGGACTGGATCTGTACATCCTTTGAGCACTTCTTCCACCTGGGAACATATACTCCCTTTAAAATTTCACCTCCTGTGAAACCTCGTTTTCCAGCTTTCCCTTTTACCTCATCATCTATGGCTTTTCTGTCTCTCCCAAGGCACTCAGTTTACTAGTTCCCATTAGGGTTGGGACAGTTTTGCTCAATCTTGATTACACAGTAGCTCGGACCCTGCCAGATGAAGGGAGGGGGAGAGAGTGAATGAATGAATGGCTGGTCAGTCGTACAAGGCAGGTTGTTGTTCAAACTCAGACATGTCCAACTCCAAATTCCGGTTTGGTCCACCCTCCCCAAGATGACTCCTCTCCGATTTGAAAAAATTCTTTAATCAAAAAAAGTTCATTGGAAAAATGAACATGTAGAGGTGGAGTTGAATATCTGGTGACAATGTCCTTGTAACACACTTACAGTGACACAGATACTGAAAACTAACGGTCTGTGTGTTCAGCCAAGTGAAGAAATCAAAATTCCTGACCAGCAACTGAAAGCTCCAACAACTCTGCGGTGAGAAAATAAACACCATTTCAGACACACAAGACCTGCATTTAGTTCTCCTGCTGGGGCCAGTAAACAGCCCATTTGAATGGTGGGTGTGGCTCGTGGGATGATGCAGCGTCAGAAAAGCAGCCAGCTCACTCACACCTCGGGGTGAGTTCGGGTCTGCTTTGAGGGGACACACCCCACAAACAGGAAGTCAGGTCTTCACCTGACTTTTCTGGACAGGTGAATCCATCAGGACTGGTGGAGTTCCTGCCTGCCACAAGACGCCAGCAATAGAGGAAAGTGCTGGGAAATGGCTCAAACTGCGTTTCAAGGACTTGTCCCAGTCTGTCCCTTTGTTATGAGTATGTGACAAGCAAGTAGGAAGTTTTTAGAAATTTTTGTAACAATTCGATGGGGGAATTTTATGTCTATTTTTATTTATATTTAGAGTATCTTCGCTTTAGCTTTATGCTAATTCATTTTTATTGCACTTTACCAAAAACTGTCAGTCTATAATAACTAAAAAACAAAAATTTGCTTAAAAATTGCACACAGAAAAAAAAAATTTAAGTTGCGCACAGAGAGTTTGAGACAACAACAACAAAATCTCAGTATTCATCAAAAAACACTCCAAGGGGAGAAACATAAGCCAGAGTGAGAGAAAATTTTAACACATAAAGGTTTATGTAAAGAAGAAATCCTACATTATATGTATGTGTGCTAGTCCCTCAGCCGTGTCTAACTCTTAGGTGTAGCCCGCCAGGCTCCTCTCTGTCCGTGGGGTTCTCCAGACAAGAATCCTGGAGTGGGTTGCCATGCCCTATTCCAGGGGATCTTCCCTACCCAGGGATTGAACCCAGGGGCTCCTGCATTGTAGGCAGATTCTTTACCATCTGAGCCACCAGGAAGACGCCTAATCAAGTCAATCAGAGAAATGGGCAAACATGTTGGACAGAAGTTCTACCAAGGAAACACTGATCATGTTCCATTAGCATGTGATAAGTGCCTGGGTAGAGAAATGGATCTGACAGAGGCAGTCAGCAGCTTAGCAGAAAGGTAAAAGGTCTCACGGTCCTGAAGCTTGGTGAGGATGCTGAAGCAGAACTCTTCCACACAGCTGGTGGGAGAGGAAAATGGTTAAAACCCTTTAGAAAACTCTCTGGCAGCGTCCACAGAAGCTGGACACTCACCTATCCCATGGGCAGCGACGCCTCTCCCAAAAACCAACAGAAAGGTGTTCAGGTGTGAAATGAATGATGTATATGGGAAAGATCATGGCTGCGTAAGGCTTGTGACGATCAGAACGCAAGAACAAGGCAAATGACCACTCTCAGAAGCCATGGGCAATGTGTTCACACTGTGGAGAGTGAACTGCAATGAACACAACAAACCACAGCTCAGGCCACAGCACAGGTGAAGCTCACAGAGAGGACAGCACCCTAGCCTCATCACGGTTCTACCGCATGATCTCCTGGACATCCTGAGGACAAACTGCCCTATAAATTCAGTAGCATCATGGTGCTGGAGTCCTCCCTCTCTATAGTGCCAACTTCCGCTTGGTACTCAGATGTCATGGGGCATCAGGAAGGTGGCCCTGAAAGAGTCCTGGGGAGAGAGGAGACCTGTGAGGTCAGGGAGCAGTGCAGGGTCGGCATGAGGTCCATGGTGTAGGAGTCCCAGGAGAAAGAGAGAGAGTTAATTCTCTGGGAGAATTCCCAAGGGGCTGGGCAGGGGTGGCATGCAGAAGACTCACCCCCCCAGGTAAATGCTCATGAGGGAATGGGGAACGTCTCGGGGAGTCAGACCAGGTTTCGGGAGCTCTGCCCACCAGGAGTCTTTTTAGCGTCAGCTCTAATTCAGGCTTCCCTGCTGGCTCAGTGGTAAAGAATCCGCCTGCCAATGCAGGAGACTTGAGTTCGATCCCCGGGTTGGGAAGATCCCCTGGGGGAGGAAATGGCAACCCCGTCCAGTGTTCTTGCCTGGAGAATGGACACAGGAGCCTGGCGGGATACAGGCCATGGGGTCGCACGAGTCGGACAGGACTTTGCTACTAAACCACCGCCACCGCGTAATTTCAGTCAGACACAAGGGGCCGCGCAGGGGGCAGAGCAAGGCAGCGGGGGAGCCGCCCAGGCATCGGTCATGCTTTCCCGCTTACCTTTCCCGCAGGCCTGGGCCAGCCCGTACCACTCCCCGCAGCTGTTGCACAGCAGGGTGAAGGCCGTGTCGCGGCGGCCAGTCACGTGGCCCGGGGCGCACACGTACAACAACTCGTCCCCCATCTCCAAGCCGGTGCGGCCCTGCAGGATGGTGTGTGGGAACGAGGGCGGGTCTCCGCACGGCTTCTCTGCGGGCAAGGAAGCTCAGTAAGTTCCCCAAGCTCTGCGGAACTTTCCAGCCTGAGAGAGATAAAAAACTGAAAAAGCCACCCCCTCTTCCCTCACGGGTGCTGCCTGCACCCTAAACTGAGATTGCCTTCATCCTGGCATCCCCCACACCTGGTAGAGTGCCTGGCACAGATGAAGCACTCAATACTTGTTGACTGAATTGTGTGTGCTCCAATAGAGCTTTGTGTTTTTAAACTGCCAGGCAACATGACCAGAGGCAGTGCCCAGCAGCAAGTTCCTTTTTGCCTTATTTACATAAATGGTAGATGCTCTTTGACAAATACTGAACTGTTACAGACTATAGAAGCTGCCTCTCCCTTCCCCCAACCTTGACCCTGATGACACTGCTACCGGTTTGGTTTTTACAAATGAATGCAGATACAGATATAAAGGGTTTCCCAGGGAGCACTAGTGGTAAAGAACACTTCTGCCAATGCGGAAGACTAAGAGAAGCAGATTCAATCCCTGGGTTGGGAAGATCTTCTGGAGAAGGAAATGGCAACCCACTCCAGTATCCTTGCCTGGGAATCCCATGGGCAGAGGAGCCTGGCGGGCTGCAGTCCACGGGGCCGCAAAGACTCAGACATGACTTAGCGACTCACCAACATTTATGCTACAGCACACACGAAGACAATCATATATGTTTATGTGTCTGTGCATCTGTGTCTATGTGTGTGTAGGTGTGTGTGCTTAGTCATGTCTGACCTTTTGCGACCCCGTGGAGTGCAGCCCGCCAGGCTCCTCTGTCCATGGGATTTCCCATGCAGCAATACTGGAGTGGGTTGCCATGCCCTCCTCCAGGGGATCTGCCCGACCCAGAAATCAAACCCACGTCTCCTGCATTGGCAGGTGGATTCTCTACTGCTCAGCCACTGGGGAAGCCCATAAATGGGTTAGATCGATCACTGCAGATGGTGACTGCAGCCATGAAATTAAAAGATGCTTGCTCCTTGGAAGAAAAGCTATGACTAAACTAGACAGCATATTAAAAAGCAGAGACATTACTTTACCAACAAAGGTCCGTTTAGTCAAAGCTATGGTTTTTCCAATAATCATGTATTGGTGTGAGAGTTAGACTATAAAGAAAGCTGAGTGCCAAAGTATTGATGCCTTTGAACTGTGGTGTTACAGAAGACTCTTTAGAGTCCCTTGGACTGCAAGGAGAGCCAGCCAGTCAATCTTATAGGAAATCAGTCCTGAATATTCATTGGAAGAACTGATGCTGAAGCTGAAACTCCAGTACTTTGGCCACCTGATGTGAAAAGCTGACTCATTGGAGAAGACCCTGATGCTAGGAAAGATTGAAGGTGGGAGGAGAAGGGGACGACAGAGGGTGAGATGGTTGGATGGCATCACCAATGCAATGGACATGAGTTTGAGTAAACTCTGGGAGTTGGTGATGGATAGGGAAGCCTGGCGTGCTGCAGTTCATGGGGTCACAAAGAGTTGGACACAACTGAGCAACTAAACAACAAAGTTTTTAGCTAATTTGGGTAAGTATCAAGGACTGTGATGGCTGGATCGCATGCTAAAAGATGTTTAGATTGGTGAGAACCTGCCGAACTGTCTTCCAAGCTATATCAGTTTGCATTCCCATCAGCAAGGAATGAGAGTTCTTGTTGCTCCACATCCTTGCCAGTGTCTGGTGTCATCAGTGTTCTGAATTTTGGCTATTCTACTAGATGTGTAGTTGTATCTCGTTGTTTTAATTGGCCTTTTCCTGATGACATGACATGAAGCAATTTTTCATATGCTTGCTTGCCATCTGTATATCTTCTTTAGTGAGGTATCTGTCTGGGTCTTTTGTGTATTTTTTAATATTTATTTTTATTTATCTGGCTGCACTGGGTTTGAGTTGTGGCATGTGGGATCCAGTTCCCTGACCAGGGATTGGACTCATGCCTCCTGCATTCAGAGCCTTAATCACTGGACCATCAGGGAAATGTCTTTTGTGTACTTTGTAATTGAGTTGTTCATTTTTTTAATATTGCATTTCAAGAGTTCTTTGTATATTTTAGGGCTTCCTGGGTAGCTTATCTGGTAAAGAATCCGCCTGCAATGCAGGAAACCTGGGTTCGATCCCTGGGTTGGGAAGATCCCCTGGAGAAGGGGAACAGCTACCCACTCCAGCATTCTGGCCTGGAGAATTCCAAGGACTGTATAGTCTATGGGGTCGCAAAGAGTCGGACATGACTGAACGACTTTCACTTCACTTTGTATATTTTGCATGATAGCCTTCAGTAGATATGTCTTTTGCAAATAACTTCCGCAATCTGTGGCTTGTCTTTGCATTCTCTTGATAGTCTTTTGCAAAGTACAAGTTTTTAATTTTAAGGGAGTCCAGCTTATCAATTATTTCTTTCATGGATTGTACCATTGGTGTTGTATTGAAAAAGCCATCACCATACACATGGTCTCTAGGTTTTCACCTGTATTATCTTCTAAGAGTTTTGTAGTTTTGCATTTTACATTTAGGTCTCTGATCCACTCTGAGTTAAATTTTGTGAAGGGTGTAAGGTCTGGGTCTAGATTCTTTTCTTTTGCATGTGGATGTTCAGTTGTCCCAGCATCTATATTTAAAAGACTATTTTTGCTCCATTGTATAGCTTTTGCTCCTTTGTCAAAGATCAGTCAACTCCGTTTATGTGAGTCTATTTCTGGGCTATTGATTTCCACCGATATTTGTCTTTTCTTTCACCAGTACCACACGGTATTGGCTTCTGCATCTTTATGCAAGTCTTCAAGTTGTCATGCAGTTCTTCAACCTTGTTCTTCTTCAGAAATGAGTGAGCTATTCTGGGTCTCTGTCTCTCCTTACGGATTACAGAATTAGTTTGTTCATATCCACAAAGTAACTTGCTTAGAATTATGACTGAGGTTGCACTGAATCTATAGATCAAGCTGGGAACCCTAACTGCAGTAGGATTATCTGGGCTGCCCTCTGCGGCCTCCTCAGACTTGCCCAGCAGTCACTCGAGACCTCAGGGATGTTCCAAACCCAATTCATTCTCTGAAGCACTAGGACAAGGAGAGCGTGTCTCCCCAGAGCCACTGTTCTCTCCGCAAGGTCCTCTTCTAGCCCGTGCTCCAGCCGTTCTCTGTGTGCAGTGTCCTCTTTGCCTTTCCCTAACCATAATCCCCATGAAATCCCACCTCAGGAAGTCTCCCTAATTGTCCTCCCCCTCTGTGTCAGTCAGCTCTTACTTGTTATACACTGTCAACTCCTTGAAGGTGAAGAAGTCCACTATCTCTCTCTGCCTGTCCATTCATCTTTCTCTCTAATTATCCATTCATCCATCCATCCATCCACCCACCCACCCATCCAGCTATCTACCTGTCATCTATCTATTCATCCATTCATCTATCTCTCTGTTCATCTATCCATCCATCCAACAATCCATCTATTTTCAGTTTATCCATTCATCTATGTACCTATCATCTATCTATTCATTTATCCATCCATTCACCTATCTCTCTGTCCACTCAACCATCCATCCATCTATCCAGCCATCCAACAGTCTGTGTGTCTGTATATCTATCTATCTATTGAAAGCACCTGTAAGTCTGAGCGCTGCTTTGCATTACCCTAGACAAATAAATTACTAATTGGCCAGTGCCAATTGGTAACAAGTACAGGATTTTCCTCACTCCTTTGGGAGACCCTAAACTGGATAAGTTCTATCAGCTGCTCAAAGTATTGCGATTTTTTGGTCTCAGTCTCCCATTAACCGCTGGAGAATTTCCCCAAAGGCCACCTGAAGGCACAGTCCCTCCTGCAGGCAGACCTGGGACTTAGCTGTTCTCAAAACTTCTTGCTTGTCCTGAGATGTGAGCATTCAGTTCTCTGTCTGAAGACATAAAAGAGGTTGTTCCATTTCTGTTTTTATGGGAAATACAGGCAGGAGTAGCGTGTGCCGGGGACGGTGGAACACAGAACTAAGAGAATGAGGTGGGCTGGTTGAGAGAGCAGTCAGGCCAGCCCTAGCTTGGAGGGGCAGAAAGAGAAGCACACCCCAAGTAAGCCTTGGGGTGCAACAGGGAGAAGGCGAGAGGGGACTTGAATCCTCCAGACCCCACACCGTTGACCCCACAAACAAGCTGCCAAGAGAAGCAAAGCCGGAGAACCCAAGTGGAGGCCGCTCATTTAATCAGCATCCAGTTGGTTAAAAATAACTTCCCTTATTAGTTTAAGTGAGATCACCACAGGGCTGGAAATTCACTGTCAGTGAAACACAAATACTAGAAGGAAACAGAAATGTCTCCATTCATGGTGAGCTTTATTTCAAAAAAAGACACACAGGAGGAAGCTGCCTGCACATGCCACAGGCTCTATTTGCCTTCTGGGCTTGTGAGGCATGTGTCTCCCGTTTTTGGAGCGAGCACCCTTCATTCTCCCTGTCTTGCTGAGAAGAAGTGGCAGCCTGGGGCTAAGTGTTATGAAGCATCTTTAGGAAAAATGCAATCTTTAGAGGTGATGCTGTACCCAGGGTCTGCTGAACCAGACCTCATGTGCGCTCCCCAGGAGCCTCTTCTCGCTTCCCACCACCTTCCTTCAACACACAGATTTCCCCTGTTTTGTTTTTTTGTTTGTTTTTAACTGCAGTATAGTTGACTTAAGCTGTGTTAGTTTCTGGTGTCCAGCCAAGTGATTCCATGATGTATACACACATATATACACACACACACACACACACAGTAGTCTGTATGTGCTAATAACCCCTAATTTACCCCTCTCCCACCCCTCTTCCCCTTTGGTAACCATGGGTTTGTTTGCTATGTCTGAGAATCTGTTTCTGTTTTGTAAATGAGTTTATTCATATCAAAGTTTAGATTCCACATGTAAGTGATATCATATGGTATTCGTCTTTCTCTGTGTGACTTACCTCTCTTATTGACGGTCTACAAAGTTCCAACCGGGGAAAAGTGCGGGGCCGTGTGGGAGTAGTTTACATGCTCTTTCTAAAGGGCCAAAGGCAGAGGATCAGGGACAGAGCTCTCTGAGGAAAACTTGGGGGACCCACCCTGCTTTTCTGGAAAGCCCAAGAGACAACAGCAGTTGACCCCAATCCCGCCTCAGCATGCATCCCTGAGCCCCCTTCATTGCCCATCTGCAGCCTCCTCAGAGGTCAGGCCCTGTTGGAACAAGATCCCAGATTTTCCCACCTAAGCCTCTCCCTGTTGGTCTGGAGGTGATGGGGGTGGGCAGGCTAGGCTCCAGAAAAATTGCCCTGGGGTGTGGGGCTCAAGCGCTGTGTTTCAAAGGTCCCCACACAGGGCTCACTCTGCTAAAGTGGCGTCAGTCCTCACATAAGCTGCCAGGCGTCCTGAATTTGCTTCAGTTTTGGTTTTTTTGGTTTTGCTTTGTTTTGTGTTTCCCTATCATTTTTGTTGTTTTGGGAGAAGTACGTAGACCTTTTGAGGGGAAATTTTCATTTACATACAATCGCAAAGTTACAGAAAAGTTCTAAGAATAAGGAACTCCCATAAATGCTTTATCCAGATTTACTAATGTGTTTTCATTTTGTGCCATTTGCTTGATCATTCTCTAGATAGATATAGATATGTATATAGATATCTATGTATAGAGAAATATATATCATACATACATACACACATGCATGTATGTGTAGGCTTTGTTGTTGTTCAGTTGCTAAGTCATGTCCAACTTTTTGTGACCCCATGGATTGCAGCATATCAGGCTCCTCTGTCCTCCACTGTCTCCTGGAGTTTGCTCAAATTCATGTACATTGAGTTGGTGACACTGTTTGTCTCACCCTCTGCTGCCCCAATCTCCTTTTGCCTTCAATCTTTCCAGCATCGGAGTCTTTTCCATTGGGTCACCTCTTTGCATCAGGTGGCCAAAGTTGTGGAGCCTTAGCTATAGCATCAGTTCTTCCAATGAATATTCAGGGTTGATTTCCTTTAGGGTGGACTGGTTTGATCTTCCTGCTGTCCAAGGGACTCTCAAGAGTCTTCTCCAGCACAGCAATTCAAAAGCATCCATTCTTCAGTGTTGAGCCTTCTTTATGGCCCAACTGTCACATCCATACATGACTACTGGAAAAACCATAGCTTTGACTATATGGACCTTGATCAGCAAAGTGATGTCTCTGCTTTTTAAGACACTGTCTATGTTTCTCATAGCTTTCCTTCCAAGGAGCAAGCATCTTTTTAATTTCATGGCTACATGGTTGTGTATGTATACATGTACAAATATGTATATATGTGTGTAATTCCTTTCTCAATGACTTGAGAATGATTTGTAGATGTGATGTCCCTTTGTCCCCAAAAACTTTAGTACACGTTTCCAAGAACAAGGATATTCTCTTGCATAACTGCAGTATAGTTACCAAAATTAGAGAACTTAAGCCCTGACACAATACTACTACCTAATTCATAAGCCATATTCAGACTTCATCAATTATAGCTATTTCTGCTGATCCAGGATCACAGACTGCATTTTGTTGTCAAGTCTTTTTAGTCTATTTTAATTCAAAATAGTTGCCTAGCCCTTCTTTATCTTTCTTATCCTTGACATTTTGGAAAGAGTGTAGGCCAGTCGTTCTGTATGACGGTTCTCAATTTGAGTCTGGTTACTGTCTCTCCATGATCAGATTCAAGGTATGCAGTTTTGGCAGGAGCACTACTGCAGTCAAGTTGTACTCCTCTGAGTGCAAGATATCAGGAGACACATCTCATTGGTTTGACAAGAAGCCAGTTTTAGGGTCATGCTCATGGGTTTTAACTTGGTGCCCTATAAGATGTGAACAGATATCTCCAACCTCTGGCTTCTTCCTGCACTACAGCTGTGGACAGAGAGGCACACACTCACAGACACACAGCCTGTGAAGGCCTGTGAGGTGGAAGGCCCAGGATTTCCTTTTGGGATGGTGCGGAACATGTGGTTGGATGATCAGTGGCCCCCATCACCCCACTCAACAGCCAGCCAACATCCAAGAGCAAGGCCCCCACCCAGCCTGGTGGACTCGTGAATAAGCCTGACTGAGACCAGCAGAGAAACACAGACTGCTGTCTCTCCACCCCCCAAACACTGAACTAAACAAAGGGTTGTTGCTTTAAGCCACTACATTTGTGGATGGTATGTTCCACAGCAAAGGATAGCAGATACCCCTTGTTCATCAGGGGAAAGAGCTCAGACTCAGAAGCCCTGCATGTCCATTGAGATCACGAAAGAAAGAAGGTCATACTGGCTTTCTTTTAGCTCTGTCCTGTCTCCCTCAGAGATCTGAACCTCTGCCTAGGTTTGAGATTCAAAGTATCATTTTCATTTACTTATGCGGTTTAAAAACAAACCGTGGGTATTGTTCTCCCCAGGCCTTTCCAGGGCACAGGCACGTCGTTCAGTCACTTGAGTGCGATCAACAGATGCCATAGCGGCAGAGAAATCTACCACCAAGACACATCTAACAGGCACCAGCTGGGGCTGTAGGGTTCACTGTGGCTGTTTTTTTTTAAATACATATATGTATTTATTTATTTGGCTGCTCCAGGCCTTAGTTGCGGCACACAGGATCTTTAGTTTTGTCATGTGAACCCTTAGTTGTGGCATGTGGGATCTAGTTCCCTGACCAGGGATCCAACCGGGGCCCCCCGCATTGAGAGTGCTGAGTCTCAGCCACTGGACCACTAGGGAAATCCCCACTGTGGCTCTTTGCTTTGTCAACTCTTCTGAGCCCCTTCCCTGAAGATTGGGATTTGGTGCCTCTGGGAGGCAGCCTGAGGGTTTGTATTTCTAATATGTTCATCTGGTATTGCTCACCATCAAAGAGTTTTGGGAAACTGCATTCGTGAAGTACTTCTCCAACTGGGTTACATCTTAAAACCATTGAGTGTGTGCATGCATGCTAAGTCGCTTCAGTTGTGTCTGACTCTATGCGAATTTTCAAGCTCCTCTATCCATGGGATTCTCCAGGCAAGAATCCTGGAGTGAGTTGCCGTGTCCTCCTCCAGGGAATCTTCCTGACCCAGGGATTGAACCCACATCTCCTAACGTCTCCTGCACTGCCAGGCAGGTTCTTTACCACTAGAGCCAGCTGGCAATCCCTGGGGAAGCTTTAAAAAGCCCCAACATCCACAGCATTTGTATCTGAATCTCTGGGGCTGGCACCCAGGCCTCAGTATTTCTTCAAACTTCCCAGATGCAACACTGTGCAGCCAGGCAGTAGCTGTGGTGATGTCTGTGACTGATGAGTAAGCAGCTTGCTTTCTCCCTCTGTGCACGGACATTACCTTTCAGTGGCAAGAATTTCTGACAGTGAAGGTGTACTTTTCCCAGGGCTCATGATACGCTGCCCTGGAAGACTCCTTTATGGTTTTCTCCTCATCATTCAGCTGGTTTCCCATAAGAAAGTCGAATTTTCCTTTCTCAGAGCAGTTTCCTAAATCCTATAAATTTCCTTTTGGGAAAAAGTTTTTTTTTTTTTCTTTGTAGAAAAATTTCCACCATGAAGGCAGATTGAAGGGCAAGCAGTATCAGCAGCTGTAGCAGATGCCGTCAGGCGTCCACGGACAGGGGCTCTAGGTAGGTATCTGTGCATCTGTGTTGGAGGTTGGCTTGCCTGTTGGAACGCTTTGTCTGAGCACACAGAAATCCACAAGAGTCCGGGAATTTACACCTCCCTAAAGTAGCCCTTACCCAGTGACTGACAAAAGCAGTGGTATAAATAGCCCTGCTCTCTCACTTCTGATCAGGAACCCCATGATGACCTTTGGTCACTGTCTCCAGAGAGCCCCTGCTGGGCCGCGCCAGAGTTACTCCCCACCCACACCCACCTCCCAACCCGCTGGCTTTTCTTCAGAAGACTTCCTAATTCATTATGTTCGGTGAATCCTCATCGTAAAGCTGGCTTCTAATAGAACGCAACCTAAAGGTCAGCCCCCACGAGCACACCCTCCAAGACCTTTAGAGAGGCTCTGGCACTGACCTTCATCCTTCATACACAGCGCGTTGTAGGTACCCCCAGGAACAGGGCTGCTTTCAACCCTCACATCGACAGCTCGCATGTTTTGCTGTTCACCCCTCCCCTTGCTGCACACGGTTGTCCTGAAACAGACAAGACAGTGGGTTAGGAGAGCTAACCAAACCGGGAAAGAATTCTCCTCTGCCATCAGCCCTGAATCGGCAGATATTTTTCTGATTCAGGAGTTTTGGCTGAAAGTATCAATATTCTTCCCAGAGGTTGGTCTAAAAGCAGGAAGTTGTATGCGATGCTTGAGTTCAGGTCACACATATTGATTCAAGTTTCAGATAAAATACATTGCTGATCTCTTCCAGTATATGCTTGGTTTTTATTTCATAAAATTCTGCTCTTTATTTGTTCCCTTCTTTCGGGGGGATGGGTTTGTTTTGCTGTCCTTTTCAGATTTCTTAAGATAGATAGTTATTAGTTCCTGAACCTTCAGACTCTTTCCTTTTCTAACATAAGCATTTAATGTTTTTGTTAAAGCGTTTAAGGCATTTTCCTCCAGGTATAGCTCTAGTAGCATCCCGTGAGTTTGGGTATGCTTTGTATGTGTGTGCACATATGTATATGTATATACACATATATATACACACACATGTATATATATATTTTTTGGCCACACTCTGTGGCATGTAGAACCTTAGCTCCAAGAGGGATGGAACCCATGCCCCCTGGATTAGGAGCACAGAGTCTTAACAACTGGACTGCCAGAGAAGTCCCTGTTATATTTTAGTATATTTCTACATATTTCTACATATATGTAAATTTCCATTATAATTAATTTTTGTCCGATGATTTGTTTAGGGGTAGCACTTAAATCAACACATAGAATTTTTTAAAATCCACCTGATAGTTCTTGTTTTCATTTCTTTTTCCATTTGTGTCATATGATGTAGACACGGCACATCTATGTACTTCCCCACATAAATGAAAACACATGTTCATAGAAAACTTGTACATAAATGTTCACAACAGGTTTATTTGTTACAGAGCCAAAATGGAAACAACACATGCCTATCAGGAAGTGAATGGATAAATAAATTGCAGCATACTTGATGCAATCAAATATTATTTAGCCGTAAAAAACAATGAACCATTAATAACATAAAATATAGATGAATATCAAAATAATTTTTGAGTGAAAGGAGTCAGAAAAAGAGCATATGCTGTATGACTCTATTTATATGAAATACAAATTAACCTCAGGAGTCAGAAAGCTGATCAGTAGCTATGTGGGCACAGAGGTGGATGAATGGGTGATGGAGGTAGAAAGGGAGGAAAGAGCTCAGCTGAATCTGTTTATGTTTTGTAAATAAGTTCATTCGTATCTTTAAAAATTTTTTGGTTTATTTTTGGCTGCACCGGGTCTTTGTTACTGCATGCAGGCTTTCTCTAGTTGTGGAGAGTGGGGGCTACTCTCTATTTGCAATGCACAGGCTTCTTATTGCAGTGGCTTCTCCTGTTGTGGAGCACAGGCTCTTGAGAGCATGGACTTCAGTGGTCGCGGCACGTGGGCTCAGTAGTGGCGACACACAGGCTTAGTTGCCCTGCAGCATATGGAATCTTCCTGGACCAGGAATTGAACCCATGTCTCCTGCATTGGCAGGCAGATTCTTAACCACGGGACCACCAGGGAAGTCCTGTATCTTTTTTAAAATTAGACTCCACATATGAGTGATGTCACATGATGTTTGTCTTCCTCTGTTGGACTTATTTTACTTAGTATGATCATTTCTAGGTCCACCCATATTGCTCCAAAGGTACTGTTTCTTTCTTAAGACTGAGTGGTATTCCATTGCCTTTATGTACCAATTCTTTACCCATTCCTCTGTTGACAAACAATTTAGATTGCATTCATGTCCTGACTATTGTGAACAGTGTTGCACTGAACATTGGGGTGTATGTGACTTTCAAATTATGGTTTTCTCTGGATATATGCCCAGGAGTGGGATTGCTAGATCATATGGCAGCTCTGTTTTTACTTTTTTTTAAGGAACCTCCACACTGTTCTTCAGACTGGCTGTACTAATTTACATTCCCACCAACAGGTTAGGAGGTGATGGTCCTTGTTTTCTAATCAGAGCATCACATTTGCTTAAGTTAATCACATATCTCTTTGAATTTAAATCTGCCATATTTCTATTAGTTCTGCCCATTCTTTCTTCCTCTCTTTTCTTTTCCAGATTTTGATTGTTTGAATTCCTTTTTAGCAATCTCTTCTTCTTCTGTATTGTTTTGGAAGTTACATGTCCTTTTACAATTCTTTTAGTGGTTACTCCAGAGGTTATAACATGCTTCTTTGATTTATTAAAATTTAATGTTTCTTTTACCCTCTTTCCCAATGACACAACTTAAAATACTATGTGTTAACGTATTTCAAACACTTCCTGACTTACATGCCATTTTTTACTGTTTAGTATTACTGTTACTGCTTTATATAATTATAGATCTTCCTCAACTTACAATGGGGTTATAGCCCCCAAAACTTGTAATAAGTTGAAAATATGGTAAGTCAAAAAATGCATGTAATACACATAGCCTACTGAACATCAGAGCTTAGCCTCGGCTACCTTAAACATGCTCTAAACATTTACATTAGCCTACAGTTGGGTAAGATCATCCAACAGTTTATTTTACAATAAAGCATTGAATGTCTCATGCAATTTATTGAATGCCATACTGAAAGTGAAAAGGCTGAATGGTCGTCTCACCACAGGATGGCTATAAGTGTATCAGTTTTTATTCTCATGATCGCATGGCTGACTGGGAGCTGCAGCTTACTGCCACTGCCCCGCATCACAAAAAAGTATCAGATTGTATCTCACTAGCCTAGAAAGAGATCAAAATTCACAACTTGAAGAACCATATCTATTGAAAGCATAATGCTTTCATGCCATCATAAAGTTAAAAAGTTGTAAGCTGAACCACCATAAGTCAGGGACCATCTGTATGTAATTTCAGTTCACCCCTATATTTACTTTCACCACTCAGTTTCTTCTTGCGTCTCCAGTTGTCCACTTGCAATTATTTCCCTCCTGCCAGAAGAACATGCTTCAGGGTTTCATTTAGTGCAGATCATATGTAATGAATTCTCTCGCCTTTTGTCTGTCTGAAAATTCTTTATCTTACCTATCTTCTCTGAAGAGATTTTCACTGGGTATAGAATTCCAGTTTGGTGATATTTTCTTTCAGCACTTTGAAGGCATCATTCAGTGGTCTTTGGGCTTTCACTGTCACTTTATTGTTGCTCCTTTGAAGGTGCTCTTTCTTTTCCTTATTGCTTTTAACAGTTTTTCTTCATATTTGATTCTTACCAGTTTTACTATTTTTGTTCCAAGTTGTGAAACTCTCTATTTATCCTGATTGGGCTTCCCAGGGCTTCTTAAATCTGTGTGTGAGCATCTTTCCACAGTTGTGGCTAAATCTCATATTACTTTTGCTTCATCTTATTTCTCTTCTCCTTTTGGAATTCCAATTACATGCATTTTCTTTGCTTTGTACTCTTTCTTCTATACTTTCATCCCTTTTCTTCTGTTCTTTATTCTGGACATTTCCTTCTAAAATATCTTCCAGTTCATTAATTTTCTCTTTGACTCTTAAAATCAGCTGTTAGATTTAGCTATTAATTTCTTAATTACAGCTATTGTATTTTTCATTTCTGGAGTTTTTATTTGGTTATTTTCAGTTTTCAGCCTTCTGCAAGATTCTCCTTTTTGTCCTTTGTAGTTTGAACATTTTAAAGAGTTATTTTAAAGTCTGCATCTACAAGTGTTAACATCTAGAATTTCTATTGGCTATTTTTATTATTGTTGCCTTGTCTCCCAGTTCAGTTCAGTCACTCAGTTGTGTCCAACTCTTTGTGACCCCATGGACTGCAGCACACCAGGCTTCCTTGTCCATCACCAACTCCTGAAGTTTACTCAAACTCAAGTCCATTGAGTTGGTGATGCCATTCAAACACCTCATCTTCTGTTGTCCCCTTCTCCTCCCACCTTCAATCTTTCCCAGCATCAGGGTCTTTTCAAATGAGTCAGTTCTTCTTCAGGTGGCCAAAGTATTGGAGTTTCAGCTTCAGCATCAGTCCTTCCAATGAATATTCAGGGCTGATTTCCGTTAGGATGGACTGGTTGGATCTCCTTGCAGTCCAAGGGACTCTCAAGAGTCTTCTCCAACACCACAGTTCAAAAGCATCAATTCTTCAGTGCTCAGCTTTCTTTATAGTCCAACTCTCACATCCATACATGACTACTGCGAAAACCATAGCTCTGACTAGATGGACCTTTGTTGGCAAAGCAATGTCTCTGCTTTTTAATATGCTGTCTAGGTTGGTCATAGTGTTTCTTCCAAGGAGCAAGTGTCTTTTAATTTCATGGCTGCAGTCACCATCTGCAGTGATTTTGGAGCCCCCCAAAATGAAGTTTGTCACTGTTTCCACTGTATGCTCATCTATTTACCATGAAGTGATGGGACCAGATGCCATGATTTTAGCTTTATGAATGTCGAATTTTAAGCCAACCTTTTCACTCTCCTCTTTTACTTTCATCAAGAGGCTCTTTAGTTCTTCACTTTCTGCCATAAGGGTGGTGTCATCTGCGTATCTGAGGTTATTGATATTTTTCCTGGAAGTCTTGATTCCTGCTTGTGCTTCTTCCAGCCCAGCATTTCTCATGATGTACTCTGCATATAAGTGAAATAAGCAGGGTAACAATATACAGCCTTGATGTACTCCTTTTCCTATTTGGAACCAGTCTGTTGTTCCATGTCCAGTTCTAACTGTTGCTTCCTGACCTGCACACAGATTTCTCAGGAGGTCAGTAAGGTGGTCTGGTATTCCTATCTCTTAAAGAATTTTCCAGTTTGTTGTGATCCACACAGCCAAAGGCTGTGGCATAGTCAATAATGCAGAAGTAGATGTTTTTCTCGAACTCTCTTGCTTTTTCTGTGACCCAGCGGATGTTGGCGATTTGTTCTCTGGTCCCTCTGCCTTTTCTAAATCCAGCTTGAACATCTGAAAATTCACAGTTCATGTACTGTTGAAGCCTGGCTTGGAGAATTTTGAGCGTACTTTGCTAGTGTGTGAGATGAGTGTAATTGTGCAGTAGTTTGAGCATTCTTTGGCATTGCCTTTCTTTGGGATTGGAATGAAAACTGACCCCATGTGACTGGTGCCTCCCCATGTGACTGATTATTTTATACTATGTGACAAGTCTTTTATTTGCTAACACAATTTGTAGAAATAATCTAGGATAATATTGTTTTACTCTAGAGAAATTTTTTAAAATTATTTATTTATTTATTTTATTTGGCTGCACCGAGTCTTAATTGTGACATGTGAGATCTTTGATTTTCATTGTGGTATGCAGGATTTTTTATTTTATTAGTTGCAGCATCTGGGGTCTAGTTCTTTGACCAGGGATTGAACCTGAGGGTCCCACATTAGGTGCGTGGAATCCTAGCCACTGGACCACCAGGGAAATCCTTGCACTGTGCATTTAATAGTCAGTTTTTGGTGGGGAGGGGAGATGGACCCACAGTGAAATGTACTACTAGTGGTCAGATACTTCTTGGTTCCAGAAATATTAACATGGAAAACTATTTTAATATGTCATTTAGTAAATATATCAAATGAGCGTGTTTACTGTATAAAGAAATATCATCTAAGCCAGGTAGAGATCCACGATGTAATATGTTTTAATACATTACAGCAAACCCCAAGAAGATAAATCTTTCCAATGACTTAGTTTCGATTCGTAATGCCTGGGAGACCTAAGCCTGGCTCCAAGCTGGCTCTTTAGAATCTCTGAATACCTTGATTATCTGATTCACTGATAGTAACAGAGTTATTAAAAGTATCCATACTTAACTACACTAGGGAAACATGTATCATCACTGGTCATATTTTGTTGATTTAGGACCTTGGAGGTCAAATACGAGGCAGAGAGAGTTACAATTCCAGAGTCACTGAAAAGTTTTGGAGGTAGTTTCATTTGTTCTCTTTGTTCAATTGCTGCTTCACCTTTGGGGATGTGAATCAGCATGGTTGTGTATGTTTTCTGTGGCTATTTCCCAGCCAGACATCTTCAGGGTCAAGTAGTTCTTGGAGCCCATTTGTTCTCTCACATTCCTGTGGCATGAAGGAAAAAGTGGAATGGCTCCTGCCCTCTCTGTCTATGACTAATAAACAGAGCAGTTAGCAGCACTAACGGGATGTTTTCTCCTAGCCAGCCACAGAATTATTTCTCCACAAGGATTCCAAGGGTCAGGAATTCAGATAGGGCACGATGGGAAAGGCTTGTCTCTGCTATATAATGTCTAAGGCTGATCCGGGGAGACTCATCTAAGGCTGGGCTGGCTCACTCAATAGCTGGGGGTTGGAATCACCCGGAGGCAGTTAATGCTCGTTAGTGGTTGGGAAATCAGTTGGGGCTATTGGTGAAAGTACACACACAGGGCATTTCCATGTGGCCCGGGCTTCCTAGGACTTCTCAGTGGTAGCATCCCAAAAGTAAGTGTCCCCAGAAATCGGAGAGTGGCTTTTTCCGACCTAGCCTCAGAGTATCACTCCCGCTGTGTTCTACTGGTCGAGGCAATTCTACGCTGTCCCTCATTCAAAGGTAGAGGACACTGGGACTTCCCTGGCAATCCAGTGGTTAAGGCCCTGTGCTTCTCCTGCAGGAGGCAAGGGTTCGATCCCTGGGTGGGGAATGAAGATCCCACAGGTCACACGGTGAGGCCAAAAAAATAAGGAGTGATATAAAAACAAACAAAATACAAAGGGAAAGCACATCGACTGCACTTCTCAATCAGCGTAATGTGAAAGAATCTGTAATTATATTCTGAAACCTCCATGCCATGCTCCTCTTTTCTCATGGATGCAGATGAACCTCCACAGAGAAAAGGAGATAAAGAGCATACGTCAAATAGTTAAGGGTCATTAACTCTGAGGTAGGGAAGAAGAGAGAAACTCACTTTGTGCTTTGTATATATGAATTATCTGAAATCTTTATGAGCATGTATTATTTTTGTAACCTAAATGGCAATTCAAAATAACAAAGCAAGGGGAAAAAGACTGCAACAGAACTCCAGAAATATGTTTTTATATGAGAACTCAAACCAAAAAATATCCTGCAAGCCACAGCCCACTGCACTCTCTATCCTGGTGCCTCAATAGAACAATTATTGAGCCACCAAATCAGCCCTGATGGGGCAGTGGGGTAGGTTGGAAGGAGAGTGCCCCCGGCTGGCCTGACTTACCCCAGCGTGCCGTCCGCCAGCCAGCCCGTGGTGCACACCGCCAAGGCGCAGTCCTGGACCACCTTCCGCAGCTCATCTGCAGACACCAGGTGAGCACCCCTGCTCCTGCAGGAAAGCTGCGCGGCCTCTAGTGCCAGGCCCTGAGAGCCGTTCTGAGACTCCAGCACGAAGAGCTTCCCTGTGTGAGGACAAGCACGGACACAGGCTGATTCCAGGATCCCAGGGAATCTGACCTCAGCAGACACCCCCCGGGGCAAACACCTGTCGGGACTGTCGTCTCTCCCACTTGCTTAAAGCCTGGAGCACAGCGGCTCCCACAGTGCGCTCATCCCTGGGACCACGTGATGACAATCACAATATTTTACTCTTAAAAAAACATCAGCTATCTGCTCTGGCATGTTTATCTGGATAAGTCCTTCAAATCTTCCACTTAAAAAGATGCTTAGCGGCATTATTTACAATGCTTGGCAATTTCCTTGCCAAGACAAGGAAACATCCTAACTGTATATCAGTAGATGAATGGATAGAGAGAGATACACAACGGAAAACTATTCATCCATAAAAAAGAACGAAATTTTGCCATTTGCAGCCACATGGATGGACTTCAAGAGCATTATGAGAAGGGAAATATGTCAGACAAAGACAAATACTGTACAATATCACTTAAGTGTGGAATCTAAGAAATACAACAATAGTGAATATAACAACAAAGAAGCAGACTCACAGATACAGGGAACAACGTAGTAGGGGGAATGAAAGGGGAGGGGAAATACGGGGGTGGGGGAGGTACAAACTGCTGAGTGTAAGACAGGCTCAAGGATGTGTTGCACAACACAGGGAATATAGCCAGTATTTTGTAATATTTGTAAATGGAAAACCAGGGACTGCAGCACTCCAGGCTTCCTTGTCCATCACCAACTCCCGGAGCTTGGTCAAACTCACGTCCATTCAGTCAGGGATGCCATTCAACCATCTCATCCTCTGTCATCCTCTTCATCCACCTTGAATTTTTCCCAACATCAGGGTCTTTTCTGATGAGTCAGTTATTCACATCAGGTGGTCAAAGTATTGGAGTTTCAGCTTCAGCATCAGCCCTTCCAATGAATATTCGGGACTGATTTCCTTTAGGATGGACTGGTTGGATCTCCTTGCAGTCCAAAGAACTCTCAAGAGTCTTCTCCAACACCACAGCTCAAAAGCATCAATTCTTGGGTGCTCAGTTTTCTTTATAGTCCAACTCTCACATCCATACATGACTACTGGAAAAACTACAGCTTTGACTAGATGGACCTTTGTCAGCATAGTAACATCCCTACTTTTTAATATGCTGTCTAGGTTGGTCATAGTGTTTCTTCCAAGGAGCAAGCGTCTTTTAATTTCATGGCTGCAGTCACCATCTGCAGTGATTTTGGAGCCCAAGAAAATAAAATCTCTCACTGTTTCCACTGTTTCCCCATCTATTTGCCATGAAGTGATGGGACCAGATGCCATGATCTTAATTTTTTGAATGTTGAGTTTTAAGCCAACTTTTTCACTTTCCTCTTTCACTTTCATCAAGAGGTGGTTCTTTAGTTCTTCTTCACTTCCTGTCATAAGGGTGGTGTCTTCTGCGTATCTGAGGTTATTGATATTTCTCTCAGGATTCTTGATTCCAGCTTGTGCTTCATCCAGCCCAGCATTTCACATGACGTACTCTGTATATAAGTTAAATAAGCAGGGTGACAATATACAGCCTTGATGTACTTCTTTCCCAATTTGGAACCAGTCTGTTGTTCCATGTCTGGTTCTAACTGTTGCTTCTTTTTTAAATTTTTTTTCCATTTATTTTTATTAGTTGGAGGCTAATTACTTTACAATATTAACTGTTGCTTCTTGACCTGCATACTGATTTCTCAGGAGGCAGGTCAGGTGGTCTGGTATTCGTCTCTTGAAGAATTTTCCAGTTTGTTGTGATCCACACAGTCAAAGGCTTTGGTGTAGTCAATAAAGCAGAAGTAGATTTTTTTCTTGAACTCTCTTGTTTTTTCTGTTATCCAATGGATGTTGGCAATGTGATCTCTGCTTCCTCTGCATTTTCCAAATCCAGCTTGAAGATCTGGAAGTTCTCGGTTCAGATACTGTTGAAGTCTTGCTTGAAGGATTTTGAGGATTACTTTACTAGCGTGTGAGATGAGTGCAATTGTGCGGTAGTTTGAACATTCTTTGGCATCGCCGTTCTTTGGGTTTGGAATGAAAACTGACCTTTTCCAGTCCTGTGGCTACTGCAGAGTTAACTTTGCTGGTATATTGAGTGCAGCACTTTAACAGCATCATATTTTAGGATTTGAAATAGCTTAGCTGAAATTCCATCACCTTCAACAGCTATGTTTGTAGTAGTGCTTCCTAAGGCCCACTTGACTTCACATTCTAGGATGTCTGGACAAAATGTTTCTGACAAAACATGGTCCACTGGAGAAGGGAATGCAAACCACTTCAGTATTCTTGCCTTGAGAACCCCATGAACAGTATGAACAGGCAAAAAGATATGACACTGAAAGATGAACTCCCCAGGTTGGTAGGTGCCCAATATGCTACTGGAGAAGAGTGTAGACCTAACTCCAGAAAGAATGAAGAGACAGAGCCAAAGCAAAAACAACGCCCAGTTGTGGATGTGACGGGTGATGGAAGTAAAGTCAGATGCTGTAAAGAATAATACTACATAGGAACCTGGAAAGTTAAGTCCATGGATCAAGGTAAATTGGGAGTGGTCAAGCAGGAGATGGCAAGAGTGAACATTGACATTTTAGGAATCAGTGAACTAAAATGGACTGGAATGGGCAAATTTTATTCAGATGACCATTATATCTACTACTACAGGTAAGAATCCCTTAAAAGAAATGGAGTAGCCCTCATAGTCAACAAAAGAGTCTGAAATTAAGTACTTGGGTACAATCTCAAAAACAACAAAATGATCTCTGTTCGTTTCCAAAGCAAACCATTCCGTATCACAGTAATCCAAGTCTATGCCTCAACCAGTAATGCTGAAAAATCTGAACAGTTCTATGAAGACCTACAAGACCTTCTAGAACTAACACCCCCCAAAAAGATGTCCTTTTCATTAATAGTGGACTGGAATGCAAAAGTAGGAAATTTAGAGATACCTGGAGTAACAGGCAAGTTTGGCCGTGGAGTACAAAATGAAGCAGGGCAAAGGCTAACAGAGTTTTGCCAAGAGAACGCACTGGTCATAGCAAATACCCTCTTACAACAACACAAGAGAAGACTCTACACATGGACATCACCGGATGGTCAACACCTAAATCAGATTGATTATATTCTTTGCAGCCGAAGATGGAGAAGCTCTATACAGTCAGCAAAAATAAGACCAGGAGCTGACTGTGGCTCAGATCATGAACTCCTTATTGCCAAATTCAGACTTAAATTGAAGAAAGTAGGGAAAACCACTAGACCATTCAGGTATGACCTTAATTAAATCCCTTACAATTATACAGTGGAAGTGACAGATTCAAGGGATTAGATCTGATAGAGTGCTTGAAGAACTATGGATGGAGGTTCGTGACATTGTACAAGAGGCAGTGATCAAGACCATCCCCCCAAAAAAGAAAAAGAAATGCAAAAAGGCAAAATGGTTGTCTGAGGAGGTCTTACACATAGCTGAGAAAAGAGAAGCTAAAGGCAAAGAAGAAAAGGAAAGATATACCCATCTGAATGCAGAGTTCCAAAGAATAGCAAGGGGAGGTAACAAAGCCTTCCTCAGTGATCAGTGCAGAGAAACAGAGGAAAACAACAGAATGGGAAAGACTAGAGATCTCTCAAGAAAATCAGAGATACCAAGGGAACATTTCATGCAAAGATGGGCACAATAAAGGACAGAAATTGTATGGACCTAACAGAAGCAGAAGATAGTAAGAAGAGGTGGCAAGAATACACAGAAGAAATGTACAAAAAAGAGCTTCACGACCCAGATAACCATGATGGTGTGATCACTAACCTGTAAATGGAAATTAACCTTCAAAATTGTTTAAAAATTAAAACACTGAATAAGAATAGATAAAAAAGCATTTTACAAACCCCGTATGCTAAGGCTCAGTGTCCTAGGTTCCCCTGGGTGGGGTCACTTGGTGTCCGAGGCCCTGATTCAGCCTCAGCTCTGCCTCCCTCTGCTGCCCTGCCCTGGAGTGTGACTTCACACCCAGCAGGTCACTTCCCTCCTCTCTCAGGACATGGTCACTTCCCACGATGAGCACGCTCGTGTAGCTGCATTTCTCCCCACCAGACAAGACAGCAGTGGCCTCGTCTCTTGCACCCTGGCTGCCGGCACTACATCAATCTATGGGCAAGAAGCCTCAAGAAACGTAGGAGAGATGGGTGGAATAGGACATGAACTCAGGGAGAGCAAAAGAGTCTAAAAGCAAAAGACAGCTTTAGGCAAGAAAACCATGTTGCAGGAGGGAGTGCTGGGATCCCCAGCAACCTCTTGAAGGGACCAAGTAGGGACCCTGTTTTAAGATAAAAGCAGGGAGAGAAAGCCCACCTAAAATGTCCCATTCCACTTCTGTCAGCAAAGTTAACATCAAATAAGAACCTTAACTGTCATCTACTGCAAAATTGTTACCACAAGCACAGAAATCTTCCCAGCTTTGGAGCCAAAAGCTATAATAAAAAAATGCAAAAACTTTTCACAATAAACATACCTGAAGGTGACTGGAGTTCCTTCAGACATGGCACCAGTGTGCAGAAAATGACCTGAATAACTGTATTAATACTTGGTAGTCCTACCTGAAGAAGGAAGCATGCACCCTCAAGACACTTTTGTATTAATAGCATTTGTGTATCTGGGGAAAAAACAGCTATGAAATTAGACACAGGTTTTTTGATGGTCAAACCCCGGAGATAAAAGTGAAAGCCAAGGGTTCACATGATGTAAGAAATCTGCTAGACATCTCTTCCCTGCTCCAGCACTTCCCTGCTACAGGCACACGTGAATCTTGAGAGTCTGAAACGTTGAACTCTCAAGATAAAAGAGTGGACAAGGGTAAACTATATCCCCTCCCCTCATTCTGAAGACTGTCGGATGAGTCATCTTGGTGCTAGGAACCCAAATGCTAATCTTGGCTGAGATCTGTAGTCCTAACAAAAAATGGATGTCTAAAATACATCAAGCCATGGATGGAGCCTAAAGTGGCCTGAGACTAACATTTACCCAGACACCTCATAGGAACAAATTGGGGGGGGGGGGAGCGGGGCGGGGAAACACCTTTATCTTATGCTTCAGGAAATCCCATGCAAGCACTTTTTTCAAAGGCAATGACCACCAAAGCAAAACACAGCGAAGAGTACAAGGAAGCGAGGCACTGTGAGTAAGAAGCAACAGATACAGAACGTAACAGACGCTGACCTAAAAGTAAGCCCAGTACTGGTACTAACAATCGTCAGTGATAATTACTATGTTTAGAGAAATAACAAATTTGAAAATATCTGCAAAGAACAGGAAGCTATAAAAAGTTACTCAGCTGACTTGAACAAAATAGGAAATCTAGAAAATTTTTTAAAAAAGATAAGTTTAAAATGTAATAAATGTTTTTGACTGCATATCAGACACATTTGAACAAAGAACTTATCCTTGAAAAAGAAATCAGAAGACATCATCCAAAATGTAGTAAAATGACCAAAAAGATGGAAAATGTTAATATTACTCAGCTGTAAAAAAGAATGAAATAATGCCATTTGCAGCAACATGGATGAACCTAGAGATGGTCACACTGAGTGAAGTGAGTCAGAGAAAGACAGATGTCATATGATGTCACTTACATGTGGAATCTAAAACATGATATAAATGAACTTATTTACAAAACAAACATAGACTCACAGACACAGAAAACAAACTTATATGGTTACCAAAGAGGATGAGGGGGGAGACGAATCAGCAGTTTGGGATTAATGTATATGCACTACTATATATAAAACAGATTAACAACAAGGACCTACTATGTAACACAGGGAGCTATATTCAATATATTGTAATAACCTATAATGGAAAAGACTATTAAAAAGTGAATCACTTTGCTCTATACCTGAAACGAACACAACATTGTAAATTAACTATACTTCAGTTTAAAAAATGGTTAGAATTTAAAAACTAAAAAATAGAACAGCAGAGAGCAACACCTCCCAACTTTATCCTTGAGGCCACCATGGCCCTAATGCCAAAACCAGACAAAAGACACAAGAAAAGAAAATTATAGGCCATTATCTCTCATAAATATAGACACAAAAATCCTCAACAAAAATACCAGCAAAGCAAGCCCAGCAGAATTTTAAAAAAAAATAAATAAAGAATTATACACTATGACTAAGTGGATCTATCCCAGGAATACAAGGTTGACTTATACCCCCAAATCAATTAATGTAATACAATTTATCAATAGAATAAAGGACAAAAATGACATGATCATCTCAATAGATGCAGAAAGGCACTTGACAAAATTCAATACCTTTTCATGATAAAAAGCATTCAACAAACTAGGAATGAAGAGGAGTTTCTTCAATCTGATAAAAGCATCTACAAAAATCCCATAGCTAACACTACACTTGATGGTGAAATGCTGAATGCCTTCTACTATGATCCTTGTCAACAAGGTTTATCCACTCTTGCCACGTCTATTCAACATTGTACTGGCAGTTCTCTCCAAGGCAGTGAGGCAAGAAAATGAAATAAAAAGCATCCAGATTGGAAAAAAGAAAAATATATCTGCAAACGACATAATCTTGGAATGTAGAAAATCCTAAAGAATCCACTAAAAAACTACTAGAACTAGTTCAGTGTTTATACTTCAATGAATCTGTGGAGAAACTAAAGTAGGTCATCTTGCTATAAAATCTTTCCCTAGGATTCCATTTATACACATCCTTTCACAAACCATCTTGACGGATGACTCACATTTTTCTCTTCAGTCCAGACCCTTTCTGTTCACCCCAGCCTTCTCTTCACCTCCAGCCTCTCTCACCTGGACAAGTGAAGTACCATCCTGTATGGTCTTGCCACACCTGTCTTGCCCTGGTCCTATCCATTCTTCCTACTCTCAGGATGAGTTTCTCAAAATGCAAAGCTGATCAGTCACTCTACTACTGGAAGCCATTCAATGGTTTCCTCTCCACTTTGGGATTAAAACAAAACTTGGCCACATGTCAATTCTCCTAGCATCATCTCAAACTACTTCCACCTTCGACTCTGGACTCCCGAACTGTTTCTTATCACATGTCCCATTTTCTCTGTGACTCACAGTTTCTTTATACATCATTTTCTATTCAGATCCTTTTCCTTCCCCCCTTTGCCTGGTCAGTTCTTGCTCATCTTTCAGATCCTCCTACACCAAATGAAAAATCTCCTAATGCATGCTGTCATAGTACTTCCGTCCTTTAATCTTATCAGAACTGCAATTTCACATTTTGTTCACATAATTATTTGCTTAACGCGTCTCTTTCCCCACTGGATTTTTTTTTTTCTTTTGCTGGGCCACGGCTTAGTTGCAACATGTGGAATCTTTTAGCTGTAGCATGAGGGATCTTTAGTTGCACCACGTGGGATCTAGTTCCCTGACAAGGGATTGAACCTGGGACCCTGCAATGGGAGCATGGAGTCTTGGCCACCAGGGAAGTCCCTCCCCTATTGGATTTGAAGCTGCCTGGTAACAAGGACCTTTTTCTCCTTGCCATTCTATCCTCAACAGCGAGGGCAGTAACCTAGCATATGGTAGACACTCAAACTATCTGTTGAATTAATGATCTTTTCCTGCAATCATTACCCAAACACAGTTAATTTGCATCTAGTTAATGAGAAGATTTTTTCAGTTTCAAAAGTATTTTAAAATTACAGTAGCAGGTCTCTTTTATGTATAAGATACATATCTAATTAGTCCAATGGCAAACTAAATGTTTGTCATTTGAGTTTGACTTATTTTTTAATAGGTCTATGGAATTTTTAATGACTTCAAATTCTCTCTTCAAATGTCCTAACACATGAGTTTAGCTGCACGTTTCATCTTCCTCCTTCCATCACTGTAGAACACAAATCCCCTAAGTGTGAAAAGTGGTGGTAGTTAAGCATATATTTAGTAAAGAAAAGATTCCTTTCATAAATAGATTCTAATTCTTCAATGGCTCTATTATAAAAGTTGGAGCTCAGCAAATGGAGTTTCTTGAAAGCAAAGGTACCCATAGTTCGCCATCGGGGAAGACGGGAGAAGGAAAGGAGAAAGGGGAGAAATTCAGGCATTTCTGCAAGTGTTAGCAAGAAAAGTGGGATAGGGAAGGACAGAGGAGCCTGGGGTGCTTCAGTCCATGGGGTGGCAACGAGTCAGACACAACACAGCAACTGAACAACAGCAATGCTTGTTGCTTTCTCCTTGTCTGATGATATTTCTGTCTTAAATGTTCTATGATCCAAATCAAGGCATGTTGCTCCATATCCATCTGGCATTCCACTTAAGCAGTTATAATGGGGTGAAACTAAAGTCTCATGGATTGCAGGATATTTCTTTAAAAGGAAATAAAATGGGTACAATAGTATACATTGTTCAAAAGTTAGTACTAGCTCCAATTTATTCTAGTTGCATTCTTTAAAATCAGCTTAATTTTTCATGACTCAATGTCAGGCCAAAAACTACTAGAGCAAAGAACTAAGAGTGGATTGGCTGCTAATAGGGATGGGATTTCTTTTGGGGTGATGAAAATACTTACAAATTAGAGAGTGGTAATGGTTGTAAAACATAATGACTACATTAAAAAACATGAATTGTGTGTTTTAAAATGGTAAATTGTACATGAATTTTATCTTAATTAAAAATTAACAGTGTTCACTAGAAGCCTTCAAAGTTAACAGTGTTTTTTTTTTTTTCTCTCACACTCTCCCTGAGGATATGGAGAAATCAGACACTCGCCTTAATTATGAACAAAGAGTCCTACAATCTGGCACTTAAGACAAAACTTCTAAGATAATACCTGGAGGTTTTCCTCTGGCTTTCTCCTTTCCCTAACCACTGTGCTTCTTTTTTGTGAAATCTTGTCCTTTCACCCAATATTGTTTGCTAAATAGTGATGATATTTTAAGATATACAAAGCATCCTGAATAAGCTGGGGTTTTTTTTCCTTCATCAACCTAACTTGTCCCAAGCTTGATTTACTAGAAACCCTCATGGATGTGAGAACTGATGGCTTCTTTTTCATCATATCCTTCTGCACAAGTCAACGGGGATTTTGTTCCAAAATCAAAAGACAGCTAAATTAGCTTTTTTGAAACTGAACTGATCTAAGGTTGTGATTCTGCGAATTCAAGAGAAGTATTGAAAGCTGAATTCAGGTTCAACAAGCGAACAAAAAGATAGGTCAATTCTCAAAACTCTGCAATAATCTGGTTCTTACCTATTTCTCCAATTCTTGTGGAAGGACAGCCTCATCTTGAACTTTGCACTCTAGCCACTCTCTCATTTATCCCATTTCCCCTGCCACTCACAGGGCCTTTGCACGTGCCATTGTCTCTCCCCAGTATATTCTCCTCTCTGTTTCACCGAGCTGATTTCAGCTCTTCCTGGACCAAGCCAAAACTCCAAGGGAGTCTTGTAATCACCGGCGTTGCCATTAGGAGCACATTTAATAGACGTGGGAAATCGTATCTCTGCAGCGGAGATTCCAGGCACCCTAGACGTGATTTCATTTTGCAGACTTTTCAAGGAGATCTTGGAAAGCTAGCGGCAGGGCTGTGAGATCAAAGCACAGGCTTTCTCTGGTGCGCGCCCCGCAGGAAGGGGGTGGTTGAGGGACTCCAGGGCGCGTTTCGGCTCGCGGCGTCTCAAGGAGCCGGGAGAGGGGACGCAGGGTCTCAGGACGGCCTCTCACCTCCTTCTCGCCCCAGCTGGCCTTGCCCTGGGCTCGTCCCCGGGGGCAGCCTAGGCAAGCTTAGTTTTCCCCACCGAGACCCTGTGAGCCACCCGGGGCCCGCCGCCTCGTGGACACTCCACGGACACTCACCATTCGCCGGCATGGAGAGGTGCGGCAGGCCAAGGAGAAGCAGCGCCGCCGCCCAGAGCCGGGCGCCGGGGCCGGGTCCATCGGCAGCCATGGTGCGGGGCGTCCGTGGACCCGCAGCTGGAGCGCGGGCTCTGACCGCGCTGAGATCCCGCTGCCCGCGCCGCTCTCCGGCGCGCGCCCCTCGGCTCCGCGCGCTGCGCTCCGTTCGCGCGTCGCAGGGTTAGCCCCCCGCGCGCAGAGAGGGGGGAGCGCTGCGGGCCTGGGAGGCTGGGGACGCCGGAGCCGCAGCGCGGGGGCCCAAACTCCCGGGGGTCCCGTCCGCGGCGCCGGGGAGGCGGCGGCAGCCCGGCTCCGCCTTCGCGCTGGGCACCTGGGGTCTCAGTGCCAAAGGAGGCTGCGCCGGACGGACGGCAGGCTCCCAGGGCGCCTCCCGGACGAAGGGGAAGGGCTTGAGGAGGCGGGAGACCGGAGCACCGGCTTCAGGGAATCCCCGCCTGCCTGGGCACCCTCAGACAGGGGGACGCAGTCTTGAGAGGCCTAGCCCCTCCAGGAGGACCGGGAAAAATCGGACGCCTAACTCTGCCCTCTGCTTCTTGACTTTGCAGCTGGAGTCCTCCTGGAATGGAAGAATTTTTTTTTTTTTTTTTTTTAAGAAAACTAACTGGCCAACCTCATTCCGGGGAGTGACACACACGGGCTAGCGAGACTCTTTTCCCCTAAAAGGCCTGACAGTCATTCACGTGTAGGTGTAAATGAATTGACTTAACTGCTCATCTTCTAACAGCTAGCTGGTAAGCTGAGGAGTGAGAATTCACACGTCTGGGCTGGAGGGGACCTTCTGACGCCTGGTGATCGCTGAGAGCGGTGGGGAGGAGACACGAGGCACCGGCAGGAGGAGCTGCGCTTTGGTTGCTTCAGGAACTGTGCCTACCACCCTTTTTGTAAAGAATAGTCCATTGGATATTACTAGCAAATCCGAGTGACATTTTCAAGTTTGTCTTTATTCAGGCCTGTCTTGGCCGGGCCTGATTTGGAGAGAGAGCATGCTCTAAAGGTTCAATTGGTGCAACTGTTTTAGAGAACTGTTTGGCTATTTCATATAAAGTTAAAATACACCTCCCCAAAGACAGAGAATTCCATTCCTGGGTGTATATATAAAAAAAAAAAAAAAAAGTGAATGTCCACAAAAAGATTTATACCCAAATTTCATAGCAGCTTTAGTCACAATAACTAAAGACTTGAAGCAACCCACAAGTCATCCATTGACTGGACAGAAAACCAAACTGCATCATGTTTATGCAATAGAATACCCTTCATCAGTAAGAGGAAGTAAATATTGATGCACTCAATCACATGGATGAATCTCCAAAATATGATGAGTGAAAGAAGATTTAGCAAAAGAGTTCATACTGTTGAGGGGACCACCAGGCAAGTCCCTGCATGATTCACTTTTATATGAAATTCACAAAGGGGCAGTTCTAATCTGTGGTGACAGCAGTGGTCTGGTGGCTTTGAGGAGGTGGGAACATACAGAGCTTCTGATGAAATAAGAGCATTCTGTCTCTGATGGGGATGATGGTCACCCGAGTGTATATACTTTGTCACTAAACTGTACACTTAAATTCTGTGCATTGTGTTGAATGTTATTTATACCTTAATAACAACTCTTTCAAAAATAATGAGTTCATTTCTTTCCCTGAAAAATAAATAGGTTTAACAGAAGAGAGTTTAATGAAAGGACCACAGACAGAGATGTGGGCAGGGTTGAGAGAACCAGTAAGGGATGTTGAAGCTCTAGGGGTTATCAACAGCAGGAAGAGGTACCACCTTGAGGGCTGAAGGTATGAGGGGAGGTGGAGGTGTTATCAAAACCCAGCAGGAATGTGGTCATGAAAGGAGAGGTTCAGCATAGGGACAGGAACATAATCGCTGCCGGTGGTCTGGTAGGGAGCGAGTGGGGGCGAAATACCCCACTCTCCCTCCTCCTGCCCTTCAGACTCCGCCTGCTGCCCCCTGGTGGCTGAACCATTAGATAGCTGAAGAGGACACAGGTGCCCTGGTCCTCAGCAGTCATCCTCCCAGGACATCCTGCCTACAGAGTCAGGCAGAGTGGGTGCAGAGTGGAACCCGAGAGGCAGTTGGAAATCAACCAGCACAGTCCATCTGTTTTTTCCTTTCATTTGCATGAACATAATTGGGAACAAAACAGGAAACACAAAGTTCTATCAGTTTCTATACGATCTGGGAATCTGTCCATTCAATCAGACTCTCACTCGGAGCTAAACAATAATGTTAACCACCATCACTGCTTATTTAAATATTAGTGCTGTCTCACATGCAGAGAAAAAAGTAAATGCTTATCATTAAATGTAGAGAGTACAGTCCTCGATCCCACAACTGGCCAAGAGGTGTCATTTGATAATCATTGCAATATTGCCCTTCTGCCCTCTGAGCCTCTTGGCCAACGTGATTTTTTTTTAACTGGTAGGAGAGATCCAAACCATCATTCCTGCTGAGGACCCACATTTATTAGTTTGCCATGGTTTCTCACTGACCGTTGCTGTTGGACAGTTTCCTGGGATCTAGATATAGTCATCCATTCCCCATCAGGTAGCAGCAACCCCTTGGTAATCGGGACCAATCACTAGCTAGTAGAGGGACCTCTCTGTCTGTTGGAGAGCAATCTGAGTTTCCAATTTACTGGCACATGCCTGTGTGTTCCTCGTGGAAATATACCTCCCTTGCCTACCCACCCCTTCCAATTCACCAGTCTAAAGGTTGTGGGGATGGTTTGCAGAATTTTGATAGGTGATTTATCATATGCAATAGAAGGGAGGTCATTCCCACTTCCACTCCTTGGTTCTGAGTGTACTCTGTCTATAAGAGAAATGACACCATGCATTGGCAACTGGTGTAAGGCATATACTCTATCCTGGGTGAGTGCCCTAACCGCTCTAGGGTACTAGCTCAGCTGGTACCCTCAGCTAATACCTTTTAATCAAGCCATCTCTTTCTGGGTGAGGAACATAGAGTAAGACTCAAGGACGTGACTCCATTCCCTACTGCCTTTGTGGCAGAAGCAGTTTCTTGGTTATAGATGCTGTACTGTGTGATTCCATGGCCATCAATGAGGCATTCTGAGTTGATGATATCATGCTAGAAGAAGCAAGGCAGGCAAACAAGACAAAATCATATCTAGATTAAGGATCTGTTCCAATGAGGACAAATATTAATAACTGTGACCCCTGTGAGAAAAGGGATCCAATAAAAGCTTATCTCCCACATAACCAACAAGAGGGGCCAGCCAGGGAATCGATGCTCTGTGGGGACTCATTGCAGCCTCTGCCTGTTGGCATGTTGGACACTGAGCAGTGGAGGTAACCGATCAGATCTAAGGAAGAAGAGAGGTTTGTGTTACTGCTCTCTTGCATGGGTTCCGTCTCTGCCACCACGGCCCCGACACGCATGGTTCCAACGCACAGGCACAGATGTGGCTGGAGACAGAGGTAACTGACAACCAGAGAACAAGCTCCGTCCTCCAAGGTGCCCACTGCACTACTAGGGGCACCCTCTCCACTGATGTCTCTGGGGGCCTTAGGCTATGTACACATTTCCAGACTGTTCACTTCAAGAGGTCCATACTGACACCTTATTATCAGTTTTTCAGCGTTGAACTTTTCAATTTTCTGACTAGCTGTTTTAGACATTATGCATAAACCAGTGCAGATCCATGGATAAGGCCATCTCTCCTTTCATGTAAACCAAAGTCCCACACGTTGGGAGAATTTTCTTTTGCTACTGTGATGGACAGGGAGGCCTGACATGCTGCGATTCATGGGGTCGCAAGGAGTCAGACATGACTGAGCGACTGAACTGAACTGAACTGAAAATATACATAACATGAAACTTACCACTTTGATCATTTTTAAGTGTACGATTCTGTGGCATTAAATACCTTCTCATTGTTGTGTAGCCATCCCTCCTGTTCATCTCCAGAACTCTTTCACTGCCCCCAGCTGAAGCTTTGTACCCATTAAACAATAAATCCTGTTCCTCCGCTCCCTACCCCCAGCTCCTGGCCACCGCTGTCCTACCTTCTGTCTCTATGAATTTGATTATTCTAGGAACCTCATGTAACCGGAAGCATACCATATTTGTCCTGTTATGTTACTACTGTTTTTATTTCTGCCCCAGAGTGAGAGGACTAGTGCCACACCATGGACACTCAAGGGTAGAGCAAGCCTGAATTTTCCCCTCTGTTGTGTGAAGCTCCCCGCGAGCCCATAGATGTGGGTTGAGGGAGAGATAGCAAAGCAGCAGAAGCAAGTGCCCTGGGAACCTGAGCCACCTGATCATGTAAGTTATTTGTTCCTTCCAGGCCTACTCTTGTACACACCATTTCCACTGAACAGTGGAACTCTGCGTCTAATTCAAAATGCCTCATTCATGAGACCACCTGAAGTCTCACACTCAAGTGGTCAACCAGTCCAGGCCAAAAAGAAAAAATAATGATGTCTGGTTAATTTACAATGTTGTGTTGCTTTTAAGTGTAGAGTAAAGTGATTCAGTTATGTTCTTGTTCAGTTTAAGTTGTGTTTGACTTTTTGCGACCACGTGGACTGCAGCATGGCAGGCTTCCCTGTCCTTCACTATCTTTTTGGAGTTTGCTCAAATCCATGTCCACTGAGTCAGTGATGCTGACTAACTATCTCATCTTCTGCAGCCCTCTCCTTTTGCCTTCAGTCTTTTCCAGCATCAGGGTCTTTTCTAATGAATTGGCTCTTTGCATCAGGTGACCAAAGTATTGGAGCTTCAGCTTTAGCATCAACCCTTCCAATGAATGTTTAGGGTTAATTTCCTTTAGGATTGACTGGTTTGATCTCCTTGGTGTCTAAGGAACTCTCAAGAGTCTTCTGTGGCATCACAATTTGAAAACCATAAATTCTTTGGCACTCAGCCTTCTTTATGGCCCAACTCTCACATCCATACATGACTACTGGAAAAATCATAGCTTTGACTATATGGACCTTTGTCAGCAAAGTGATGTCTCTGCTTTTTAAGACACTGTCTAGGTTTGTCATAGCTTTACTTCCAAGAAAATTCATGACTGCAGTCACCTAAATGATTTTGGAGCCCAAGATAATAAAATCTGTCACTGCTTCCACTTTTCCCCCTTCTATTTGCCATGAAGTGATGAGACCAGATGCCACAATCTTAGTTTTTTTGAACATTGAGTTTTAAGCCAGCTTTTCACTCTCCTCTTTCACTTTCATCAAGAGGCTCTTTAGTTCCTCTTCGCTTTCTGCCATGAGGGTGGTATCATTTGCATATCTGAGGTTGTTATTTCTCCCAGCAATCTTGATTCCAGCTTGTGATTCATCCAGCCTGACATTGCATGATGTACTCTGCATGGAAGTTAAGTAAGCAGTGTGACAATATACAGCCTTGTACTCTTTTCCCAATTTGGAACCAGTCTGTTGCCCCATGTTCAGTTCTAGCTGTTGCTTCTTGATCTACAAACAGGTTTCTCAGGAGACAGGTAAGGTGGTCTGGTATTCCCATCTCTTTAAGAATTTTCCACAGTTTGTTGTCATCCACACATCAAAGGCTTTCGCATAGTCAGTGAAGCAGAAATAGATGTTTTCTTGGAACTCCTTTGCTTTCTTTATGATGCAACGAATGTTGGCAGTTTGATCTCTGGTTCCTCTGCTTTTTCTAAACCTAACTTGAACATCTGGAAGTTCTCAGTTCACGTACTGCTAAAGCCTAGCTTGAAGGATTTTGAGCACAACCTTGCTAGCGAGTGAAATGAGTACAGTTGTACAGTAGTTTGGACATTCTTTGGCACTGCCCTTCTTTGGGATTAGAATGAAAAGTGACCTTTTCCAGTCCTGTGGCCACTGCTGAGTTTTCCAAATATGCTGACATGTTGAGTACAGCACTTTCACAGCATCATCTTTTAGGATTTGAAATAGGTTAGCTGAAATTCCATCACCTCCACTAGCTGTGTTCATAGTAGTGCTATCTAAGGCCCACATGACTTCATATTCTAGGGTATCTGGATTTAGGTGAGTGATTACACCATTGTAGTTATATGGGTTGTTAAGATCTGCTTTGTATAGTTCATCTGTGTGTTTTTGCCACCTCGTCTTCATTTCTTCTGCTTCTGTTAGGTCCTTACTGTTTCTGTGCTTTACTGTACACATCTTTGCATGAAATGTTCCCTTGATATCTCCAGTTTTATTGAAGAGATCTGTAGTCTTTCACATTCTGCTGGTTTTCTCTATTTTTTTGTGTTGTTCGTTTAAGAAGGCTTTCTTATCTCTCCTTGCTATTCTCTGGAACCCTGCATTTGGCTGGGTAGATCTTTCCTTTGTCCCTTGCCTTTTGCTTCTCTTCTTTCCTCAGATATTTGTAAAGCCTCCTCAGACAACTACTTTGCCTTCTTGCATTTCTTTTTCTTTGGTATGCTTTTGGTCACTGCCTCCTATACAGTGTTATGAACCTCCATCCATAATTTTTCAGGCACTCTGTCCACCAGATCTAATCCCTTGAATCTACCTGTCACCTCCACTGTACAGTCATAAGGGATTTGATTTAGGTCATACCTGAATAGCCTAGTGGTTTTCTCTACTCTCTTCACTTTAAGCCTGAATTTGGCAATAAGGAGCTGATGATCTGAGCCATGGTCAGTTCCAGGTCTTGTTTTCTGCTGACAGCATGGAGCTTCTCCATTTGTGCTACAAAGAATATAATCAATCTGATTTCAGTATTGACCCTTAGGGGGTATTCATGTGTAGAGTCTTCTCTTGTGTTGTTGGAAAAGGGTGTTTGCTGTGACCAGTGTGTTCTCTTGACAACAGTGTTAGCCTTTTCCCTGCTTCATTTTGTACTCCAAGGCCAAACTTGCCTGTTACTCTAGGTATCTCTTGACTTCCTACTTTTTGCATTCCAATCTTCTAGGATGAAAAGGACATCTTTTTCTTGGCGTTAGTTCTAGAAGGTCTTGTAGGTTTTTATGGAACCGGTCAACTTCAGTTACTTTGGCATTAGTGGTAGGGGCATAGACTTGGATTACTGTGATGGTTTTTCTTGGGAACAAACTGAGATCATCCGTTGTTTTTCAGGTTGTACCTAAGGACTCCATTTCTTCTATGAGATTCTTGCCCACAGTAGTAGTATACTGGTCATCTGAATTAAATTCGCCCATTCCAGTCCATTTTAGTTTACCAGTTCCTAAGATGTTGATGATGTTCGCTCTTGCCATCTACTGCTTGACCATGTCTAGTTTATCTTGATTCATGGACCAAACATTCCAGGTTTCCATGCAATACTGTTCTTTACAGCATTGGACATTACTTTCACCACCAGTCACATCCACAACTGAGCATTGTTTCCACTTTGGCCCATCTGTGTCATTCTTTCTGGAGCTATTAGTAATTATTAGTAATTCTGTTCTTCCCCAGTAGCATATTGGACACCTTCTGACCTGGGGGGCTCATTTTCTGCTGTAATATCTCTTTGCCTTTTCTTACTGTTCATGGCGTTCTCGAGGCAAGAATACTGGTTTGCCATTCTCTTCTCCAATTATACATGTATATATACATGTGATTACATCTTCAGTTATATGTGTGTGTGTGTGTGTGTATTTTTTTTCAGACTCTTTTCTGTTACAGGTTATTACAAGATATTGAGTATAGTCTCCTGTGCTCTAGTAGGGCTTTCTTGTTTATCCATTCTGTATATAACAGTTTGTATCTGCTAATCCCAAACCCCCAATCCATCACTCGTCCCACCCCACAGCCTTTCTCTATGTCTGTGTGTCTGTTTCTGTTTTGTAGATAAGTTCATTTGTGTCATATTTTAGATTCCACCTATAATTGATATTATGTGATATTTGTCTTTCTCTTTCTGACTTACTTACCTTAGTATGGTCATCTCTAGGTCCATCCACGTTGCTGCAAATGGCATTATTTCATTCTTTTTATGGCTGAGTACTATTCCATTGTGTGTGTACACCACATCTTTAAAAAATTGTTTTGGCCGCATTTTACAGCATTGGAGACTTCCCCCACCAGGAATCAAATCCATGCCCTTAGCAGTGGAAGCACAGAGTCTTAACCACTGGCCCACCAGGGAAGTCCATACCAAATCTTTATCTATTCATCTCTTGATAGAGTTTTAGGTAGTTTCTATGTCTTGGCTATTGTGAATAGTGCTGCTCTTAACACAGGGGTGCATGTACCTTTTAAAAAATAATTTATTTTATTTTTGGCTTCTCTGGGTTTCTGTTGCTGCATGCAGGCTTTCTCTAGTTGCAGCAAGCAGGGGCTGCTCTTTGTTGCAGTGTGTGGGCTTCTCATCGCTGTGCGTGGCTTCTCTTGCCGAGCACAGGTTCTGGGGCCGATAGGCTTCATTATTTGTGCTGCGTGGGCTTAATTGCCCTGCAGCATGTGGGATCTTCCCAGACAAGAGATTGAACCCGTGTTTTCTACACTGTCAGTTGCATTTTTAATCAGTAGACACCAGGAAAATCCCGTGTATATATAAGTTTTAATGTTTATTTTTATTTGCTTATTTGGCCGCCCAGGGTCTTAGTTGTGGCATGTGAGATCTAGTTCCCCAACCAGGGATCAAACCCCGGGCCCCAGCACTGAGAGATCAGAGTCTTAGCCACTGGACCACCAGTGGAGTCCCCCATGAATCTTTTTGAGTTAGAGTTTTGTGCAGGTATATGCCCAGGAGTGGCATTGCTGCATCATATGGCGACTCTAATTTTAGTTTTATGAGGAACCTCCAAGCTCTTTTCCATAGTGGCTGCACAAACTTACATTCCCACCACCAGTGCAGAAGGGTTCCCTTTTCTCTACACCCTCTCCAGCATTTGTTGTTTGTAGATTTTTTTATAATGAGCATTCTGACTGGTGTGAGGTAGTACCTCATTGTGGTTTTGATCTGCATTTCTCTGATAAAACAAGATCATCTTTTCACGTGCCTGTATGTCTCCTCCAGAGAAATGTCTCTTCAGGTCTTCTGCCGATTTTTCGATTGGGTTGTTGATGGTTTTGTTGTTGAGTTATGTGAGCTGTTGTTTATTTTGGAAATCAAGCTGTGTTGCATCATTTGCAAATATTTTCTCCCAGGCAGTAGGTTGTCTTTTTGTATTGTTTATGGTTTCCTTTGCTGTATAACCATTGTATCTTCTTAGTCTTGATGTAGTACACGGCTATCAATTTCTCTCAAGATACAGCCCTGAGATAAACAGTGAAAATGTGCTGCTATTCTTGCGGCTGAAGGAAGAATGAACCATTTAGTGGGTTAATAACGTAACGGGTGCCAAAGCCCATATTTATTCTAGTAATGACAATATACCTGCAAGAGCAGATGCAATTGGCATCAGCCCCTGATTAGGTTGAAGATAAGCTGGCAATATTTTCCAATAATTCCGTAATATTTTCCGGCTTTTGCTCTGGCAAACAGGAAAGAAGGATTGAATGACAAAAAGTCCTGGTTTATATCTCCTTTTTACACCTGTTGTCACAGAGTGCCATCCAGTTTCATATCTGACCCAGAGTTTTCATTTTCTAGAGAAATATTATTAACACTAGAATTAACATAAGCCACAACGGCAGTCCTCAATTTTGCACTCCTCGCTTCTGTATGTTTTCATCTAGTAGTGGTTGAGATGCATGTGTATTTCTCACTTGAAAACGTGGTTAAACATGAATGATAAGCAGTGACCCATCTCATTTTCCCTGATCGTTCTCTGAGGCCTTGTAACCAACCTCTCCCTTTCAAGCACAGTATGCAGAATGATCAGTGATATAAATCAAGTGTGCTCAGCCCCGTGGAGTGACGGCAGCTCACTCTTTATGGTCTCTAGTCATGATGGGAAAAGTATTCAAAGCCCCGCCAGCCACTCAGTTTCCTAGGCATGAGGCCACCATGCCACCAGCAGGTCAGGAGTGTGGGACCTTCTAAGTTAGGTTAATATGAAAACTGTGCAAAAAATAGAGACTGAGGACTCCTGTTTTGAAGCACTGAGTATGTAGTTTAAATGCTTTTGGTGCATTTTATGTGCAGGTGTGAACAAGAAACCATAAGTAACTTCTCCTGCTCCTTGTGACCGTACCGTCTAGGTCACTGTCATGACGCTATTTATGGGTTATTTCCTTTCTCTGGAGAAAAAGTTTCCAGAGAGTAGGGGCCGTGGCTCACTATCTCTGTATCTCACTGTCTCCACAGCCCTTATCCCAGTGCCTGGCACATAATAAATACTCAACAAATGCCTGATAAATGAATGAGTCTGGACTTCCCATGGTATTGCGGGCACTCTGCTTCCCTCAGCCCACTTGCTCGAACGCATATTCATCTTTCTTGACTCAATACTAGCATCATCTCCTCTGAGAAGTCTTCTTTTGGACTAGTCCAGTCTCCCCACTCACAGTTCTGTCTTTTATGCTCCCAGTGTACCCTGAACAGTTGTCTCAGTAATATGGACTTTTTCATTTCTTGGCTCTGCTGGGTCTTCACTGCTGCGTGCAGGCTTTTGCTAGTTGCAGCGAGTGGGGGCTGCTCTTGGTTGCAGTGCCCGGGCTTCTCATTGCAATGGCTTCTCTTGTTGCGGAGCCCAGGCTCCAGGTATGCAGGCTCAGTAGTTGGGGCTCATGAGCTTTGGAGCACTGGCTCATTAATGGTGGTGCACAGGCTTAGATGCTCCACGGCCTGTGGGATCATCCTGGACCAGGGATCGAACCTGTGTCCCCTGCAATAGTGGGCAAATTCCTTACCACTGAACCACCAGGGAAGCCCATGGCTTTTATTTTTGAATTGGAGTATAGTTGCTTGGCAGTGTTGTGTTCATTTCTGCTGTACGGCAAAGTCACTAAGTCACATGTATACATATATCCGCTGTTTCTTGGATTTCCTTCCCATTTAGGTTACCACACGGCATTGAGTAGAGTTACCTGTGCTGTACAGTTGGTTAAAATTTTTGATTTAATTAATTTATGTATTTGACCATGCCATGCAGCGTGTGGGCTCTTAGTTAGCTAATCAGGGATTGAACCTTTGCCCCCTGCAGTGGAAGCACGGTGTCTTGACCACTGGACCACCAGGGAAGTCGATGGATCTTTAATGGAGTGATTGTCCTATAGATCTGTCTCTCCTACTCGTCTGAATGTCCCTGATGACAGACCACCGTGTCTTTTCTGTGGTTTTATCTCTGATGCCTTGGAAAGTACCTGGGTCATGGTAGGTTCTCAACCTCTGCTTGATGAATTCATCATACACCCAGCTCCATGGGGTTAACTCATCCAAGGAGAGAGCAGATCAAGGGTCATGGTAATGCTCTCAGTAAAACAATGCATTTGCCAAGGGGCTGCACGGATCTCTTCTTAGCGTCTTCTTTTTAGGGCTGTGACCAAATCCACTTACGTTCTTCTGTCTCTGATAGCTAGTAGGCATTTAATTAGGCTTCAATGAGCAGAACGATAAATAAATGAGGCTCAAAAGCAATATACATCAGCCAATGTAGATTTCAGACTTGATGGATCCAAAGCCATCTTGCAAATCATCTGCCTCCAGTCTGAAGCCACGTAACCGAAAAATCACTGCACAATGTAGCATTTACATGCAGGCTGCCTTCAGGGCTACGGAGGTTGTGGGCTGGGTCCTGAGTAAACATAGGCTACACTGAGGAGCCATTGTGGGCGCCGGGAGTTCTTTCAAGTTCCTCTGGGGTCTGAACTTGATTTGCAGCTGGAGCCAAGTCCTGACCAAGCCCCTCCACCCCCGTTTTCAGCAATTGAATTATTAACTAAGAGAAAATTGTCCAGGGTATAACAGTTAGCAGCAAGCTGCCAATGGTCGGGAAATTTTATTTTGTTTACTCAGAGTGTTTGCACCTAATCTAATGAAGAGTAGGAATGAGAACTCAGAAGGCAATTCTGAAGATCTGGTTCTGAAGGAAGACAGGCTTTGGATGGGGCAGGAAGGCATTTCGGGGCAGCCAAGGGGTGGCGCTGCAGTGCCACCATCAGGACAAGGCTGATTTCCTGGTGGTATTGCCTACACCTTCCGTCTGCGCTGGCTTTTTTGGGAGGGCTCCAGGCTCCCCGATATCTGCCGCAATCCCCAATTTGAATTCTGCGTCACTCGCTGAAGTCTTAGAACCTTATTGAGATGCATTGAGAGGGACACCTATGAAAAGACATCTGAGTTTCAGTCTGACTTTTGCAACTAAATGAATATATCTCTTCGCATCTCTGGGCCTCAGATTCTTTACCTATAAAATAGAGATGAAAGTGCCACCTAACATACAGGGTTTTTGAAACTAGAATTTGTAAATAAAAAGCCTTTCTACAGAAAGAATGATTATCCATAATAGTTTCCACATGCATGGTGCCTTAGCCACTCGCATCGCTCTGTGTCCTATTAGGTATCTGCAGATGTTAGGTATCTGGTCCTAACTCAGTGGGTTTCCCAGGTGGCTCAGATGGTGAAGTGTCTGCCTGCATTGCGGGAGACCTGAGTTCAACCCCCGGCTCAGGAAAATCCCCTGGAGAAGGAAATGACAAACCACTCCAGTACTCTTGCCTGGAAAACTCCATGGATGGAGGAACCTGGTAGGCTACAGTCCATGGGGTCACAAAGAGTCGGACACGACTGAGCGACTTCACTTTCACTTTCTAACTCAGTACATGGGACAGAGTAGGTGCTCAGTAAAGGGTAGGTGAATTCAGTTCAGTTGTTCAGTCGTGTCAGACTCTTTGCGACCCCATGGACTGTAGCACGCCAGGCTTCCCTGTCCATCACCAACTCCCGGAACTTACTCAAACTCATGTCCATCAGGTCGATGATGCCATCCAACCATCTCATCCTCTGCCATCCCCTTCTCCTCCTACCTTCAATCTTTCCCAGCATCAGGGTCTTTTCAAATGAGTCAGTTCTTTGCATCAGGTGGCCAAAGTATTGGAGTTTCAGCTTCAGCATCAGTCCTTCCAATGAATATTCAGGACTGACTTCCTTTAGGATGGACTGGTTGGATCTCCTTGTAGTCCAAGGGACTCTCAAGAGTCTTCTTCAACACCACAGTTTAAAAGCATCAATTCTTCAGCACTCAGCTTTCTTTATGGTCCAACTCTCACATCCATATATGACTACTGGAAAAACCATTGACTAAATGGACTTTTGTTGGCAAAGTAATGTCTGTATATTTTAATATGCTGTCTAGGTTGGTTATAACTTTTTTTTTTTTTTGGTTATAACTTTTGTTCCAAGGAGCAACATCTTTTAATTTCATGACTGCAGTCACAATCTACAGTGATTTTGGAGCCCCCAAAAACAGTTAGTCACTGTTTCCCCATCTATTTGCCATGAAGTGATGGGACCAGATGCCATGATCTTAGTTTTTTTAATGTTGAGTTTTAAGCCAACTTTTTCACTCTTCTCTTTCACTTGCATCAGGAGGAGGCTTTTTAGTTCCTCTTCACTTTCTGCCATAAGGGTGGTGTCATCTACATATCTGAGGTTATTGATAGTTCTCCCTGCAATCTTAATTCCAGTTTGTGCTTCATCCAGCTTGGTGTTGAATTGAGTAGGTGAACTGAGCAAGACTAATTTATAGCAGCAGGAAGTTAAGTATTCTCAGGCTTCTATCATGTCTAACAGTAAGATTCTCACTTCTTTAAAGGTCACAGAGTAACCACTGAACCCTGTCCTTTTGCTTTGGGAAAGCAGGGCAAACTGACCATCTCTTCTGAATTCCCTGCAGAACTCTCAGTCTGCTATTCTAGGGACTGTTCATCCTAGATCTCCCTCAATAGTTCATGTATTAACAGTAGACTATCCTATTGTACCCACTGGTGTACCTGTACTTGTCAGGCAATGCGCCCAAGCCTTCATTTCCAGAAGAATGGTCATCATGTCCATGGGACATGGTGAGAAGACAGGAAAACCCAACCCAACAATGTGACATGTTAAAAATCTCTTATCTTAGCCCATATGTTGCTTTTTGCTTTTTGCTGAAGTATAGCAAAGACAGAGACATTGAAAATTTTTCTTTGAGATGTAGTGTGATAGAAGAGCCCAAGATGCTTGGCTTCTTCTCTTAGTCTGCCAACCTATTGGGTTAATCATTCCTTTGCACTCCATTTCCTATTCAGTAGAGCCAAGCAATGAAGAGGTGGCTTCTAAGGAGACTTTCATTATTCTCTTTGAATCCAATGGTCCCTCTCCTCATGCATGGTGGTTTTCGTGTTTAGAATGCCTCCTGCTGGCCGGACCAGAATCCCTACCCCTCAGTTCAGTTCAGTTCAGTTGCTCAGTCGTGTCCGACTCTTTGCGACCCCATGAATCGCAGCACACCAGGCGTCCCTGTCCATTACCACCTCCTGGAGTTTATTCAGACTCATGTCCATCGAGTCGGTGATGTCATCCAGCCATCTTATCCTCTGTTGTCCCCTTCTCCTCCTGCCCCCAATCCCTCCCAGCATCAGGGTCTTTTCCAATGAGTCAACTCTTCGCATGAGGTGGCCAAAGTGTTGGAGTTTCAGCTTCAGCATCAGTCCTTCCAATGAACACCCAGGACTGATCTCCTTTAGGATGGACTGGTTGGATCTCCTTGTGGTCCAAGGGACTCTCAAGAGTTTTCTCCAACACCATAGTTCAAAAGCATCAATTTTTTGGCGCTCAGCTTTCTTCACAGTCCAACTCTCACATCCATACATGACCACTGGAAAAACCATAGCCTTGACCAGACGGACCTTTGTTGGCAAAGTCATGTCTCTGCTTTTTAATATGCTGTCTAGGTTGGTCATAACTTTCCTTCCAAGGAGTAAGCGTCTTTTAATTTCATGGCTGCAATCACCATCTGCAGTGATTTTGGAGCCCAAAAAAATAAAGTCTGACACTGTTTCCACTGTTTCCCCATCTATTTCCCATGAAGTGATGGGACCAGATGCCCCTACCCCTACACTCCCCAAATTTGTCAGAGCATGGGACTGAACTGTGTATTCTGTTGGAAAGAGAGTTGGGTGGCGGTGTCTTGGTCCTGGCACACAAGACTATCTGGAAACAGAAAGAGACCCCCACAGGAAGAGGACAGAGGTTTATGTAAGCTGCCCAAGGGCTGTAGGCATCCCCAAAAAGAGCTGTAAGGGGTCCCCAAATAGTGTTGTGCCACAAAGGACCCGGGAGCCCACACAGGTGGAGGAAGAAGACCTAATGCTAAACAAAGTTGTGCATTTCTATTGCTAAGTGTCTAGTACCAATTTCTGAAACAAAACTATATCTTCAATTTTAACTGGTAGTGGGACTATTAACCTTGAAGTGAGAAAAGAAATCCATGGACTCACTGGGAATTTGGGGGCAGGGACGATTATCCCCATGAAATAATGTTCAAGGAAACAGTGGAAGGTAAAAACAAACTTGTGTTTTGATCACAATCCATGGATCACCTTTGTTCACTATGCCAATTCATATACTTTAAATATATATTTTTATTCATTTTGAGCCTCCGTTTACTGCCTGAAGATATATATCAAGCTGTGGGCAAATATTTTTTCTTTTTAGTATTATGTACTGGAAGCTAAAAACACTCACTGAGGAGTTAGCAAATCATCAATAATTATGTTAAGTCATGTACAAATAAGAGTAGGAATGTACACATGACAATTTTCCAGGCATTTAACTAGAATTGACTTGGACACAGGTAGGTAGTTGGGGGGGGGAGTTATGTTTTGTGTTTCTCCTCTGTTCCCTACTAAGTGGGTAGCAGAGTGCTGAAGAGAGAAATAAGTGCATTCTGCTATGTGGTAGTACTGTGAACAGGGCAGATTGCTTTGTTCTCATTTATTCATTCAACAAAGAAGTAATGGGGAAGCAAGAAGTTGAGAGGAACATGCAAGTTGGAGGAGGTTGACAGCTGAAATCTAGGGATGCTGCTGGGTATGATCAGGAGAGGGAAGCTGGAGCACATGGGAGATGCCTCAGAGGCCATGAGCCCTGGGGGACCCACCAGACATTGAAGGAAAACCAGAAGAGCATCCCTGTTCGGGGAAGACGCGCATCACGTGCCTCTCGGATTGCTAGGCATGCCATCGGCTGTCTTAGTGTCTATTAACTTTGCGTTCCATCCTTTAAAAGGTGGTCAAGCTTGCTTTAATTTATTTTTAAAAGGTAGGAATAGCCTTGGGAGAATAATTAAAAGCCCACTGTTTTTTGTTACATTATATTTTAAGACAGCATATTTTCCTGTCTACTGACTCTTTTAAGAGGGCCCTGCCAAATAGCCTGTGTGAGACTAAATGAGCATATAAAAGGTTTGCTCTGTAGCTATCTGAACTTGGTTTTTACGGAATTTTATCTTCATTCACATGAAAAAATAAACAAATTCTTCAGCTTCTCCAGGCTCACCAAAAATGCACAGTGTGTGCCTACAGAAGCAAAAGGGGAAAAGATGAAAAAAATAACTCAGTGTACAGGGGAAAAGATTCTGAACAGAGGGCAACATATGGATTGGTTAGATGGGGATGTTGACCAAAGTATTGGGGGAAAAAATGGAGGAATAGGATCTTTTGAAATACTGCAGAGGAAAAGCTGCTACAAACACACTGTGTGAAAAATAATCTGAAAATGCCAGAGAAGTTGTCTGGCAGAATGACACTCTCTTACCCAAAGGTCTTCTATTTTTATTCCAAAATGCACTTTTCACCAGTATAACTCTAATACTTTATCAAATTTTAAATTTCACAAGTCAAAAGGAATTCATTGACTTATCTAAAAAATATATAAAAGTCTGGCTTATATAAAAGCCAGACTACCCTTTGACTGCTGACTCTATCAAAGACAAACCCTCCACCTTCTGGTGATATCCACTGTTAAGAGTTCAGTGGGTACTGTTGAAAGAGAATGAGGACGATCTATATGTTCTAAAATAGAAGTCCAAGACGTGCTGTGGAGAAAACAAAGAAATTTTCTGAATATACATTATGATGCTACTCTTGTGAAAGATGAAAACACACTCAACAATTCTATCAGTATATCTGTATCTGTATATCTACATTATAGCTGTCTAGTCCTCTCTATGTCTATATTATCTACATGCTGTGCTGGGTTTAGTCACTCAGTTGGGTCTGACTCTTTGAGACCCAATGGACTGTAGCCCGCCAGGGTTCTCTGTCCATGGGGGTTCTCCAGGCAAGAATACTGGAGTGGGTTGTCATGCCCTTCTCCAGGGGAATCCCTTGGAGAAGAAGGATCCATGCCCTTCTTCCCAACCCAGAGACTGAACCCAGGTCTCTTGCATTGCAGGCAGATTCTTTACCTTCTGAACTACCAGGGAATATCTAAATGTATATCTACTGAGTAGAAAAGGTTTAAAGAAATTTTCACTTCTGGTAATGGTGAAATAGATAAATTTCTTTCTGAGCATAAGGGACATTTAAAAACCTGTACAAATTTTGATAAAAGCATTGCTCATTTAATAAGATAGTGAATAATTGTTTGACCAGGATCTATGGAAGAGCAGGTGCTCAGAGTTATCTTAGGGATTAAAACTTCTTTCCTTCTGGGGGATTATTTGCTCATTTTAGAGGGGACTGCTGAGAGGATGAAAAACTGAATGGTTGTTTTGATAGCCCTGTCAGGCTAAGGAAATGGAAAATAACACAGTGCAACCAAGAAGGGGTGTTTCTTTGCTTTGTGTTTGGACCTCAATGCTCCACATTGGTGATAAAGTTATACAAAAAAAGGCTGGTTCTTGCAGAGATTGCGACTCAGCTTTGAATAATCTCAGTCATGAATTTTTCTCTTAAACTTGTATTTTGTATTGGGGTATAGCCGATTAACAATGTTGTGATAGTTTCAGGTGAACAGTGAAGGGACTCAGCTATACATACACACATATCCATCCCCCCCAAACTGTCCTCTCATCTAGGCTGCCACATAACATTGAGCAGAGCTCCATGTGCTATATGGTAGGTCCTTGTTGGTTGTCCATATTGACTACAGCAGTGTGCACATGTCCCAAACTCCCTAGCTATCTCTTCCCCCGTCAGCCATAAAAGTTCATTCTCTAAGTCTGAGTCTCGTTTTGTTAAGTAAATTCATTTGTATAATTTTTTAGATTCCATATAAAAAGGAAGTCAGACTATATTTCTCCTTCTCTAACTTACTTCACTCTGTATGACAATTTCTCTGTCCATGCATGTTGCTGCAAATGCAAGTATTTCATTCTTTTTAATGACTAAGTAATATTACTTTGTATTTATTTACCACATCTTCTTTATCCATTCCTCTCTTGGTGGACATTTAGGTTGCCTGCATGTCTTGGTTACTGTAAACAGTGCTGCCGTGAACATTGGGGTGTATGTACCCTCTCAGATCATGTTTTCTCTAGATATATGCCCAGGAGTGGGATTGCAGGGTCATATGGTAGCTCTGTTTTAAGTTTTTTGAGGGACCTCCATATTGTTCTCTATAATCAATGTACCAACTTACATTCCTACCAACAGTGTAGGAGGGTTACCTTCTCTTCACACCCTCTCCAGCATTTATTGTTTGTGGATTTTTTTTTTATGATAGTCATTCTGATTGGTGTGAGGTGATACCTTGTGGTAGTTTTGATTTACATTTCTCTGATAATTAGCACTGTTGAGCAAATTTTCATGTGCCTCTTGGCCATCTGTATGTCTTCTTTGGAGAAATGTCCATTTAGGTCTTCTTCCCATTTGTTGATTGGGTTGAACATAGCAATCATTGGTTGAACATAGGCAGAACACCCTCTGACATAAATCACAGTAATATCTTTTTCAGTCCACCTCCCAGAATAATTGAAATAAAAACAAAAATAAACAAATGGGACCTACTTAGACTCAAAAGCTTTTGCACAGCAAAGGAAACAATAAACAAAACAAAAAGACAACCCACAGATTGGGAGAAAATATTTGCAAATGATATGAATGACAAGGGATTAGTTTCCAAAATTTATAAATAGCTCATGATGCTTAAAAGCATCAAAACAAACATCCCAATCAAAAAATGAGCAGAGGACCGAAATAGTCATTTCTCCAATGAACTTTTTAAATTAATGTTTAGAGGTGGCAAAAATACACAGAAGAACTATACGAAAAAGATCTTAATGACCCAGACAACCATGATGGTGTGATCACTCACTTAGAGCCAGACATCCTGGAATGTGAAGTCAAGTGGGTCTTAGGAAGCATCACTATGAACAAAGCTAGTGAAGGTGATGGAATTCCAATTGAGCTATTTGAAGTCCTAAAAGATGATGCTGTGAAAGTGCTGCACTCAATATGTCAGTGAATTTGGAAAACTCAGCAGTGGCCACAGGACTGGAAAAGGTCAGTGTTTATTCCAATCCCAAAGAAAGGCAATGCCAAAGCTGTTCAAACTACAGCACAATTGCACTCATCTCACACTCTAGCAAAGTAATGCTCAAAATTCTCCAAGCCAGGCTTCAGCAATATGTGAACCGAAAATTTCCAGATGTTCAAGCTGGTTTTAGAAAAGGCGGAGGAACCAGAGCTCAAATTGCCAACAGCCATTGGATCATTGAAAAAGCAAGAGAATTCCAGAAAAACATCTATTTCTGCTTTATGGACTATGCCAAAACCACTGACTGTGTGGATCACAACAAACTGGATAATTCTTAAAGACATGGGAATACCAGACCATTTTACCTGCCTCCTGAGAAATCTGTATGCAGGTCAAGAAGCAACAGTTAAAACTGGACATGGAACAACAGACTGGTTCCAAATTGGGAAAGGTGTCTGTCAAGGCTGTATATTGTCACCCTACTTATTTAACCTCTATGTGAATACATCATGAGAAACGCTGGGCTGGATGAAGCACAAGCTGGAATCAAGATTGCAGGAAGAAATATCAATAACCTCAGATATGCAGATGACACCACCCTTATGGCAGAGATTGAAGAGGAACTAAAGAGCCTCATAATGAAAGTGAAAGAGGAGAGTGAAAAAGTTGGCTTAAAACTCAACATTCAAAAAACTAAGATATGGCATCCGATCCCATCATTTCATGGCAAATAGATGGTGAAATAGTGGAAACAGTGAGAAACTTTATTTTCTTGGGCTCCAAAAATCACTGCAGATGGTGACTGCAGCCATGAAAGTAAAAGATGCTTGCTCCTTGGAAGAAAAGCTATGACCAACCTAGACAGCATATTAAAATACAGAGACATTACTTTGCCAACAAAGGTCTGTCTAATCAAAGCTATGGCTTTTCCAGTAGTCATGTATGGATGTGAGAGTTGGACTATAAAGAAAGCTGAGCACTGAAGAACTGATGCTTTTGAACTGTGGTATTGGAGAAGACTCTTGAGAGTCCTTTGGACTGTAAAGAGATCCAACCAGTCCATCCTAAAGGAAATCAGTCCTGAATATTCATTGGAAGAACAGATGCTGAAGCTGAAGCTCCAATCCTTTGACCACCTGATGCAAAGAACTGATTCATTTGAAAAGACCCTGATGCTGGGAAAGATTGAGGGTGGGAGAAGAAGGGGATGACAGAGGATGAGATGGTTGAGTGGCATCACCGACTTGATGGACATAAATTTGAGCAAGCTAGGGCAGTTGGTGATGGACCGGGAGACCGGACGTGCTGCAGTCCATGGGGTTGCAAATAGTTAGACACGACTGAGCGACTGAACTAAACTGACATGCATTAATATATGATATTTGTTTTTCTCTTTCTGACTTACTTCACTCTGTATGGCAGTCTATAGGTCAGTTCACATCTCTGCAGATGGCACAGTTTTGTTCCTTTTAATGGCTGAGTAATATTCAATTGTATACCTATACATGAGATCTTTATTCATTCCTCGGTTAATGGACATTTAGGTTGTTTCCATGTCTTGGTTAGTGTAAATCGTGCTGCAGTGAACACTGGGGTGCATGTATCTCTGAATTATGGTTTTCTTTGGGTACATGCCCAGAAATGGGTTTGCTGGTTCATATGGTAGTTCTATTTTTAGTTTTTTAAGGACTCTGCATACTGTTCACCATAGTAACTGTATCAATTTACATTCTCACCAACAGTGTAATCAGGTTCCCTTTTCTCCATACCCTCTCCAGCATTTATTGTTTGTAAATTTTTTGATGATGGCCATTCTGACTGGTGTAAGGTGATACCTCGTTGTAGCTTTGATTTCCATTTCACTAATAATTAGCATGTTGAGCATCTTTTCCTGTGTCTATTGGCCATGCGTCTGTCTTTGGAGAAATGTCTATTTAAAGCTTCCCATTTTTTGGTTGGGTTGTTTTTTTTTTTTTTTGATTGGGTTGTTTGTTATTTTGATATCCAGCTGCAGGAGCTGTTTGTATATTTTGGAGAGTAATCTCTTCCCAGTTGCTTCATTTGCAAATGTTTTCTCCATTCTGAGTGTTGTCTTTTCATCTTGTTTATGGTTTCCTTTGCTGTGCAAAAGTTTTTAATTAGGTGCCATTTGTTTATTTTTGTTTTTATTTTCATTGCTGTAGGAGGTGGGCCAAAGAAGATCTTGCTGTGATTTATGTCAAAGAGTGTTCTGTGTTTTCCTCTAAAGAGTTTTACAGCATCTGGCCTTCAGTCATGAATTTGGTTTAAAGTTAACTCATGTTACTTGGGCGTGTATGTGCCTACCAGAAATAAAAACATGTTCTCTAGAGGAGGAATATATCATTCTGGGGAACAAATTAGTCTACACACAATTTTTCAAGTAGATATCTGATCTATAATTAAAACAGGCGCATGAGGGACGAAAAGGAAATAATAATGAAAACCAGCAGAAACAACAGATGGTAAGAAGAGAAGCATAGAGAAACCAGATATTGGCACTATCAGATTCAGAGTTTAAAATATCTATTCATTATATTCAGAGAGATAAAAGACAACTGTGAGAAATATGTCAGAGTACTAGAAACTATAAAAATTTAAAAATGTGAAGTCTGCAACTAAAAATTAAAATTGAGATTAAAAGCTCAATGCGGGTCTTCCCTGGTGGTGCAGTAGATGGGAGTCTACCTCCCAATGCAGGGGACACAAGTTCGATCCCTGGTCCAAGAGGATTCCGCATGCCACAAACTAAGCTCGTGCACTGTAACTTCTGAGCCCATGCCCTAGCAACTACTGAGCCTGTGTGCCTCAACCCTGAAGCCTGAGTGTCCTAGAGCCACACACCACAACCCCCGAGCCTGTCTGCTGCAACTACTGAGGCCCACACACCTGGAGCCTGTGCCCTGCGACAGGAGAACACACCACGGTTTGAAGCCTGTGCCCTGCGACAGGAGAACACACCACGGTGACAGGAGAACACACCACAGTGAGAAGCCTGCGCCCTGCGACAGAAGAACACACTACGGTGAGAAGCCTGTGCCCTGCGACAGGAGAACACACCACGGTGACAGGAGAACACACCACGGTGAGAAACCTGCGCCCTGCGACAGGAGAACACACATCACGGTGAGAAGCCTGTGCCCTGCGACAGGAGAACACACCACGGTGACAGGAGAACACACCATGGTGACAGGAGAACACACCACGGTGAGAAGCCTGCGCCCTGCGACAGGAGAACACACCACGGTGAGAAGCCTGCACCCTGCGACAGGAGAACACACATCACGGTGAGAAGCCTGTGCCCTGCGACAGGAGAACACACCATGGTGAGAAGCCTGCGCCCTGCGACAGGAGAACACACCACGGTTTGAAGCCTGTGCCCTATGACAGGAGAAGACACCACGGTGACAGGAGAACACACCACAGTGAGAAGCCTGCACCCTGAGACAGGAGAACACACTACGGTGAGAAGCCTGTGCCCTGCGACAGGAGAACACACCACGGTGACAGGAGAACACACATCACGGTGAGAAGCCTGTGCCCTGTGACAGGAGAACACACCACGGTGAGAAGCCTGTGCCCTGCGACAGGAGAACACACCATGGTGACAGGAGAACACACATCACGGTGAGAAGCCTGTGCCCTGTGACAGGAGAACACACCACGGTGAGAAGCCTGTGCCTGGCAATGAAGAACAGCTCCACTTATCACTAGAGAAAGCCTGCATGCAGCAACAAAGAACCAGTGCAACCAAAAAAAAAAGCTCAATATTTTTAAACAGCAAACTAAACATTGATAGATTTAGTGAACTGAAAGATATTTTGGAAGAAAATATTTAGAAGGAAGCATAAAGAGACAAAAGGAAAAATATAAAATAAAGAAGTAATAGATATAGAAAATTCTGTGTGAAGATCAGTCATATGATACCTTAAGTGCAAGAAGGAAAGGAGAAGAAGGATGGGACAGAAGAATATTCTAAAGATTATGGCTGAGAGTTTTTCTGAACTGATAAAAGATACCAAGTCACAGATACTTGAAGACATACAAAGTCACGTGGGATAAATACAAAGAAAGTTACACCTAGGCACATTGTATATTTTTGACTCCTTTGTTGTATGGCAAGTTATGAATTGCCCATATAAGTGTGGCTTCATCTCTGGGCCTTCTATTGTGTTTCATTAATCAGTGTGTCTGTATTTATTCTGGTCCCACACTGTTTTCATCGTTGTAGATTTGTAGTGTAGTTTGAAATCAGGGTATGTGATTCCTACAGCTTTGTTCTTCTTCCTCAAGATTGCTTTGGCTGTTTGGAATCCAGGGGGCTCCATTTCTGTTGCCAGCCTGCTGGTGGGTGGGTAAGCCCCTGGAGATGATAGGCTAGAGGGAGGACTCCAAAATGGTGCTTGACAGCATCAGTATCCTCATGGTAGGACAAGCTCCCCAAAATCTCTCAGATGCTTTCTGCCTCTTTGGGAGGGTCTCTGAAATCAGCAAATGGATCTGACCCAGTTCAGTTCAGTTGCTGTCATGTCTGACTCTTTGCCACACCATGGACTGCGGCACGTCAGGCTTCCCTGTCCATCACCAACTCCCAGGGCTTGCTCAAACTCATGTCCATCAAGTCGGTGATGCCATCCAACCATCTCATCCTCTGTCATCCCCTTCTCCTCCCGCCTTCAGTCTTTCCCAGCATCAGGGTCTTTTCCAATGAGTCAGTTCTTTGCATCAGGTGGCCAAAGTATTGGAGGTTCAGCTTCAGCATCAGTCCTTCCAATGAATATTCAGGACTGATTTCCTGAATTTCAGGATCTGACCCAGGCTCCTTTCACATTACTGCCTCTCAGTTGAGACCTGGAATGTGTGAGATTTTATTTGTGCCCTTTAAGAGCAGAGTCTTTGTTCCTTACAGCCCTCTGGCTCTCTTCTGCAGTCTCCATTGGCCTTCAAAGCCAGATGTTCTGGGAGCTTGTCTTCCTGGTGGAGGACCCCAGGCTAGTGAGCCCAGTCTGAGGCTAGGACCCCTCTCCTTGGGGAGAACCACTGCAGTTTTTTATAATTATTCTCCCATTTGTGGGTCACTTACCTGAGGATATGGGTCTTGACTATACTGCATCTCTGCCCTTCTTATCCATCTCATCGTGGGTCCTTCTGTTGTTTTGAAAATCTTTCTTGCTAGTCTTTAGTTTGTTCTTATAGATAGTTACTGTGTAAATAGTTGTGATTTGGTTTGCCCATGGGAGGAAGTAAGCTTAGGGTCTTCCTACTCTGGCATCTTGGCCACCTTGGCCTTAATTATCTTTTCATATGCTATTTGTCCTCTCTATATCATTTTTATTGAAGTGTCTGTTCAGATCTTTTGATCATTTTTAAATTGAGTTTTTTGTTTTCTTATTGTTGAGCTTTAAAAGTTCTTTGTATTTTGGATACAAGTTCTTTATCAAATATATGTTTTGCAAATACATTATTCCAATCTTTGACTTATTTTTTAATTGTCTTAAACTACCTTAATTATTACTACTTTTTTCTTCAACATGTGACAGACTGGTGAAGTAATTGGTATCCTTGCACACTACTGGTGGGAATACAGGCTGGTGCAGGCTCTTGGGAAAATTGTCTGGCAGCTTGTCAAATACTGAAACACAGTTACCATGTGACCCAGAAGTTTTACTCCTAGATATACACCCAGTAGACATAAAAACATGTGTCTCTATTAAAACATGTTCATAGATATTCATAGCAGCATTATTCACAATAGGCAAAAGATGGAAACAACTGAAATGTCCCTCAGTGGACAAATGGATAAGCAAAACTGTGTGATATATATCCTTTCAAGGACTATTATTTGACTAAAAAAAGGAATGAAATACTGATAGATGCTACAACTTGGATGAATCTTGAAACTGTTGTGCTAAAAGAACCCAGTTATTAAAACACAAGCTCAATTATTGTGTGAATACATTCATATAAACTTTTAGAAAGGGACATCTATATACTATACAATGGACTATTATGCAGTGTTTAAAAAGAAGGAAATCTTCCATTTGTGACAACATGGATGCGCCTCGAGGATATTATACTGGTTGAAAGAAATCAGACACAGAAAGACAACTACTGCATGATCTCCCTGAGAAGTGTGTTCTGAAACAGTCACACACACAGAATCAGAGAGTGCAGCGGTGGTTATCAGAGACTGCAGCTAGAGGGAAGTGGGGAGATGCTGGACAAAGGGCACAAAATTTCAGTTACACAAGATGAATAAGTTCTGGATACCTAATGTGTAACAATGTGAATATAGCTAACAGTATTGTATTGTGTATTGACATTTTCTTAGAAGGTAGATCTTAAAGAGTTCTCACCACGAGAAAGAAAGAGAGGAAGAAAAAAAATAAGGAAGAAAGGGAAAATAGTGGTAATTACATGAGGTAATGGATATGTTAATGAACTGAATTGTGGTCATTATTTCACAATGTATACACATATCAAATCATAAGACTGTACACCTTAAATATGTCCAATTTTAAGTTGTCGATTTGTTCAGTAGCTAATCACATCCAACTCTTTGAGAGCCCATGAACTGTAGTGCACCAGGCTTCCCTGTCCTTCACTGTCTCCCTGAGTTTGCTCAAACTCATGGCCACTGAGTCAGTGATGCCGTCCCATCATCTCATCCTCTGTCACCCCTTTCTCCTCTTGTCCTCAGTCTTTTCCAGCATCAGGGTCTTTTCATGAAAATGAAAAGCATCTCTCTTGGACCTCCAAGAGCATCAGTTCTTTGGCACTCAGCTTTCTTGATAGTCCAACTCTCACACCCATACATAACTACTGGAAAAACCATAGTTTTGACTAGATGGACCTCTGTCAGCATAGTAACATCCCTACTTTTTAATATGCTGTCTAGGTTGGTCATAGTGTTTCTTCCAGGGAGCAAGCGTCTTTTAATTTCATGGCTGCAATCACCATCTGCAGTGATTCTGGAGCCCCAAAAATGAAGTCTGTAACTATTTCCACTGTTTCCACATCTATTTGCCATGAAGTGATGGGACCGGATGCCATGATCTTAGTTTTATGAATGTTGAGTTTTAAGTCAACTTTTTCACTCTCGTCTTTCACTTTCATCAAGAGGCTCTTTAGTTCTTCTCCGTTTTCTGCCATAAGGGTGGTGTTGTCTGCACATCTGAGGTTACTGGTATTTCTCCCTGCAATCTTGATTCCAGCTTGTGCTTCATCCAGCCCAGCGTTTTTTTTTTTTTTTTTTTTATGTACTCTGCATATAAGTTAAATAAGCAGGGTGACAATATACAGCCTTGATGTACTCTTTTTCCTTTTGGTACCAGTCTGTTGTTTCATGTCCAGTTCTAACTGTTGCTTCCTGACCTGCATACAGATTTCTCAAGAGGCAGGACAGGTGGTCTGGTATTCTGTCTCTTTAAGAATTTTCCACAGTTTGTTGTGATCCACATAGTCAAAGGCTTTGGCATAGTCAATAAAACAGAAGTAGATATTTTTTCTGGAGCTCTCTCACTTTTTCAATGATCCAACAGATGTTGGTAACTTGATCGCTGGTTCCTCTGCCTTTTCTAAATCCAGCTTGAACATCTGCAAGTTCACGGTTCACGCACTGATGAAACCTGGCTTGGAGAATTTTGAGCATTACTTTACTAGTGTGTGAGATGAGTGCAGTTGTGTGGTAGTTTGAGCATTCTTTGGCATTGCCTTTCTTTGTGATTGGAATGAACACTGACCTTTTCCAGTCCTGTGGCCACTGCTGAGTTTTCCAAATTTGCTGGCATATTGAGTGCAGCACTTTCACAGCATCATCTTTTAGGATTTGAAATAGTTAAATTGGAATTCCATCACCTTCACTAGCTTTGTTCATAGTGAGGCTTGCTAAGGCCCACTTGACTTCGCATTCCAGGATGTCTGGCTCTAGGTGAGAGATCACACCATCATGATTATCTGGGTCATGAAGATCTTTTTGTATTGTTCTTTTATGTATTCTTGCCACCTGTTCTTAATATCGTCTGCTTCTGTTAGGTCCATATCATTTCTGTCCTTTACTGTGCCCATCTTTGTATGAAATGTTCCCTTGGTATCTCTAATTTTCTTGAAGAGATCTCTAGTCTTTCCCATTCTATTGTTTTCCTCTATTTCTTTGCATTGATCACTGAGGAAGGCTTTCTTATCTCTCCTTGATATTCTTTGAAACTCTGAATTCAAATAAATATATCTTTCCTTTTCTCCTTTGCTTGTTGCTTTTCTTCCTTTCACAGCTATTTGTAAGGCCTCCTTAGACAACTATTTTGCCTTTTTGCATTTATTTTTCTTGGGGATGGTCTTGATCCCTGCCTCCTGTACAATGTTACAAACCTCCATCCATAGTTCTTCAAGCACTCTGTCTATCAGATCTAATCCCTTGAATCTATTTCTCAGTTCCACTGTATAGTCATAAGGGATTTGATTTAGGTCATACCTGAATGATCTAATGGTTTTCCCTGCTTTCTTCAATTTCAGTCTGAATTTGACAATAAGGAGTTCATGTTCTGAGCCACAGTCAACTCCCAGTCTTGTTTTTGCTGACTGTATAGAGCTTCTCCATCTTTGGTTGCAAAGAATATAATAAATCTGATTTCTGTATTGACCATCTGGTGATGTCCATGTGTAGAGTCTTCTCTTGTGTTGTTGGAAGAGGGTGTTTGCTATGACCTGTGCATTCTCTTGGCAAAACCCTATTAGCCTTTGCCTTGCTTCATTCTATACTCCAAAGCCATATTGCCTGTTACTCCAGGTATTTCTTGACTTCCTACTTTTGCATTCCAGTCCCCTATAAAGAAAAGGACATCTTTTTTGGTGTTAGTTCTAGGAGGTCTTGTAGGTCTGCGTAGAACTGTTCAACTTCAGCTTCTTCAGCATTACTAGTTGGGGTAAAGACTTGGATTACTGTGATAATGAATGGTTTGCCTTGGAAATAAACAAATCATTCTGTTGTTTTTGAGAATGCATCCAAGTACTGCTTTTTGGATTCTTTCGCTATGATGGCCACTCCATTTCTTCTAAGTGATTCTTGCCCACAGTAGTAGATATAATGGTACAAAAAGAAATCTGGTACCCTTCAGCTATCACCTCTGGCTTCCACCCCTCCTCTCCCAGCTGTAAACAACTAGTTACCTACTTCCCATCTCAACAGACTGTCTTCTCCTTCACAGGGCTTTTGGGTTTTGATTGTTGATGACTATAGTTGTCCATTTGTTTAGGGAAAGTAAGAAACTTGGATCAAAAGTCTTACTGGGATTGTATTAAGCGTAGGATGTCTATTAGACATTCAAGGGGAGATGTCAAACCAGCTGTAATGTATGTCTCGTCATAGACTTAATGGGCTAGTAAAGTTCCCTTCAACCATATTAAAAGCATCCAACAAGTTGCAGAATGATTTAGTAAATTAATGTACCACAAATGTTATGACATGAATTAGCATGCAATGATAATTTTTAATTGAAAAAAGTATAGATTATAAAAGTGCATGGGGCTTGCTTCCGTTTCCAAGAATACAGCGTATTATAATAATATACATTTTGTTGGAATGCAGATAAGCTTGGAAGCAGATAGACTGGAAAAATTAGTGGTTACCTCAGGTGTTGGGATTTGGCGTGGTTTTATTCTTCTTAATTCGTTATTGTTTAAAGTGTCTCCAGTAATAATGTGTTACCTGTGTTAATGTGTTACTTAAATAGGATAAATTAATAAAAGTCTTTCCCAGCAGTCTGAGGCTGGTTAATCTGTAAGAGGAGGGATATCAAGGTGATTAAGATGTTGAGGTACCATAGGCAAAGGAGCAAAGGCAATCAGGCCCCCGCCCAAGACCGAGGCGTGGGGGCACGGAGGGGCGGTCCAGACGCCCCGCCCCTCGTCGTCACGAGCTCACCGCCAGCCAATGGCCGCCTCCGAGCCCACCTAGGGGACGGGGCGGGGCGCCCAGCTGTCGTCACCAGGACAACGGGCGTTGCCGGCGCCTTGTGACTCTCGGCTGTGGGCGCCGCTCGCGGCTCTTCGGCCATGGTGAGTTGGGGCCCTCGCTGCCCGGCCACCAGGCCCTTCCCCGCCCGAGCTGTGTCTCCGCGCGGCCGTCCGCTGGTCTGGGCGGGCGGCGCCGGGGTCGCCGAAAGGCCGGGCCGCGGCCTGCGGGGCTGCCGGGCAGGGCAGGGCTGGGCGGGCCCGCGGGAGGGGGAACCCTGGGGCAGGCGGGACGCCCGCCCGCTGCCCGGGGGCGGCGTTCTGCCGAGAGTGCCCGGGTCACTGCGGGGACCCAGACCCGGCCGGCCGCCGGACAGCGTAATGCTGTTTCGCGAGCCTGATAAGCCACTCAGAGAGGGTGTGGTTAGGGGGAAAAAAAGGATATTATGAATATCATCTAGCATGTATAGTCACATTAACACTATATTGCAGCCTACGTGCTTCCTGTCTCTTCTATGCAGTTATGTACAAATAGGTATTTCTTTGAAATTCATCATTCTGACAGGTTTCTATAGCATGTGGAAATTCGAATTTGTAATTTTGGAGATTGCTCACTCCTTTTTAAAAATGGGGCATTAAGGTGGCGTTTTTTCCTGAGTGCGGCACCCTCACTCAGGGGTTTAATTCCTAATTAGTGCGTGGTATACCCTTTAAATCTTTACCTTTATTCAATAAACTTGAGACTGAGTGGGCATCCCACCTGGTCCCCATTAAGCTCGTTTTTTAAGACCTAACCCGAAGAACTAGGCTCCGGTATTGGCTTGAATAGACAGGATTTAGGGAATTGCCAATCGAAGGTGTGACTTCTCCAGAAGCCTCCAAAGGGTGTGAAAGAAGAGCAGAGCTGGATTTTCTGCTTGGGGACACACCTTTGGTGTACAATATTTGCGAGAGGGTGGGGGTGGGTGATAGGAAAACGCTTAGTGCTGAGAAACAGTTTTTGTAACTGTTGGTAGTGTTACCTAGATTTGCTGCTTACCTGCAGAGGTTAGTAAATTAGCTAGTAAATTGAGAGTGACCAGTGCTCCCCAAGTGCTGGTAAGCCTTCTGGAGAGAGACGCTGCCCTTTGGCATCTTGGCTGGCTCTGTCTTGTCTTAGTAACTAAGCTACTGAGAGAAGTGGATGATAAGTATCTCATTGACCCTGGAAAAACAGCTGCCAGCTGTGTGACCTGTTGATAGCAGGAAAAAAATACCCCATCACCCACAAATAACAGCAGTGCCTTTAGTCCCTGCATGTTTCGTTTAAATTCTGAGTTACTTTAAGTGAAAATTAATGGAGCCAGCAGAGTTTCAGGAAATGAATTTATAAAAATCTAAGTGTTGTAAATGATGCAGCGTCTTACTTTTTACACGTAATCTGTGAGAAAAGCTCTTACAATTCTAGCAAGGGGAAAGAACATTCAGGAGTTAGTTTCACAGCTTTCTCTCTGAAGGCTCATATTCCTCCTGTTGTCCATTTTCCTTCTCTTTCGTCCACCTGTTCCATCCTGACCCGCAGTCCACGTTGACGCACTGTTGTAAATTTTAGAGTTTTGTGTACTCTAAAAGCGTCTTACTGTACTTGTGTTCTACTGGCTGCTTTGCTAAACTTAGAAATGCTTTGGGTTTTGTCTTTAAGCATTAAGAATTTAATTCGTGGGAGGAATTTAAGTGAGTGGTAACCTGATGCCTAGGCTCCAGGGTAAAAGGGGAGTGAGTGGTTAATGCAGAGGGAGTATAAGGAGGCTGCTTCTGTAATCCCCCAAATGTATTCCAGATATTAACATTACCCTTCCTTAAACGCTTGAATCTAAACATACAGCTTTAGCATTTGATATTTATGACTTTGCACGTGAATTTTTCTTCAGGGACTTCCCTGGCAGTCTAGTGGTTAAGACTCCTTGGTTTCCAGTGCAGGAAGTGTGGGTTTGATCTCTGGTCGAGGAACTAAGAAGTTGTTTAGTTGCTTAGTTTTGGCCCCATGGGCTGTAGCCCACCATGCCCCTCTATCCTTTGGATTTTCCAGGCAAGAATACTGGAGTGGGTTGCCATTTCCTTCTCCAGGGGATCTTCCCAGCACAGGGATTGAACCCATTTCTCTGGCATTGGCAGGCGGATTCTTTACTGCTAAGCCACCCAGAAAGCCTTAAGATCCACATGCTGTGCAGAAAAAAAAAAGAAAAAAGAATTCAATTAAGGCACTTGTTTCTATTGCCTTTAGATGATAAATGACAGCTGACATTTATTGTGTGACATTTTTATAAGCACTCTGTGTCTTAAGTAACCGTCACAACAACCTTACGTGGAAAATACTGTTTCCACATTTTAGAGGTGAGGAAATGAGGCACAGAGAGGTAAAGTAACTTGCTCCAGTCACCCAGTCAGATTTCAAAACCAGGCATCTTGTCTCAGAGCCTGCTTATGTAAACACTGGATTATGCTATAATGTATGATGTATTTGTTATACGTTCCCGCCAAATAGATGCTATTTTTTCTGTTGGGAGATGAGTTTTCTCTCTTATTTGGATTTTAATGTTCTGTGCACTTATGAATATTTGTCTTTTGTTCTTGGCACTCGGCTGCACGCTGTTGAACAGAGTAGGCATGCCTAGTCTTCTCTGCCTTTTCTTCTCTTTCACGCAGATGAAATGAAGAGGAGTCAGTGATGACAGATGATTGGATGAGGGTTCACACTCAGGGCTGTAGTAGCCTTTAAAGTTTCCCCTGTCGTTTCAGCTTGTGTTCAGGGATTGGCACCTGCTTTCTGTGACTCACAAAGACCGGCTTTTTAAAATTTTAATTGAAGTATAGTTGATTCACAATGTTGTGCCCGTCTCTGCTCTACACCAGTGTGACTCAGTTGTACACACACACACCTTCTTTTTTTAAATATTCTTTTCATTATGGTTGATCCCAGGAGACTGGATATAGTTGCCTGTGCTATACTGTAGGACCTTGTTGTTTACCCATTCTGTATATAAGCATACACCTGCTAACCCCAGCCCTCCCTCAGCCCCTCCCTGTGGCATCCACAAGTCTGTTCTCTCACATCCATGCCTCCGTTTCTGTTTCCCAGATAGATTCATTTGTGTCGTATTTTAGGTTCCACATGCAAGTGATATCATATGGTGTTTATCTTTCTCTGTCTGGTTGATGTTGCTTAGTATGATAATCACTAGGTCTGTCCATGTTGCTGAAATGGCATCATTTCATTCTTTCCTATGACTGGGTGGTAGTCCATTGTATATATGCACCACACCTTCTTTATCCATTGATCGGTAAATGGATATTTAGGGGGTTTCTGTGTCTTGGCTATTGCTGTGAACATAGTGGTCATGTATCTTTTGAATTACAGTTTTATCCAGGTATATGCCCAGGAAATGGGATTTTTGGATGATATGGTAATTCTCTTTTTAGTTTTCTGAGGCGAAATCCATACTGTTTTCCACTGTGGCTGCATCAACTTACATTTTCTCCAACAGTGTGGGAGGCTTTCCTTTTCTCCAGACCTTCTCCAGCATTTGTTATTTGTAGATTTTTTGATAATGGTCATTCTCACCTGTGTGAGTTGATACCTTGTTGTATTTTTGGTTTGCATTTATAATGAACAGTATTGAGCATCTTTTCATGTGTCTGTTGGCCATCTGTATGTCTTTTTTGAGAAATGTCTGTGAAGGTCTTCTGCCCGGTTTTCAGTTGGGTTGTTTGTGATTTTGTTGAGCTGTGTCAGCTGTTTGTGTGTTTGGGAGATTAAGCCCTTGTTGGTTGCAACATTTGCAGATATTGTCTCGTTCCATAGGTTGTCTTTTCATTTTGCTTATGGTTTCTTTGCTGTGCAAAAGCTTGTGAGTTTGATTAGGTCTCATTTGTTTTATTTGTGTTTTTATTTCTATTGCTTTGGGAGACTGACCTAAGAAAACGTTGTTATAAGACCAGCTTTTAAACATAAAGCCATTAGACTTGAAGGATGAGATTATTTTTAAAAGTAAAATTTTATTTTATAAGGTTTTTTCCTAATAATCCATTCAGTTCAGTCACTCAGTCATGTCCAGTTCTTTGCAACCCCAGGGACTGCAGCACGCCAGGCTACCCTGTCTATCACCAATTCCCGGAGCTTGCTCAGACTCATGTCCATTGAGTTGGTAATGTCATCCAACCTTCTCATCCTCTGTTATCCCCTTCTCCTCCTGCCTTCAATCTCTCCCAGCATAGTTTTCATTTAGTTGTATATTCTAAAATTGTTACAAAAAGATGTCAAGAAGCTTTGAACTTTAATTAATATGGATCAAAATATATGATGGATTACCTGTTGTCATCAAGTTTTTGTTAACTGCTTTCCACTTTAGCTTGTAAGGCAGATTTACTTTTTGGAAATATAAAACAGCATTGTACCATAGAATTTTCCCATTTTAATTGATTTCATTTGGATTTCTCCCAATGTTGGTCTTTCTGTATTTGCCTGTGGTTAGGACTTCTCAGAGGTGTTGAGAAGCAGAATAAACTATATTTTATTTTACCAACAGTTTTGGTCTCTTGCCATCACATGGTGTAGTTAAGAGAGTTTATATAATGAGATCTTTGTTAATAGATCATGACAACAAGTTTCTCCTTATTAATTTTCCTACTCTGGACAAAACTGGTCTCCTTTTTGGCCTGCACTAGGGTGAGGGGGTACATAATTTTTAGTAATCGTAACAATAACTCCCTTTCATAGAGCCCTTTCACTGTGTTCATTTTTAGGCTGATCACTTCACATTTATCTCACTTAACCCTTCTAACATCCCTGTGAGATTGACATCACCGTACTCACTTAATAGGCCCAGTTGTTTAGACAGCTTGCCCAAGGTCACATAGTTGGTGAGTGACAGCCAGGATTTGAACTCAGTCTGTCTCTAAAGTGTGGCATTTTAAGCATTGCACCGTGGCTTCTTCCCAAACTAAAGACTGTGCCTGCTGCCTGGCGTGCAGCTTTTCCAGTTCTCAGTGCTGCCCCTGTAATTGTGTCTTTCCATTACATTTTCTGTCCAACAAATATTTGTGTATCTCAGTACGTGCCAGTCTGTTCTATGCAGTGGGTATACAACAGTGAATGAAACAGGAAAGGCTCTGGCCTCATGGAGTTTACATTCTAGTGGTGGGAGGACAGATAATAAGCATATAGATAAGGTGGTAAGAAGGGCTTTGGAGAAAAAGCTGAATAAGAGGAAGTTTTGAGGATGGGTGAGTGGATGAGAGGAGGGAGGACTTGCTTTAAAAAAATTTTTTTTTTATTTGGCTGTGCTGTGTCTTAGTTGTGGCACGCAGGCTTTTTAGTTGGGACAAGCTAACTCTTATTTGTAGCATGTGAGATCTAGTTCCCTGACCAGGGATCACACCTGGGCCCCCTGCATTGGGAACTCGGAGTCCTAGCCCCTGGACCACCAGGGAAATCCCGGAACTTACTCTGTGTTGGTGGAAGGGAAGGTGTCTCTGATAAGGTGACATTTGAGCAGAGGATGTGTCATGTGAATGCCTAGGAGAAAGACCATTTCAGGAAGGAATACTGATGCAAAGGTCCCAAGGCACTGTTTGCTGTGTTGGAGGAACAGCAAGGAAAACGACCTGGAGTGAAGGAAGATGAGCTTGGCAAGAGGGAAGGCCAGGTCAGTCAGGGAGACCGGATTGCATAAGCCGTTTCAAGGAGTTTGCCTTTCCATTTGAGGGAAGAGGAAATGATTGACAGCGTTTAAGAATGGCGGAGTGTGACTTTTTGGTTCATAAAAGGACTGTTCTGTCTGCTGTGTGGAGACTAGACGTGAGGTAGGAGTGAAGGGAGAAGGGACAAGAACAAAGGAAACCAGAGAAGGCGTTGTTTGGTTCCGTCATCCATAGGGCTGGCCGTGCCATAGAAAAGCAGATGAAGAATGGGCCAGTGATTTGAGTCTGAGCAATAGTAACACATTGTCATTTGCTGAGATGAAGACTATGGGGGGTGTAAATTTAGCAAGGGATGAAGAAAGGAGTTGGTTTTGGACTTGATAAATTCGTGATCCTTATTAAACATCTAAAGTGAAAGACATCTAGAGACACGCAGTTATGTTTTCAGGAACAGTGGGGTATTTTTTAAATGCAAACTGAATTGAATCTTGAAGTATTAGATTTGGAAGAGACTTTTTGAGTTTTTTTAGTACAATCCTTTCATTTTACAGACTAGAAATGCTGAGAGGTCGATTGCCTGCCACAAGTTAAATAGCCTTTACTTCCTATTCTCCAGTACAAAGAATCCTGGACCTGGAGTCAGGAGATACAAGTTCATATTGTAATTTTTCTTTTTTTTTTAGTTCTAAACCTTGGGTAAGTCATTTATCTGCTCCAAGTCTTTCTTCTATCAGAACAGATAATAAAGACTTTCACTGTTAGGATGTTGAATGTTGCAAAAACTAGACATTGCTGTTTCTACCCTAATGATGGGAAAAGGTTGAGAAGCTATAAGATTGTGGTTCTCTAAAAACTCTCTAGAGAGCTGAGGTCACAAAGAAATCTAAATGAGTTAAAATTCAGGATGTAACGTGTCCTTCCCAGAAAAAAGGAGACACATAGACATTTTCATCTGTGGAGGGGTCAGCAGGAGGAAGAAGAGTCTGGTATAGACAGCTCTTGGAGAAATGGGCCAACTTTTCCTGACTGCTTGTGGGCTGGAGTGCCCGTTGGAGGCCTGAGGAGCCCCAGCCACAGAGCACGGCTGCCCCTGCCTCTCTCCCCTGGGTCTTTACTGAGTACCGGGGTGCAGGCCTGCGCTGGGCGCCAGGGCCAAGGGAAGAGTGCAGCACCTTCCTGCGGTGGCCGATGCCTGCTGAAGGCCGGGGTCCGTGGGAGAATCGGCAGAAATCTCCCTGAGGCACTAGGGGCTTTCCCCTAGTGTAAGGCGGAGGGCACGGCGGCGAGCTGAGAAGTGTCCCTCTGTGGCTATCCAGGTTTTCAATCAGGGAGGCCACAGGCTTTCAGATGGCAGACAGAGGCAGAGAGAAAGGTCTCCATAAGGCATGGACAGCTGAAGGTGCCACAGCAGAGCCAGCTCCCCCGCTGACAGCCAGAGTGTGAAACAGAGACAGTGCGCTCAGCTTTCAGAAAGCTAGCGCCTGGGTTGTAAAGCTCAAAGAAATCTCTGAAGTTTACCGGTGCGCAGACCCCAACTTCTCCTGAAGGTGCATTCCTGATTGCACCCCCCCAAAAAATTGAAGCTGATTGCGAACTGAATCTAACTAGTGCTATAACAAAATTGAAACCCAGATCGACTAGAAATTAAAAGGATTCAGTGCCCACTACCTTCACACTAAGCAGCCTAATTGAAGGAGGAACTTTTCTTTATGGAGGTAAATGTACTTTAAAAAAGATTCAGGTATAATTGACATAATAACATATTAAAGTTGTACAACGTTAATGATTTGAAGTTTGTATATATTGCAAAATGATCACAGTAATAGGTCTAGTTAACATCTGTCACCATACATAGTTACAGAATTTTTGTCTTATGATGAGAATCTTTAAGATCTACTCTCCTAGCACTTTCAGGTATGCCAAACAGTATTATTAACTATAGCTACCATGCTGTATGTTACATGCTTAGGGTTTATTCATTTTGTAACTGGAAATTTGTGCCTTTTGACTGTCTTTGGCCATTTTGTCCACCCTCTCATTCCCCATCTCTGGAACCATAAATCTGTTATCTGTGAGTTTGTTTTTTAAAAAAGATTACACATATAAGTCAGATCATTTATCTTTCAAGGTATTTTGTCTTTCACTGTGTGACGTTTCAATTGGCGTAGTGCCCTCAAAATCCTTCCGTGTTGTTGCAAGTCTCAAAGTTTCCTTTTTTTAAATGGCTGAAGAATATTCCATTGTATATATCTATCATATTTTCCTTATCAATTTATCATTTATTAATAGGCAACCTATTTACATATCTTGACTTTTGTACATAATGCTTCAATAAACATCAGAGCCCCTATCTCTTCAAATTATTTTTTTTGTTTTCTTCAGAAAAATACCTAAAAGTGGAATTCTTGGATCATAGGGTAGCTCTACTTTTAATTTTCTTGGGAAACTCCATACTGTTTTCCACAGTGACAGCATCAATTTAGATTCCCACCAACTGTGCATGAGGGTTCCCTTTCCCCCACATTCTCACTGCTGGTTATTTGTTGTCTCTTTAATAATATCCATTCTGATAGGTATCAGGTGGTATCTCCTCTTGATTTTTATCAATATTTCCCTGATGATTAATGATGTTGTGGGCATTTTCATGTACTTGTTGGCCATATGTACATCTTTGGAAAGATATCCGTGTAGATCCTCTGCCCATTTGTTCATTAGATTTCTTGTTGAATATTAACTTATTACATATGTTTTGCAGAATCATTCATAGATTGTATTTGTAGTTTGTTGGTGGTTTTCTTTGCTGCACAGAAGCATTTTAGTTTGATGTGGTCTGATGTATTTTTTGCTTCTATGGCCTTATCTTTTGGTGTCAAGTCCAAAATCATCTCCATAACTCGTGTCAAGGAGCTTACCGCCTTTTTTTCCCTAGGAGTTTTATTTTTTTTCTAGGAGTATTTTTTCAAATCTTATATTCGAAGCTTATCATCCATTCTAAGTTAATTTTTGTGTATGGTGTAGGACAGGGGTCCACTTTCCTTCTCTTGCAGGTGGCTGTTCAGTTTTTTCAGCACCATTTATTGAAGAGACTCTCTTTTTTTCCATGGTATATTCTTCCTTTCTTGTAGATGAATTGACCCATAGGTGTGTGGGTTTATTTCTGGATTTCTTTTCTGTTCCATGGATCCGTGTGTGTTTTTCTGCCAGTGCTATCCTGTTTTGATGATTGTATTGATAGCTTTGTGGTATAGTCAGAGGTCAGGGAGCTTGAATCCTGCAGTTCTGTTTTTTCCCAAGATAGTTTTGGCTATTTGTGTGTTTATGTTTCCATACAAGTACTGAGATGATTTGTTGCAGTTCTATGAAAAATTCCCTAATATATTTTGATAGGAATTGCATTCAGTCTGTAGATAGTCTTATATAGTATGGTCACCTTACCAATACTGATTCTTCCTGTATAAACACAACATATTTTTTCATCTCTGTTGTCTTCAGCTTCTTCTTATATTTTTGTAGTCTTTTATTGACGGCTCTTTTACCTCCTTAGGTTTATTCATAGTTACCTAATTTTTTTTTATGAGATGGTAAAGGTGATTGTTTCCTTAACTTCTTTTATAGTTTGTTGTTAGTGCATAGAAATGCAACAGATTTCTATATGTTGATTTGTATTCTGCAGATTTACCAGATTCATTGATAAGCTTTAGTTGTTTTCTGGTGGCACCTTTCGGATTTTCTACATATAGTATCATGTAATCTGCAACAGTGACGATTTTATTTCTTCCTTACCATTTTGGATATATTTCTTTTTTTGTCTGATTGCTGTGGCTAGGACTTCCAATACTCTGTTGAATAAAAGTATTGAGAGTGGGCATCTTTGTTTTGTTTCTCATCTTAAAATGTTTTCAGCTTTTCACCATTGAGTATGATGTTAACTGTGGATTTGTCTTATGTGGCCTTCATTATGTTGATGTATGTTCCCTCTATGCCCACTTTCTGGGGAATTTTGATCATAAATTAGTGTTGAATTTTGTCAAAAACTTTTTCTGTGACTATTGCAATAATATGATTTTCATTCTTCAGCTTGTTAATGTGTATTACATTGATTTTTCAGATATTGAAAAATCCTTAACATCCCTGGGATAAATCCCACTTGATTATGGTTTATGATTCTTTAAGTGTGTTTTTGGAATCAGTTTGCTGATGTTGTGTTGAAGATTTTTGCATTTATGTTCATCAGTGATATTGGCCTGTGAGTTTCTTTTTTTCATATCTTTGGTTCTAGTATCAGGGTGATGAGTGCCTCATAGAATGAGTTTGTAATTGTTCTTCCTCTGCATGGTGTGTGTGTGTGTGTGTGTGTGTGTGTGTGTGTGTGTGAATTTTTTAAGGCTAGGTGTTAGTAAACTTGTGTGTGTGTGTGTGTGTGTGAATTTTTTAAGGCTAGGTGTTAGTAAACTTTTCCCTAAACGTTTTGTTAAATTCACCTATGAAGCCATCTAGTCCTGGACTCCATAGCCTCCCGCTGCACCATGTGGCTTGTGGGAAGTTAGCTGTCTAACAAGGGATTGAACCTAGGCCTTGGCAGTGAAAGCACAGACCTAACCACTAGACCACTGGGAACTCCCTGGTCTGGACTTTTGCTTGTTGGTGATTTCTATATTACTGATTCAGTTTCATTACTGGTAACTTGTCTATTCATATTTTGTTTCTTCCTGTTCAGTCTTGGGAGATTGTACATTTATAAGAATTTGTCCATTTCTTCCAGGTTTTTCATTTTATTGGCATATAGTTGTTGTATTAGCCTCTTATGATCTTTTGTATTTCTGTGGTGTCATTTGTAACTGCTTTTTCATTTCTGATTTATTGATTTTTTTCTTGATGAATTTGGCTAAAGGTTTATCAATTTTGTTTACATTTGCAAAGAACCAGATTTTAGTTATGTTGATCTTTTCTGATTTTTTAAAGTCTACTTCATTTATTTCCGCTGTGATATTCATGATTTCTTTCCTTCTACTAACTTTGGATTTTGTTTATTCTTTGTCTTCTAGTTCCTTTAGGTGTAAGGTTAGGTTGCTTGAGATTTTTCTTGTTTCCTAAGGTAAACTTGCGTTACTTTAAATTTCCCTCTTAGAACTGCTTTTGCTCCATCCCATAGGTTTTATATCTTTGTGTTTTTATTTTCATTTGTCTATAGATATTCTTGATTTTCTCTTTGTTTTCTTTAATGATCCATTGGTTGTTTCGTAGCATGTTGTTTAACCTCCATGTGTCTGTGTTTTTTTATTCCTTGTAGTTGATTTTCAGTCTCATAGCATTGTGGTTGGAAAAGATACTTGATGTTATCCAGTTTTCTTAAATTTACTGAGGCTTGTTTTATGGCCTTAACATGTAATCTATCCTGGAGAATGTTACATGTGCACTTGAAAGATTGTGTATTCTGCTGCTTTTGGGTAGAATGCTCTCTATTTATCAGTTAAGTCTGTCACATCTAATATGTCATTTAAGGCCAGTGTTTCCTTATTGATTTTCTCTCTGGATGATCATTGATATACATGGGGTGTTAAAGTTCCCTACTATTATTATGTTACTGTTGATTTCTTTGTTTATGTCTGCTAATATTAGCCTTATGTATAAAGGTGCTCCTGTGTTGGGAAGGAGCACATATATATTTGTGAAGTTTGATGTGAAAGTTGCTCAGTCGTGTCCCCATGGACTGTATAGTCCATGGAATTCTCCAGGCCAGAATACTGAGTGGGTAGCCTTTCCCTTTTCCAGGGGATCTTCCTAACCCAGACATCGAACCCAGATCTCCCACATTGCAGGCGGATTCTTTACCAGCTGAACCACTGTTTTGTTCTTGGATTGATTCCTTGATCATTATGTAGTTTCCTTCTTTGTCTTTGTAACAGTCTCTATTTTGAGGAAGTTTATTTTGCCCCGTATAAGTATTGCTACTCCAGCTTTCTCTTACCTTGGACGTGGGGTATGTCTTCACGGCTGCTCCAGCAAAGCGCAGCTGCTGCTCCTTACCTTGGATGAGGTCGCCCCTCCTGACCTTGGACGTGGAGTAGCTTCTCTCAGCCCTCCTGCGCCTTGGACGTGGGGTCGTTCCTCTCGGCCGCTGCCCCTGACCTCGGACATGGGGTAGCTCCTCTTGGCCGCCACTCCTGACCTCAGATGTGGGATAGCTCCTCTGGACCAACTCGATGGACGTGAATTTGGGTAAACTCTGGGAGTTGGTGATGGACAGGGAGGCCTGGCGTGCTGCGATTCATGGGGTCGCAAGGAGTTGGACACGACTGAGCGACTGAACTGAGCTGACTCCAGCTTTGTTTTGATTTCTATTTGCATGGAACACCTTTTCTATCCCCTCAGTTTCAGTCTTTGTGTGTCTTTAGAGCTGAAGTGAGTCTCTTGTAGGCAGCAGAAATAAGGGTTTTGTTTTTGTATCCATTCAGCCCCTCTGTGTCTTTTGATTGGAGCATATAGTCCGTTGCAGTTAAGGTAATTATTGATGCATGTGTTCTTACTGCCATTTTGTTCATTGTTTGGGGGTTGTTTTCTCTTTTCCTTTTGTTCTTGTTGTTTGGTGACTATCTTTAGTGTTATGTTCAGATTTTTTCTTTAAAAAAATATTTATGTGGCTGCGCTGGGTCTTAGTCGCGGCATGCAGGATCTTCTCTGCATCACATGGAATCTTGTTGCAGTGCACGGACTTTCTGGTTGTGCACAGGCCCAGTAGTTGTGGCTTGCAGGCTCTCAGTTTGGGGCACACGGGCTCCGGAGCGCACAGGCTCAGTAGTTGTGGCACGTGGGCTTGGTTGCCCTGCAAGCATGTGTGATCTTAGTTCCCTGAGCAGGGTTCACACTTGTGTCCCTGCATTGCAAGATGGATTCTTAACCACTGGACCACCAGCGGTCCCTTTTTCCTTGTGCATATATGTGTGTGTGTATTAGGTTTTTTGGTTTGTGGTTATTGTGAGGTTTTTTTAATATAGCAATCTTTATATATGTGATTATTTTAAAGTTGCTGATCTCTTAATTTCAAATGCATTTTTAAAAACCCTCATGATTACTGCTTTTTATATCATACCTTTCATTTAATTGTTTTGTGTACCCCTTAACTGCTTAAGGGGCTTTGATGTAGATGATTTTACTGGTTTTGTTTTTCAACCTTCCTTCTCACTTTGTGCACGGTTGATTCCTTACCTTTACTGTATGTGTGCCTTTACCAATGACCTTTTTCATTTTGTAGTTTTCATGTTTCCAATTGGGGCCTTTCTTTTTTCACCCAGAGTAGTTCCTTTAGTATTTGATATAAATCTCGTTTGGTGGTGCTGAACTCTTTAACTTTAGCTTGTTGCTAAAACTTTTGATCTTTCTATCAAATCTGAAGGAGAGCCTTGCTGTGTATTCTTGGTTGTAGACTCTTCAATTTCATCATTTAAAATATATCATTCTTCTGGCCGGCAGAGTTTCTGCTGAAAAATCAGGTGATAACCTTATGGGAGTGCCCCTGCTTTATTTACCCTTGGTGCTTTTAAGATTCTCTCTTTAAATTTTTGTCATTTTAATTACAATGTGTCTTGGTGTGTTCGTCTTTGGGTTTATCCTGTATGGAACTCTCTGCTCTTCCTAAACTTGGGTAAGTGTTTCCTTTCCCAGTTTACAGAAGTTTTCAGCTATTATTTCTACAGATATGTTCAATCCCTTTTTTTTTTTTTTTTAAATTTCTCTTCTCCTTTTGGGACCCCTATAATGTGAATATTAGTGTTCTTGATGTTGTCCCAGAGGTCTCTTAAACTGTCCTCATTTTAAAAAAATTTTCTCTTAAGTGGCCATGATTTCCACTACTGTCTTCCAGCTTGCTGATCCATTTTTCTGTCTGTTTTAGTCTACTGTTGATTCCTTCTGATATATTTGGTAGAAAATTGCTTTACAGTGTTTTGGTTTCTACCACATGATGTGACTCTCTCATGATTGTGTATATATCCTCTTCCTTTTGAGCCTCCACCGTGCCATCTCCCTGCCCCCAATCCTACCCCTCTAGGTCACCATTAGAGTGCCGGGTTGGGCTCCCTGTGTGATAGAGCAACTTCCTACTATTTTACACATGATAATGTATATATGTCAAGGCTACTTTCTCCATTCATGCCACCCTCACCTTCCCCCACTGTGTCCACATGTCCATTCTCGACTGGGTTCATCAGTATGATTTTTCTGGTAGCTTGGTGCAAAAGTAACTATGGTTTCAGATCCTGAATGTTAAATCATCATAACTAGGCTCAAAGACATCTTTATTAGTCAAAATAGGAACCATGACAATCAACACATTTTTGCAAATGAGAAATGTTTGTTTTTTCCTGTAGCATAAAAAAAAAAATCTGTGCTTCCAGATATGACAAACTCTTGGAAAACATTTTCTGCATCCTCCTGGTTGTGGAAGCATTTTCCCTGCAAAAAGTTGTTGAGATACTTGAAGAAGTGGCAGTCATTTGGTGAGAGGTCAGGTGAATATGAAGGATGAGGCAAAACTTTGTAGCACAATTCGTTCAACTTGCAACATGTTCATTATGTGACATGTGGTCAGGCGTTGTTGTGGAGAAGAACGGCTTCCATTCTGTTGACCAGTGCCAACAGCAGGCACTGCAATTTTTCGTGCATCTCACTGGTTTGCTGAGCATACTTCTCAGATGTAATGGTTTCACTGGGATTCAGGAAGCTGTAGTGGGTCAGACGGGCCTCAGACCACCAAACAGAGACCATGACCCGTTTTTTGGTGCAAGTTTGTCTTTGGGAAGTGCTTTGGAGCTGCTTCTTGGTCCAGCCAGTGAGCTGGTTGTCATGTAAAATCCACTTTTCATCATGTCACAATCAGATCAAGAAATGATTCATTGTTGTTGCATAGAATAAAAGAAGGTGACACTTTAAAAAATGACTTTTTTTTGATTTGCGGTCAGCTTATGAGGCATCCACTTATTAAGCTTTTTCACCTTTCCATTTTGCTTCAAATGACAAGTGATTGTAGAATGGTCGATGTTGAGTTATTGGGCAACTTCCTGTGTGGTTGTAAGAGGATCAGCTTTGATGATCCTCTCAGTTGATCATTGTCAACTTCTAATGGCCAGCCACCATGCTTGTTATCTTTGACTCTCGTCTCATTTGCAAAACTTCTTGAACCACCACTGTACTATATGTTCATTAGCAGTTCCTGGTCTGGATGCATTGTTGATATTGCAAGTTGTCTCTGCTGCTTTATAGCCCATTTTGAACTCGAATAAGCAAATTTCTCGAATTTCCTGTTTGTCTAACATCATTGCTATAGGTCTAAAATACATATAAAATAAACAATAATTCATTAGCAAAAAGCATAAAGCAAGAATTGTGCATTGTGCATTAAAATGATGTATAACATAAGCAGATTTATACAAGAATGTATTTAAATATCTAATGGAAAAGTTCAACAATGCAAAACTGAAATTACTTTTGCACCAACCTAGTAGATTCCATATATGTGTGTTAATATGTGATATATGTTTTTCTGACTTACTGCACTCTGTATAAGAGGCTCTAGGTTCATGCACCTCACTAAATCCAACTCAAATTCATTCCTTTTTATGGCTGAGTAATATTCCACTGTGTGTGTGTGTGTGTGTGTGTGTGTGTGTGTGTGTGTGTGTGTATCACATCTTCTTTATCCATTCATTTGTAAATGTACATCTAGGTTGCTTCCATGTCCTGGCTTTTGTAAATATTGCTGCAATGAACATTGGGGTACGTGTGTCTTTTAGAATTGTGGTTTTCCTTCTAGTATATTTTTCATTTCAACTATTGTATTCTTCATCTCTGTCTTTTTAAATATATATTTTCTCTTTGCTAAATATTTTTAACTTCTTATCCTGTGCATCCTTTATTCTCCTGCGTTCTTTGATCATCTTTACAATTATTACCCTGAACTCTTTTTTGGGTGGATTGCCTGTTTCCACTTCACTAAGTTCTTCTGGGGCTTATCATGTTCCTTCATCTGGAACATGTTTCTCTGCCACCTCATTTTGCCCAAGTTGCTATTTATATTTTCATGTGTCTGCTAGGTTAATACCTATCTTGACCTTGGAGAAACTGTTCTGTACAAGATGGCCTGTGTTGTCACCAGCCTGTATGCTCTCAAGGTTTCCCGTGAGGGCTGTGTGGGCCCTTCTGTTGTGCAGGCTGACCGTGTGGGCAGTCTGGTAGGCTTGCCTGGCCTCCACTCTAGTTGGTACCAGCCCATGCTTTATGAAGAGGCTGTTGGAGCTACTGGTTGGTGGGGCCCAGTCAGCAGGCAGCTGACTGCGGTACCCCAGGAGGCCTGGGGCTAGAGCCTGCTCACTGGTGGGTGGGTGCAGTTAGGGTCCAGAAGCTCTGGGGCTGTTGTCGGTCTACTACTGGTGGGTGAAACCAGATTTTGGTTTTAATGCTGGACCACTTATGGTCAGAGTCAGGTCCTGGAGTCTGATTGCAGTGCCCAGGGATCACAGGGCTGGTGTCTGATGACTGGTGTGTTGGGGGGTGGTGCGGGAGGTGTTTCCTGACACAGTTAGCTATGGGGTCAAGGGCATTCTGAGGCCGTGCCGGCCTGCTAGTAGGGAGCGCCAGGGCCAGCTGGTCCCAGGGGAGGGTCTGGCCTGCTGTGGGCAGGCCGGCCCTGCAGCTGTGGCTCTCTTGCATCTAGTGTCTGCCGCCTGGTAGGGGAGGCGTGTCCAGAGCCTGGAGCAGACTCCTGGACAGTTTGGCTGGTGCCTGCCCATTGGCGGGTGAAGGGCAAGGCTGGTCTAGAGGTGACTGTGGTCTCAGGAAGGTTTGGGCGCCTGTCTGCTGAGAGGTGGGGCTGTGTCCTTGTCCGGTTAGTTACTTTCCCTAAGGTGTCCCAGCACTGGTGCCTGCAGGCTGTTGGACGGGCCAGGCTCCTCAGTGGGGCCTGCTAGTGTTCACCCAATAGAAAGAGCTCCAAGAACGGCCTCTGCCAGTGTCTTTGTCCCCAAGGTGAGCCCACAGCCCACCTTCCCCCACCTCTCCAAGAGACTCCCTAAGACCAGTAGGTAGGCCTGGTCCTGGCTCCTGTCAAGCGACTACCTTCGCCCTGGGTTCTAGAAGGCGGCAGATTTCGTGTGCTCCTTTCAAGAGCCTCGTCTCTTTCCCTCAGCCTTTAGGGACTCCCGAGGCTAAGCCCCACTGGCCCGCAGAGCCAAGTTCCCCGGGCTGTGGGGCCTGATCTGGAGCTCGGCACTCTCACTGCTGGGGAGAACCTCTGCAGTACAGTCCCTCTCCAGGCTGTGCGTCGTCTCTGTGGTGAGGGACCTGGCTATGTTGCGGCCTCCTACCTGTCTCGTTCTAGTTCCTTCCTTGTGTCTTTAGTTAGACTTTTTTCTGGTAGGTCCTGGTCTTTTTCATGGGAGGTTGTGATTTTGGTGTGCTTCTGAGAGGAGATAAGCCCATGGTCTTTCTGCTTTGCCATCTTGCCTAATCTCTCCTCCCCTTCTGTCCATTTTTTCAAAGAAACAGCTCTTGGTTTCATTGATCTTTGTAAAGTTCTGGGGTTTTTTTACTCACAGTATTTGGTGTGAAATAACAAATTTTGAGACATGGAAAAAAATAAAGTGTGACCCATGGTTAGGAGAAGAGCTTAGAGAAGCCGAATCAGTGATGGGCCAGATGTTGAACAGTTGGAATGGAAGAGCAGTTAGAAAATTTTAACAGGAAAGTGGAAGACTATAAAAAGATCTAACTGGGAATGCCAGAGTGATGGTACCATGTTAGAAGGTAAGTATTCGTTTGATGGGCGTGACAGCAGACTGGACGTAGTTGGCAAACCCCAAGTAGAATAAATACAAAGCTGAGAAACGTGGCTAACTCAGCACTGTTAAATCTTCCAGTTCACGAACATATAATGTGTTTCAGTTTAAGTCTAATTACTCACGACAGTGCTTAGTATAAGTTGTCAATATATAATATCATGTACTTCTTTACTTAAATGTATTCCTAAGTAGGTTTTTTCTTATGCTGTTACAAATGAGATTATTTTCTTAATTTCATTTTCAGGTTGTTCATTGCTAACGTATGGAAATACAAATTATTTTTTTATAAATCCATGGGATATTTGTAGGTTAAATCTTTCAATCTTGCTGAATTCTGTAATTAATAGCTTTTTATGTCTTTTTTCTAGAATTTTCAGTGTACAAGGCCATATCATCTGTAAATAGAAGTTATTTCTTCCTTTTCAGTCAGCATGCCTTTTATTTATTTTCTTTGCTGAATAGCCTTGCCTGGAACCTCTAATACAATGTAGTATAGAAATGACTGTGTGTTATCTCTTCTCTAAATGTTTGCCATTCTTATTAAATGGTATAGAATATAAGCTGTTTTTATGTCTGTCAATATTGAAGAATACTGACTTCATGAAATTAGTGTCATTGTAATTATAGGATGGTGATTGGGGCCATTAAAAATTTTTTTTCAATTGGTGGACGATTGATTTACAATTTTGTGTTGGTTTCTGCTCTACAGCTGTGTGAATCAGTCATAATTATATCCCTTCCTTCCTGAGCTTCCTTGGGGCCATTTTGATCTACAAAATATGTAACTCTTTTTTGATTGATTGAAGAACATTTTAATAATTTCACTTTTTTTTCTTTTAGGTTTTCTCAAATAATGATGAAGGCCTTATTAACAAAAAGTTACCCAAAGAACTTCTTTTGAGGTAAGTGTAAGTAAACTTTAAAGATTTCGTATATGATTCGGTCATCAAGTTCCAAGACAGTCTCCTTTCTCACTGTGAGTCCATAGCATAGAAAAACAGACAGAATTAGCCTAACTGACTTTCTGTTTTTGTTTTATAGAATGCTGTTCAGCTTGTTGTTAAGTTTTACTTGGTCTAATCCAGAATGTACTAAGTATGTACGTAGCATTGGTCTGGATTCTTTTTGTAATGTGGTAAGTATTGTAATAATCTTCAGTAGGTGACAGTGGGTATCAGTAGATTATCTCAATGTAGTCAGTAACTCAAGGAGAGGTTATTAAGTCTTCGAGCTCCTGAAGTTATAGACGTTTAGATGTTTTCTGAAAAATTGGTTTTAAAATAATTATACTGTGTGTTCTTACTGAGCACGTAAAATGGTGTCAGCCCAAATACTGATGTTATCCATTTTATGAGAGTTATGTGCTAAGTGACAGTGCTATAGAACAGGCTTTCTGTCCTTTATTTTTAGCATTGCTGAATGTACAGGTCATGGTATTTTGCTTGGCATTTTGCCAAGTAAAGCTGCGACCGACGCTTGTTGATCCTCGGGCGCTGCAGTTTCCTTTCGTACTCAGCGAGCATCAAGGAAACCTTAGTTTAGTTTTGGATGTTCTATTTTAATTGTTAGCAAACACTTAATACATGAATACATGATCTTATGAGTGGCATTTCCCAAACGTTTCATATCAGTAATGTTTCACAAAACAAAACAAAAAACAGGTTTTGTGATCAGTAAGTATGGGAAACACAAGGTAAACAAAACCAATTTCTTTACTGCATGCCCTCCGGAACCTTAATAGGATAATATGCGTGGCGATGCTCCCAAGTGAATGACTGTGGCATTTCGAACTTACTGACCTTGGGCCTCTTTTAATAATCCTTGGAAATTTTGGGGGGAGATGCTGACATACAGTAAGAAATTGACCAGCTGACCCCATTCCCTGCCTGTGTTTAATCTCATTTTAACGTGTGGGGGATGAGTATGTGTGTTCTGTTTACATATTGGAGTTGCTCTGTAAATGCAGCCTCCTCAGTGTTTTCAGCTCCTGTTCTTGAGTCAGGAATGGGGCGAAGACTTGGTGTCTTGTGGTGATGATCACATTTTAGGGGCTTCAGGATGGCATTTCATTAGTTATCAGGTGTTGCCAAGAGCTCATTATGCTCAGTTAATTAAAAACAATTAAGTGATGGCAGAATCATATGAAAGATACAGCAATTATGTTTTATTTCAACAAAATAAATATGTGCTTGGCCAAGAGAGAATATTCTTTGGCTATCATGACCATTTTAAAGTTCCGAAAGTGGTAACAAGGAAGGAATGATATGTTTATGATACAAACCCACACGGTCCTGATGAAGCACAGTGAGCTGTTAGAACCAGAGTGGTTCGGATGGGCCGGCTGTGACCGGGCAGCCTAGGGGGTGCCATCCACACAGACCGCAGAGCGAGTGGGGGTTCCAGAGTTGTGCAGTGTTTCACTCTTGGTCTGACACTTTGCTAGCACAGACACCAAACCTTAATGTGAATATGTCACTTACACCCCGGGGGACCCATAAGCAGCTTCTGGCCGGCCCGCATGAGTCATTCAGCACTGGGGTGTGATTAAACTCCACCCTTCTCCTGAATACTGCTGCTGTTTGTGACTCAGGGCTGCTAACTGAATGTTTTTTCCCTTCTGGTAGAATTAGCTCTTACACTGTACTCAGCCATCGTACTGTTTCTACCTATTGACTGAAAGCGGGGAGGAGTTGGGCTGGGGAGCGCTGTGGAATTATATAACTTTCTGTGCTAGTGTGATTTCAAACTGCTGTTTTAGAAATTTGATTTTTTTAAGGATCCATGATGGACCCAGCTTTCAAAAATCCCGGAGCTGCAGTTTTTGAATCATGCTAAGGCTCACACATAGATCATCTTTAAAAAAAGAATTGTCATTTGAGAGCAAATGTTCATAACATGTTTATTCCTAGATTTGCATTCCCACTTCTTCCCTTATTTTGGAGTGTGTAAGGGGAAGTGAAAATTTAAAGGACTGCCACGGTAGGTCTTCTCTGACTCTTGGGTCTCAGACCTAACTCTAGCCAGATTTCAATTTTTGTTGGCCATTAAATCATCTCTTATCATTTTACTCTCAGATTTTCTATTCTCAGTAGTAATAGCTTTCCCTTTGCCAGCTTCCCTTTTGAAGCAACAGTTTGAAGAAGAGCTTGAGCCAGGTTGCCAAGGCAGACGTCTTTATCACATGTCAACACCCCCACAAAGCGAGTGAGTGCCCCAGAGCCCCCACGTCACGCAGCTTAAATGCTGATGCTGTTGCTAAGTTCAGCGCTGTCTTCATACTTCCAGCCTGTCTTCGGCTTACATTTTTACTTCACGTTGTGAACGTCTTTGTGACAGAGCAGACTGTTGTTCTTGTTCTTACTGAATTCCTGTTTACTTTCCGTCTTCATCAATAGGTGTGAATTTTTTGACTTTATGATAATCCTATTTATTTGCCGCCAAGGTCATTTTCTCCTCTGCCATTTTTTTTTACCGCATCCGTTACTACCCTCTTAAATTCTGTACTCGCTTCCATTACTGATCGTATCCAGTGAAGTTTGAGCTTACTCTCTGGAACCATTAACAAGCATAACCTAGAATTATGTACTCTTCATCACTTTATTATCACTTTGAATCCAGTCAGAAAAATCTGAGTTTTTTTAATCTGATCATCTTATTTCTAGTTTTAAGACCCCTCAATATTAGTAATTCACAGACTCCTCCTGCTACCCATTTTCAGTTTGTTAGTTAACAAGCGTTGACAGTTGTGCTCTTTCTGTCCTGCTTTCACTTATAAATTAAGGATGTTAAAGTTCTCCCTCTACCTTTCATGCACACACAGTTCAACAAATGGCTTGTAATTTTGCTATTCCTGGAGTCAGTTATGTAATGCTTGTAATAATGAAAATGTATAGTTTGTTATAATCTCTGTATGTGTTAGTGAGTTGAGTTGTCCTCGCTTATACTTATCTTCATTGTTATTGGATATATTACTTTTGGAGCTTGACTTGCTTGAGGTTTCTACTCTCCCCATTTACTGGTAGTGTGACCTTAAAGTGACTTCACTCTCCAGGCCTAATTTCCCATATCTGTAATAGTACTAGTAATGGTTCTTACTTTAAGGGGCTGTTGGTAGCTCTGAGCACCTGGCACTTAATAAATGTTAAGTAAATGTTTTATTATTATATAATATCAATTTTGGACGTCTGAATACTTAATAAATACTCTTGACAGTACAGTTAGTTTTAATACAAACAATTGGTAAAAGCAGGCTATCCTGATATGCATCTTAACATATGCTACTGCTAACCATCTCAGTAAAGGACCTGATTATTAAGCAAGTTAATATGGCCTACTGCTTCATTTCATCAACTTGCACTAATTTAATCTCAACAGAAATTGCATACTACCACCTGACATTAAACTGACAACTTTTGGCACTTGAGCAGAGTAGTGGTGGTAATTATGACAACTGATAATTATTTGGTATTATCAAGAAGGCAGTCTCTTGGAAAGAACCATTCCTCTTTTGAGAAAAGCAATCTGGCGTGAGCAAATATTGGCCCACAATTCAGGTTTCAAACTGTAAGATTAGTTTGTTTGACCTTAAGTTTTTACTTCTCTTATGGGCAAACAGTAAAGAGTCTGCCTGCAGTGTGGGAGACCTGGTTTGATCCCTGGGCTAGGAAGATCCCCTGGAGAAGGGCATGGCAACCCACTCCAGTATTCTTGCCTAGAGAATTCCATGGACAGAGGAGCCTGGTGGGTTACAGTCCATGGGGTTGCAAAGAGCAGGACACAACTGAATGACTAACACACACACACACACACACACACACACGTGGTTGTTTTCAGATTTTAGTGATGGAATGAAAATGCATGTAAACAGCTTCATAGGAATAGGGAGTGCTACATGCAGTAAATATTTTAAAACATTTTGAGAAAACATGACTCTTGTTCAGTTCGTTCAGTTGCTCAGTCGTGTCCGACTTTTTGCAACCTCATGAACCGCAGCACACCAGGCCTCCCTGTCCATCACCAACTCCCAGAGTCCACCCAAACCCATGTCCATTGTGTTGGTGATGCCATCCAACCATCTCTTCCTCTGTTGCCCCCTTCTCTTCCTGCCCTCAATCTTTCCCAGCATCGGGATCTTTTCAAATGAGTCAGCTCTCCGCATGAGGTGGCCAAAGTATTGAAGTTTCAGCTTCAGCATCAGTCCTTCCAATGAACACCCAGGACTGATCTCCTTTAGGATGAACTAGTTGGATCTCCTTGCAGTCCAAGGGACTCTCACGAGTCTTCAACACCACAGTTCAAAAGCATCAGTTCTTTGGTGCTCAGCTTTCTTTATGGCTCTTGTTAGTAATGAATAATAATGAAAGAAAGCTTGTTAGACGTATTTTTAAAAACCATATCACCATTATCTATGTTATTTTCTTTTCTTTTAAAATGTATGTGGATCCATGACAGAATTAAGTCCTGAATGTGTTTGTGGGCTTGATGAAGAAGGATTGATTGCCCCAAACAGGAGAGCTGAGCCTAGTAATTTTGGCAAATGGAATCAACTACATAATTACATATAATTTGGCAGTTTTACTAGTTTGCTAGGGAAAATGATAAAATAACTAGCACTTAAATTTTCAAATTTCCCGTTTCTAAAATGTATAAGCCAATTCCATGAGTGAAAATAATTGTGGTTTTTGTTGTAATTATTAAGTTACAGCCCAATGCCTATCTGTAATCTCGGGACCCTGGGGAGCAGTGCAGTACCGGGCTCATTCCTGTATGGGGCATCATTGAAGGGGCGTTCTTGCCTGCTGGCTGGTTGTAGTACTCCATGGACTTTTTCAAGGACTGCTACCTTCTGCTGTCTGTGATGCCTTTGTATATATTCCAAGGCAACCAAACGGGTAAGATGCTCTTTTAGGGGCACATACTGCAAACTGGGCTTCCCTGGTGTCACAGATGGTAAAGACTCTGCCTGCAATGCAGGAGACCTGGGTTCCATCTCTGGGTCAGGAAGATCCCCTGGAGAAGGGAATGGCTACCCACTCTAATATTCCTGCCTGAAGAATTCCACGAACGGAGGAGCCTGGCAGGCTACAGTCCACGGGGTCGCAAAGAGTTGGACACGACTGAGTGGCTAACAAGTAGTCGTAGAACTTCAAATACAGGTTTAAACTTCTGTGCAGATTTTTCTTTTTGTTAGAGGTTTTTTTTTTTTTTCTTTTGGTTTGTTCATGTTTATTGTTGTTTTACCTTGTATGGGTCTATACAGGACTGAATTAATGTATGTTGAAATTAGATGCAGATGCTTAAAGGCCCTTCCCTCTGTATATACTATTATGTATTATTTTAGGCTTAGCATCTAAGTCCAAATCATGGCAGAGGCAGAGTGTCCTCAGTGTAGGTTGGGGTTATGCTTACAATTAAAACTCTGATGATGCCTTTGAATTTTTAAATCTGTATTGCGGCGGCATGAAGCATGAATAGAACTCCACAGATAAGGGTAAAACTAGTATATTCTACTCTAGAGTGTTATCCCTGGAAAGTTATGTTACAGAACTGTTAATTTAAAAGCTGTGAATTCAGTAGTTACAACAGAAAAGATTGGCAAATTTGATTCTAAAAATAGTAAAATATGGCAAAATATACCAAATCAATATAAGCAGCATAGTGGTAGATGAAATAATTCAAATACACATTATAAGAGAAGGCTATCTTCTTCAACATATACACAAATTCTTAAAAATTATTAAGAAACAGATGGATCAGCTCTTAGAAAAATTTGAGGAGGGTTTGAACAAAGAGGAAATACAAATGGTCAATAAATATGTTGAGTTGAATTGCTAGAGGTCATAGGCTTGAAAGGTTGTTGTTGAGCTGTGAAAGACGCCAGGATTCTTGGCCTCCGGAGGAGAGGAATTCAACCTTGGGCCAGTGACGAGGCTTGATCGCTCAGAGCTTTTGTGTAGGGAAGTTTTTTTGAAGTATAAAAGAGATAGAGAAAGCTTCTGACATAGACATCAGAAGGGGGCAGAAAGAGTGCCCCCCCTGCTAGCCTTTAGCAGTGTGTTATATACCTGTCAGCACGCTGCTAATTAGAGAAAGGGGATGTCTCAAAACTCAGAGTGGCACCAGGACGCTCACTCACAACATGCATTTTGAGATAACATTGGCACAAGGTGAGTCATCCCGGGCCATAAAACAATTGACATGAACCTTGAAGAAAGGCAGGTTTCCTAGTAAATATATAGTTTCCAAGTAAATATACAGTGGAAACAGTGTCAGACTTTATTTTGGGGGGCTTCAAAATCACTGCAGATGGTGATTGCAGCCATGAAATTAAAAGACGCTTACTCCTTGGAAGGAAAGTTATGACCAACCTAGAGATAGCATATTAAAAAGCAGAGACATTACTTTGCCAACAAAGGTTCGTCTAGTCAAGGCTATGGTTTTTCCAGTGGTCATGTATGGATGTGAGAGTTGGACTGTGAAGAAAGCTGAGTGCTGAAGAATTGTTGCTTTTGAAGTGTGGTGTTGGAGAAGACTCTTGAGTCTTTTGGATTGCAAGCAGTTTCAACCAATCCATCCTAACAGAGTTCAGTCCTGGGTGTTCATTGGAAGGACTGATACTGAAGCTGAAACTCCAATACTTTGGCCACCTCATGCGAAGAGTTGACTCATTGGAAAAGACCCTGATGCTGGGCTGGATTGGGGGCAGGAGCAGAAGGGGACGACAGAGGATGAGATGGCTGGATGGCATCACCAACTCGATGGACATGAGTTTGAGTAATCTCCAGGAGTTGGTGATGGACAGGGAGACCTGGTGTGCTGTGATTCATGGGGTTGCAAAGAGTCAGACACGACTGAGCAACTGAACTGAACTGAAGTATTCAGTATATAGTAAATATATAGTTTCATTAACACAGATCAGGAGAACAATGTATGAGTAAAACATACTGGTTTGTTGAGCCCTTATTGGTTCTGAGTCTTAAGAGGAACAGACTTGAAGAAAGACTAGGGTAAATACATAGTTCATTAACATAGCTTAAGAAAAACACTTCTATAAGAAAAATGCATTGGTTAGCTCAAGGTTTGAGAAAAGTTCAGGTGAAACCAGGTGTCTCCATGGTAACACAGAATTTTAAGAGCACGCTCCTTTTAATTATGTATAGAGAAGGGAAGAATCTGATCCTTGTAGTTTGTTTCCTCCTGCCGCTTAAGAGAGAGAGAAGAATGTCTGACACTTGCAGCCCATTTCCTCCATTTGGAGACCCCTTAGCCTTTCTGCCTGTTCCCCTCTCAGGCTGTAAAAATATTTAACTTCATACAGTAATATTTGTTTTTCCAAGTGGTCTTATCAATTTGCATTCATACAGACAATGAATAAGAGACTCAGCTGAGTTGTTCTTTTCCGATTTTAAATGCTGTGTGTGTCTTAGGTATAGACTGACATCTTGTGCTGTTGATTTGAATTTCCCTGAATTCTAATGATGTTGAGCATGTGTTTATAGTTTGTCCCTCACATGTGTTTTTTCTTGGGTGAGATGTATGTATATATTTTTTGCCTGCTGTTTATTATTGGTTTGTAGGAGTTTTCTTTCCCTTTCCTGCTTTTATTTATTTGCAGTCTGCCTTGGGCGTCGTTGCTGCTCACGGGCCGTCTCTAGTTGTGGAGAGCGGGAGGCTGTTGTCCAGCTGCGGCGCGCGGGCTTATTGGCGTGGCTTCTCTTCTTGCGGAGCATAGGCTCTGGGTGCGCGGGCTCAGAAGCTGTGGCTCGAGGGCTCCAGAGCATGGGCCCAGTTGTGGTGCCCTTGCTCAGTTGCTCCGAAGCTCGTGGGGTCTTCCTGGACCAGGGATCGAGTCGGTGTCCCCTGCATTGCAAGGAGATTCTTAGCCACTGGACCGCCCGGGAAGCCCCCCGTTCTTCTTCTTAATGTTACAGTAGCCCCTGCATTCTTGCATCCAGTTGTTTCAAGTAATGTCTCAGTAACCTTTGTAAGAGGGCGATTGGGGGTTTTAATGATTAAAATGAGTATTTTATTCACTATGATGATTATTGCAGTTTTCTATTTTTAATTTCTTTTTTATCTTACTAATTTTGCTTCTCTCCTACTTAGAACTTTCCCTGTTGCCTTTAGTGTAAAGTCCACGTAAATTGTTAAGACTTATTCTCCCAGAACTTTCCACTTACTATTTCTTACTGTATTTCATCTCTCTCTCTTTTCCAACTTTCTTGTAAACTCTGATAGCTGATTTACTTCCAGTCCCTGAAAATGTCATTTAATTTGTTCTCTCCCATAGTCATTCTGCTTTCTTGAAAGGCCAGTCTTAATTTATTTTTTTACTGATGTGTAGTTGAGCTACAGTGTTGTGTTAATTACTTCTGTACAGTAAAGAGATTCAGTTTATTATATATATGTGTGTGTGTGTGTATATATATGTGTGTGTGTGTATATATATATATATATATATGTATGTGTGTGTGTGTGTGTATATATATATATATATATTCAGTTGTATCCAACTCTTTGCAGCACCACAGACTGTAGCCTGCCAGGCTCCTCTGTCCATGAGATGATCCATGCAGGAATACCAGAGTGGGTTGGCATTTCCTCCTCCAGGGGAATGATAAAGCATAATAGAAAAGAGTATGTACATTTTTTTCATATTCTTTTCCATTGTGGTTTATCACAGGATGTTGACTAGAGTTACCTCTGCTTTGCAGGGGGACCTCGTTGTTTATCTGTTCTGTGTGTGCTAGTTTGCATGTGCTGATCCCACACTCCTAATCTAACCCTCTCCCACCCATCTCCTCCCGGCAACCACAAGTCTGTTCTCTGCGTCCCTGATTCTGCTTCTGTCTCATAGTATATAGGTTCATTTGTGTCAAATTTTCGATTCCACGTATGTGATACCATGTGGTATTTGTCTTCCTCTTTCTGACTCAGTTTGCTCGTCTGTATTTGCATCCATGTTACGGCGAATGGCATTATTTCATTCTTTTTTATCGCTGAGTAGTATTTCTCTGTATATATGTACCACATCTTCTTTACCCATTCATCTGTCAGGTGGACATAATTCAGGTTGTTTTCATTTCTTGGTTATTGTGCACAGTACTGCTGTGGACATAGGTGTACATGTATCTTTTTGAATTATAGTTTTGTCTGGATATATGCCCAGGACTAGGATTGCTGGATCATATGCTCATTCTACTTCCACACAGTTTTCCACTGTAACTGCACCAACTTACATTTCCACCAGCAGTGTAGGAGGGTTCCGTTTTCTCCACACCCTCTCCAGTATTTGTTGTTTGTAAAGAAGGTGCCAGTCTTTTGTTCACCCCGTCTTTTACCTAGTCAGCCTAAGGCTTTCTCTTAAGTTCAGGACTGTGTTCTCTCTTTCTTGAGTGTGTGTATAGGTTCTTTACACACTTATAATTTCTTGTGTTTGTCCTGGACTTTATGTTGCATGACACAGTAAATCTTATATTTTAAAAAATTGAGGTTTTATATATATATATAGTTGACACAGGTGTACAATATAATGATTTGATATTTGCACATACTGCAAAATGATCACCACATTGTCGAGTTGACATCTGTCACCACACATAGTTACAAAACCTTTTTCTTATGATGAGAACTTTTAAGATTTACTCTCTTAGCAACTTTTAAATATGGAATACAGTATTATTAGCTATAGTTACCATGCTGTGTACTACATCCCCATAACCTTTACCGTGTAACTGGAATTGTACCTTTTGACCCCATTCACCCATTTTGCTCACTCCTGCACCTCTGGCAACCACAAATCTCTTCTCTGTATCTTTGAGCTCAGGTGTTTTTTTTTTTTAAATTCCACATATAAATGAGATCATAAGGTATTTGTTTTTCTCTGTGAGACTTATTTCACTTAGCAGAATACCCAGGTCTGTCTGTGTTGTCACAAATGGCAGTTTTCATTCTTTTTTATTGCTGAATAATTTTCATATATAATACCACATCTCACATTTTTTATTTGTTTTACTTCCTTGGCTGTGCTGGGTCTTAGTTGTGGCACACAGAATCTCTTCTTGTTTTGGCATGTGGGATCTAGGTCCCTGATCAGGGGTCAGACCCAGGCCCCCTGCATTGGGATTATGGAGTCTTAGCCACTGATCATGAGCGAAGTCCCCACATTTTAAAATTCGTTCATCTGTTGATAGTCAGGCCCTTAACTTGATTCTGTATCTTAGCTATTATAAGTAATGATGCAGTGAACATGTTAGTGTGTATATCTTTTGGTCCAGTCTTACGCTTTCATTTTCTCCAGATGAATATCCCCAAGTAGAATTGCTGGATCATATGGTGGTTGTATTTTTAAGTTTTTGAGGAACTGTCATATCTGTTGATCGGGTCCATTCATATATTGTAGTGATTGCCACTGTAGTGTTAGCTAGCACCTCTTTACATCATGTCATTATCATTTATTTGGGGGGAATAATTAAGATCTAGTCTCTTAGAAAGTTTGGTGTTTTATTACAGTGTTGTTATCTATAATCACTATATTGATTATTAGATCTCTAGGACTTATTTATATACTAATTGCAAATTTGTACCCTTAAAACAATATCTCTTCTATTCCCTCACCCCCAGACCCTGGTAACCACGTCTTTTTGTGAGTTTGGCTTTCATTTTGGGCCCACATATAAGTGATATTGTAGTGTTTGCCTTTCTCTGACTTATGTTAGCAGTGTCCTCAGAAACTGTGTTGTCACAAATGGCAAGATTTTCTTCTTTCTCATGGCTGAATAATATTCTGCTGTGTCCACATGCCGCATCTTTATCTGTTAGTCTGCTGACATGCACTTAGGTTGCTTCTGTATCTTGGCTATAGTGAATGATGCCGCAGTAAATGTGGGAATGCATGTATCTCTTCAGTATCCCGTTTTCATTTCATATGTTCAGAAATGGAATTGCTGGATCATGTGGTAATTAAAATTTTTCCAGGAACCGTTCATATTGTTTTCTGAGGTGGCTGAACTACTTTACATTCCTGCCAACAGTGTACAAAGGTTCCCTTTTCCCCACATCCTCAGCCACACTTGTTCTGTCTTTTTGATGACATTGGTGTATTTTTTCTATTTTTTCTTTGTTTTATTTTTTTAAAACACATTTCCCTTCCAGCTTTTTAAATCCTGCCCCCCTTTTTTTCCTTCCTTTGGGCGAATTGTGTTTTCTTTAGCTTCCATAATTTGGGCATTTAGGGCATTAATTTTCAGCTCGCTTATCTAATAATAGGTAAGTTCTTGGGCAATAGTCTCAAAGCTCTGTTTTTGTTGAATTATATAAGTTTCAAAGTTTAGTGTTTTTTGTTTGTTTGTTTACTATTCAGTTTCAAATATCAATTTGATAAATGCTTCTTTGACATATATCATTTTTTCTTAAGACATTTTTTATTGTATAATATATAGTTAGAGAACCATACAGAGCACAATTATTAGACAAAGACCCTAGTAGCCATTACCTTGGTCAATAAATAAAACTTTCTCAGTCACCAAGGAAGCACTTCCGTTTCCGCCCAAATCATGACCACTTCTCTCTCCAGGAGTAGCACTTTCTTCTTTATAGCTGTCACGCTGTTTCATTTCTCTCTAGATTTATCACCTGTATGTGCATCCCTCATTATTATGGTTTAGTCTTGCTCATTTGTTTGGTTTTCTTTGGTGGATCTGTAATGTCATTCGATAATCAGCAGTTAGTTCTCATCCACAGTAACTGTCTCTAGATTTTAAAAAGTGGTGACAGATAACATAGTAGCCAGGGTATAGAGCCTATTTGTTGAATCTGCGTCTTCATTATGTTCTCTGGACAGCTGCAACATGCATGCAGTGTGGGACATTCCTTATTCCTTTGGCCCAGCGCTTTATTGAACCTGGTGGTAATGTATACGTGCGGAGTTCCCGTCTCCTTCATGGCAGATTTCTGGGTTTCTTTGAGTGATCCAGGGTCATGCTTCTGAAGACCCATTCCATGGATGTGCTTGTGAATATTGATAGTATATCCTCTGGCCACCACCTCATTGATGACAGACCAGCCCTGCTTTTTTCTTATCACCCTTCTTTGTGGAAGCCATCAGACTGAGCTGGAGTTGGGAAAAAGCTAGTCTTGCCCATTTAATAAATCTTCAAGTGTCTGATAATCAACAGGTTTCTTGTCTATCTCTTTACTGTTCCATACATTTTTTTCTGTTGAATAGCTTGGGTTATTTGACAAGTAGCAGTTTGCACCATCTGGGTTTTGCTAATTGCATCCTCATGGTGCAATTTCAGCATGTTTCCGTCATTTTTATTTCTTGGAAATTGACAGCAGGATCAGAGGTTTGTTCAGATTCAGGTTCAGTCCCTTTGATTATGTGGTGAGTGTGAGACTGTGTGGCGATGTGTTCTTTTATTAGGAATCACGTACTTTCTGGTTTTCTTTTTTCGTCAGTTGCTAACATTTGTGTGATCCACACAGTCAAAGGCTTTGGCGTAGTCAATAAAGCAGAAATAGATGTTTTTCTGGAACTCTCTTGCTTTTTCGATGATCCAGCAGATGTTGGCAATTTGATCTGTGGTTCCTCTGCCTTTTCTAAAACCAGCTTGAACATATGAAAGTTCACGGTTCACGTATTGCTGAAGCCTGGCTTGGAGAATTTTGAGCATTACTTTATTAGCGTGTGAGATGAGTGCAATTGTGTGGTAGTTTGAGCATTCTTTGGGATTGCCTTTCTTTGGGATTGGAATGCAAACTGACCTTTTCCAGTCCTGTGGCCACTGCTGAGTTTTCCAAATTTGCTGGCATATTGAGTGCAGCACTTTCACATTATCATCTTTCAGGATTTAAAATAGCTCAGCTGGAATTCCGTCACCTCCGCTAGCTTTGTTCATAGTGATGCTTTCTAAGGCCCACTTGACTTCACATTCCAGGATGTCTGGCTCTAGGTGAGTGATCACACCATTGTGATTATCTGGGTTGTGAAGATCTTTTTTGTACAGTTCTTCTGTGTATTCTTGCCACCTGTTCTTAATATCTTCTGCTTCTGTTAGGTCCATACCGTTTCTGTCCTTTATCAAACCCATCTTTGCTAGAAGTGTTCCCTTGGTATCTCTGATTTTCTTGAAGAGATCTCTAGTCTTTCCCATTCTATTGTTTTCCTCTATTTCTTTGCATTGATCACTGAGGAAGGCTTTCTTATCTCTCCTTGCTATTCTTCGGAATTCTGCATTCAAATGGGAATATCTTTCCTTTTCTCCTTTGCTTTTCGCTTCTCTTCTTTTCACAGCTATTTGTAAGCCCTCCTCAGACATCCATTTTGCTTTTTTGCATTTCTTTTCCATGGGATGGTCTTAATCCCTGTCTCCTGTACAGTGTCACAAACCTCCATCCATAGTTCATTTGGCACTCTGTCTATCAGATCTAGTCCCTTAGTGGATCACAATAAACTGTGGAAAATTCTGAAAGAGATGGGAATACCAGACCACCTGACATGCCTCTTGAGAAACCTGTATGCAGGTCAGGAAGCAACAGTTAAAACTGGACATGGAAGAACAGACTGGTTCCAAATAGGAAAAGGAGTACGTCAAGGCTGTATATTGTCACCCTGCTAATTTTACTTATATGCGGAGTACATCAGGAGAAACGCTGGGCTGGAGGAAACACAAGCTAGAATAAAGATTGCTGGGAGAAATATCAATAACCTCAGATATGCAGATGACACCACCCTTATGGCAGAAAGTGAAGAGGAACTAAAGAGCCTCTTGATGAAAGTGAAAGAGGAGAGTGAAAAAGTTGGCTTAAAGCTCAACATTCAGAAAACTAAGATCATGCCATCTGGTCCCATCACTTCATGGGAAACAGTGGCTGACTTTATTTTTTTGGGCTCCAAAATCACTGCAGATGGTGATTGCAGCCATGAAATTAAAAGACGCTTACTCCTTGGAAGGAAAGTTATGACCAACCTAGATAGCAAATTAAAAAGCAGAGACATTACTTTGGCAACAAAGGTCCATCTAGTCAAGGCTGTGGTTTTTCCAGTGGTCATGTATGGATGTGAGAGTTGGACTGTGAAGAAAGCTGGGTGCTGAAGAATTGATGCTTTTGAACTGTGGTGTTGGAGAACTCTTGAGAGTCCTTTGGACTGCAAGGAGATCCATCCAGTCCATCCTAAAGGAGATCGGTCCTGGGTGTTCATTGGAAGGACTGATGCTGAAGCTGAAACACCAATACTTTGGCCACCTCATGAGAAGAGTTGACTCATTGGAAAAGACCCTGATTCTGGGCTGGATTGGGGGCAGGAGCAGAAGGGGACGACAGAGGATGAGATGGCTGGAAGGCATCACTGACTCGATGGACATGAGTTTGAGTAAATCTGGGAGTTGGTGATGGACAGGGAGGCCTGGCGTGCTGCGATTCATGGGATCGCAAAGAGTCAGACACGCCTGAGCGATGAACTGAACTGAACATTTGTGTATGCTTATTGCCTAGATTATTAACTTATTGGGGTTACAAAATGATGATACTCTGATTCTTTTTCTTCGTTTATTAATTGGAATGCTTTTATAAAGTATTACTTTCACTTCTGTTTGATTGCATAGTGCTATAGTTTATGTAGGAAAGGCAGGAATATTGCTTGACATTCTTTCTCTTAATTTACCAGTTTTCAAAATAATGAGATATGTGAAGGTATGACGTTTGGGGAATAAAATATTTTCATAATTTCAAATAATCTCCCACAAGATACATATTAATTACAAAGGGGAAAATGGTAACTTTATAATAGGGCACTCTGGCAGAAATCATGACCAAATGATCGAAGTAGGCATCACCAGTAACAGGCCAAAGGACACCAGATGCCTCCTGATGTGGTGCCCAAGAGCACAGTGTCGCTGCTGTGGCATTCCTAACAACAGTGTGTAACTTGGGTGTGATCATGAGGAAACCTTAGCTACACAGCAGGACATTCTACAGAGACCTTTATGCTTCAAAAATAGCAAAGTCATGAAAGATAAAAACTGAGAAAGTGTTTCAGATTAGAAGCGACTGAAGAGCCGTGACAGATAAGTGCAGTATGTGATCCTGGGCCAGGAAAACAAAGATTTTCTTTTAAGGGCCGTTAATGGGACAATTAATAGGTTTTTTAATACCATCTATAGATTATAGTGTTGTATCCATGTTAATTTCCTTGCTTTGTTAACTCTATTGTGTTTTTGAGAAAGAAAATGACCTTGTTTTTAGGAAATATTTGAGTATCTTAGGAGTAAATGAACATTTTGTCTGCAATGTACTCTCAAGTATTTCAGATATAATTACATATATGTAATTACCATGTCAGCCCCGGATGGTTTCACTGGTGAATGCTACTGAACACAAGAAATGATACCAGTTCTTAACATTGTCATAAATAGGAGCGGAATAATTCCTAACTCATTCTGTGAAGCTGGCATTAGCCTAATACTAAAACCAGATAAAGATGTTAGAGAAAGGAAAAGTACAGGACTTCCCTGTGGTCCAGTGGTGAAGAATCTGCCTGCCGGTGCAGGGGACATGGGTTCAATCCCTGGTCCAGAAAGGTCCCACATGCCGCAGGGCACCTGTGCCCGTGCGCCGCTCCCACTGAGGCTGCACTCGCGAAACCCTTGCTCTGCAGTAAGAGAAGCCCCCTCAGTGGGAAGCCTGCACACCACGACTCGGAGGGAGCCCCCACTCGCCGCAACTGGAAAAGGCCCGTGTGCAAGAAGACCCAGCGCAGCGAAAATGAAAATAGACAAAAAGTGTTTTGAAAAGAAAAGTACAGAACAATTTCTCTCATGAATGTAGATGCAAAAGTCTTCACCAAAATATTAGCAAGTCAAATTGAACAATGTATAAAATGAATTATGTACTATAACCAAGTGGGATTTATTTCAGGAATGCGAGGATTCTTCAACATTCAAAAATCAAGATAATCTATCACATTTATGATCTAACAAAAAAATCATATGGTCGTATCAGTAGATGCAGAAAAAGTATTAGGCAAATTTTAACACTCATTCATGATTAAAACTCTCATAATACCAGAAATAGAAGGGAACTTCCTCAAGAATATTTATACAACAACCCTTGAAGCTAACACTATATTTAATAGTGAAAAACTGGATGCTTTACACCTGAGATCAGAAACCAGAAAATGATGTCCCCTCTTACCATTCCTGTTCATCATAGTACTACTGGAAATCCTACCTAATATAATTATATAAGAAAAGAAAAGGTATACATTGGGAAGTAAGAAATAAAGCTGCTTTGTTTGTAGATGACATGATTGTATACATAGAAAATTCCAAACAATTGACAAAATATTCCTGTAATTAATAAGCAATTATATAACATTGCAGAATACAAGGTTAATGTGCAAAAGATAACTACTTTCCTATTGCTATTTCTCCTATTGTTTAGCAGCAGTGAACAACTCCAAATTGAAATTAAAAACAACACCATTTACATTAGACTCAAATATGAAATACTTGAGTATAAATCTGTCAAAAGATCTATATGATGAAAATGCCAAAACTCCAGTGAAAGAAATCAAAGGAGGTTTGAAGAATTGAAGAGATGTTACATATTCACAGATAAGAAGACTCCATATTGCTAAAATGTCAGTTCTTCCCAAATTGATCTATAGAAACAATACAGTTGTGATACAATACCACTGAGTTATCTTGTGGGTATTGACAAATCCATTTTAAAGTTTATACAGAGAGGCAAAATACTCTGAAAGGCCAATATACTCCTGAAGAACAAAGTTTGAGGACTGACACTACTGACCGACAAAGACTTAGTTTAAAGCTTTAGTAATCAATCCAGTGTGGTATTGGTGAAAGAATAAACAGATCGATGGAACAGAATACAGAGCCCCAAAATTGAGCCACCGAAGTCAACTGATCTTTGACAAAGGAGCAAAATCAATTTAATGGAGAAAATACATCTTTCTTTTCAACAAACGGCATTGGAATAATAGACCTTACAGCTTTCACAAAATCAACTCAAAGTGAATCATAAGTCTAAATGTGAAGCCTGAAACTATCAAGCTTCTAGAAGGAAGCATCGGAGAATATGTGGGTGACCTTTGGTTTGACAGTGAGTTCTAGCTACAATATCAAAAGCATGATCCATGAAAGACAAAATTGATAAGTTGGACTTCATTAAAACTTCCCTGAGAAGGACATTGTTAATAGAATGAAAAGGCAAGCCCCAGTTTGGGAGGAAATACTTGCAAAGACCATATGATAAAGGACTGATGTCCACAGTGTACCAAGAGCACTGAAAATGCAATGAGGAAATGGCCAGTTTAAAGAAGGGGCAAAACATCTGAACAGATACCGCACCAGAGAAGATAAACAGATGCAATGAGCATATGAAAAGATGCTTAATATCATAATATCATTCGGGAATTGAAAGTTAAAATAAAATGAGATATTGCTGTACATGTAATAGAATGGTAAAATTTAAAAACCTATCAGATGTTGGCAAGATTCAGAGCAACAGGAACTCCTTCATTGCTGGTGATTCAAAACCGTATAGCAACTTTGGAAGACAGTTTGGCAGTCTCTTACATAGCTAAGCGTAAACTTAACATATCTAGCACTTATGCTCCAACTGAGTGGAAAACATTCACCTGTATACACATATTTATAGCCATATTATTCATAATCACTTAAAGTTGGAAGAAACCCGGATGTCCTTATATAAATGATTGGATAAACAATGATACAGCCATACAGTGGAATATTATTCAGGAATAAAAAGCGATTAGCTGTTTTCTGACTAAAAGATAGAGACATATGTATGATGAAGAAAGCTGATCTGAACAGTTACATACTGTGTGAGTCCAGTTATATGACACTCTGGAAAAGGCAAGACTGGAGACATTGAAAGGACCAGTGGTTGCCAAAGATTCATGAGGAAGATGGGTGGGGGATTAGCAGGACAAGCGCAGGTGGTTTTTAGGGGTAAACTATTCTATTTGATACTATAGTGGTGGGTATACTTCATCATGCATTTGTCAAAAGCCATAGAACTGTACAATACAGAGAGTGAACTTTGTTATAAACTATGGACTGTAGTTAATGACAATATATCAATATAAATTCATGAATTGTATTGTTACCACACTAATGTAGGATGTTAGTAGTAGGGGAAACTGTGTCTGTGCGTGTATCTTTCTCAAGATGGCAGTAATATATGGGAACTCTACTATCTGCTCTTGTATTTAATAAATTTTTAAAAGAGGAAATAAGCATATGTTAAAGAAATGCTGTTAAAACCATGTATTTTATACATGTGCAAAACATATTTTATAGGGCATAACAGAGTAACTTTAGAAAATTGAAAAGGCAAGGGGAAGCCCTGTAGTAATCATCTAGTAATGAATGATTAAAGAATGACAGCTTTTTCTGAGATGGGAATGAGAAAAAGTTGTGTTTCATTACCATTGTTGTTACTGGAGACAATCACAGCCACTTCAGTAAGGCAGGAGAAAGTATAAAAGTATGATCATTGAAAAGGAAGAAAGAAATGTTCATTATTCTCAAATGTATTGATTTTGTTTGTAGAAAATCCTTAGAATATATAAATGAATTTGGAAATGTTGCTATATGCAAGGTAGTATATGAAAATTGACTATATACTAGCAACAATTAGAAAATGACATGTAGAAAATTCCATTTTAATAGTAACAACATCAAATAGCTGGGAGGGGAGAGCAAATCTAAAAATGAACAGCATCTATGTGGACAAATACAAAAATTACTATGAGATAGTAAAGAAGTCCTAAATAAATAGTGGAGTATATCATGTTTGTGGGCTGGAAGACTTGCCACTGTAAAATTTTTCCCAGAGTGTCTATAAATCCAGCATAATCCCAGTAAGATTTTAGAAATTTTTTTCTGTGAAATTTGATATGCTGATTCTAAAACACAAGCAGAAATTCAAAAACTGAGAGTAGCCAAAAATAACCACGATAATCTTGATGAAGAAAAAGTTGAAGGACTGAAGTTACTAGACATCAGCATCTTTAAGCTTCATAATTAGAACAGTCTTACTGCCACAGAGGCAGAGAGACCAGTGGAGCAGAAATGCATCCACTCCTGTATACCCTGTATGTATGTATTTGTAACCAAGGTGTCCTTTCAGTGCTGTCCTAATGAAGGGTGGTTATCACATTTGAGGTAGCAATCAATTTCCAAAAAAAAAAAAGTTTTGAAATTGTTCATAGTTACTTTGTGTATTTAAGTTGATAGGAACTATCTTTTCATGGAAGCAAGCCCAAGTTTTCATTTAAAAAATGGAAAATGTGAGGTTTTGAAGTTTGATGCAAATTCAGTATTTGACCTCTTCTTTAAAACTCTTACCCCTTGACCTAACTCTGTTTCTGTGGCCAGTGTTCCAGACTCTGTCATTCCAGGCATTCATTTTCTTCACTGAAACATGATTCAGGAATTTGGCTTACTGGGCAGTTTGGAGTTGTAGCATGCCTACGTGTGCAGATGCAACTACATATAATCGTGATGTGGGGAGGATAAGATAAACAGTGAAGGCAGTCTGCTTCTTCAGCAACTGCAGCATTGGGTATTGAGCATGAGATAAGAACGTAAACCTATGGCAAAAACCACTACAATATTGTAAAGTAATTAGCCTCCAACTAATAAAAATAATTGGGAGGAAAAAAAACGTAAACCTGTGTTGGCTCTCACTTGTGTGAGCACGTGAGCATCTTGTGTGAGTTAGTGTGAGTCTGGCTTTTATAGATGCAGTTTCCATACAGCACGCTTACTCAGCACAGGCTGCCTCATCCGCGCTGCAGTTGAGGAGCATCCAGTCTAGTCCTGCGGGAACAGTAGCTATAGCCGTGTGTCGCCTCACGGCCATGGGCTGTCAAGCTGCACTGCCTGGGTTCAAATTCCGGCTCTGCTCTTTCTCTGTGGCCTTGGGAGGTGCTCAGTGTTCTTATGTGTAAAATGGAGAGCACAATAGCACCTCATAGCATTGTTGGGACAATTAAATGACTGACGTAAACAGTGGCCAGCATATACTTTTCAAGCACACAGTTACCAGTGTCGTTATCATAACTGAGAGGTGGTAGAGGTGTGGTCTCCAAGGTGGCACGTTGTTGAGGGATGTTTTCAAGGGAGACTTAGCTAAGCCCTTTCTACCTTCAGCTTGTGGTTTAGAGTGGATGCTGCTGTGAACCGTGATCCTCCTGTAGCATTCCCGTGTCGCTTTCTCCAGTCCTCGGCCTTGCAGTGAGCTCATGATCAGCTGTGGCTCACTGGGGAATGGTCACATGGCACAGAACACAGACATTTGAGTTGGTGGGGCAAGACATATCACCATGGAAGCAATGTACTGTCGGTGTACAGACACCCTGAAATATGTTTATTGTATATGTGTATGTATATTTGGTACACATTTCCCCCCACCAGCATTTTCCTATGTACAAAGTTCCATTGCGTCTTTTGAGATTAACGCAGCCCTTAGCTTCTCTCCTTTGCTTTTCACTAGAAAATGATAGGAGTCTATATAGTAGAACAGTAGATACTGTTCACCTTCACAAGCCCTGTGGTGCTGCTCGTGGGTGCTTTATTGCAGGTGCAATGCTCTGGTGGTTTGTGGATCTGCATCTTCCCCAAGCCCGTGGGTTTTCAACTCACCGCTGAAATTACCTTTGAAGAATTTTTAAGAACTTCACAGATGGCTGTTTGCCGTCTCTCTCCTCCCCTTTCCACACCCTCAGGCACAGACTGTCCTACTGAACTTGCGGTGCTGTGGGGACTGACACCCCATTGTACCTGCCTGCACCTCCGTTTGCTCTTCCTGTCCCAGGAAAGCGGCTCTTGTTGTCAGCTGCTGCTGCTGAGCGCTGAGGCTCACGCAGCGATCCCACGGCGCTGTCGTCTGCAGCGCCACTCTGCTGCCAGGAGGCCAGGCGCTGCCCACCCGGCCACGCTGCAGCGCCCACTGGGTTTTAGTTTACTTCTCCCTCCTTTTCTTTTCCCCCGTCTTTCCTAGCTTCTAGAGCTTCTTGGCTTTTGCTCAGGAAAAACTGGTCATTTATAGACCTCTCCAGGGAACGAGCTCCATCTTTCTGCCCTGTGAACAAACAGAAAGCAAGTGGGTTTTATCGTGGAGCTTTTCTTGGCCGTATTGTTTGAACTTCAGGCACCTGAGCCTGTTTGGTGCATCTCCTGCTGAAAGGGGAGTTTGCACTTGTGCTAGGGGCCTGCTCTCACTAGGCTCAGTGTCTGGTGGATGAGATTGGTCTTTGAATAGAACATGTTATGACCTACTGTCCCATGTCTGTGATTTAGAACAAGAGAAATAAAAGTTTAATGAGTTCTGGTTTCAGGGAATTTGTGTAATATTTCTCGAACAACTTTGGAATGTGCAAACATTTAATATTTCACAATAGTGAGGTAAAATTATAGTGCACTTGTGTATTATGAATTGAGAAATCTTGAAAAAATTATTAATATGCAGATGGCACACTAGATTTTGTCTTTCAACTATAAATATTCTAAAATGTTAATACCATCTCATTTTTGTGCTTTTTCCCCTTTCTTCCTAGAATATTTTCCTTCTTGGATATAGTAACTTTGTGCCGATGTGCACAGATTTCCAAGGTAGAGTATTAACCAGATTTGTAATCAAGAAATAATCATGCAAAGCAATTAGCCTCCAATTAAAAGAAATAAAAAATAAACAAATTTTTTCAAAAAAATCAGGTTTTATTAGGATGAAGATGAGTTTTCACTCAAGTAAACAGTTAAAAATTGAGATGTCATCTTTTCTGTTTTACATAACAGTATTATCATAATTCCACATTTGATTATTGCCTTAATATCTGTTAAGAATAAATGTTTGGAAATAGAAAAGTTGAATCAAGACTTTAACAGTCTCAATAAATTTATCTTTTTCACCCTCATCCCTCCCAACTTCCCAGGCTTGGAACATCTTAGCCCTGGATGGAAGCAACTGGCAAAGAATAGACCTTTTCAACTTTCAAACAGATGTAGAGGTAAGTTAACCAGTTTTAGACTAAAGATTTTTTAAAAGTCAACTGCTCACTCTTTCTTGCCCTTTTGTTTATCATGTTTAGATTTAATATTAAGCCGCCAAGGTGGAATAGAGAATAAAAACACCTGGAAGGTATTTGCATACTTCAAGACCAAAATTCTGTTTGTGTTTTTGCTTCTATCAGTAACAGAATTTTACTTTACCACCTTATTCATGTTTACAGTCTGAGCTTTCCCACTCAGCTTCTCAAAACCTCACACCTGTATCATTAAAACTTGGTTCAGTGCGTTAGCCTTGGGAGACTCTTGACAAGCATTTGTTGATCTGAGAACTCCGCTGAGGGTTCTGATTCAGCGCTAGGGATGGAGGCGCGGCGGGGGCACGAGCCCAGGGGGGAGGCTGGGGGTAGAGCTGTCCCTCCTGCTCGGCCACGGAGGGCGCGCACTCTCAGTGCCCTGGGTTTATTGTTTGTAAAATAAGGCAGGGAGTAATCTTCAGAGCCCTTATAATTCCAGGATTCTGGTATATTTACCTGGAAATATGTGAATGTCTTCATTTAAGGATGGTAAACCACCTGGAGAAGGAAATGGCACCCCACTCCAGTATTCTTGCTTGGAAAATCCCATGGACAGAGGAGCCCGGTGGGCTGTAGTCCATGGGGTCACGAAAGAGTTGGACATGACTTAGCAACTAAGTGACTAAACAGCAACACTATTCAATGCTGCTTATTCCCCTACGTGAGAGTACAGTGCTTGTGAATTCTTAGGCAATCGCGATTAGATATTTTCCTGCTTAATTTGAATACACTTGAGCCGTTCTAGAGTTGGGAGTTCTGATTTGTGTCAAATTAACGAAATATGGAATGTAAAAAAATACTCAAAGCTCCCTAGGTTAAAGATTTAACCTGGCAAACGGTTAGTAATATAATGTCACTTTTCTTCTGAGTCCTTTGAGTATATCTGCCAGTTAAACTAATAAAGAAGCTATTAATAAACTATTAATAAAAAAAAGAATAGTAAACCAGATCAAATGAGAAAATTTTTCTTAAAACAACTTTAATACTAAATACGCATTTCTAACCAAAAAGAAACAGGGAAGTAAAAAAGAGCATTACACGTAGTAACTGTCTAGAGTACTATTTTAAGGGTTTGGAGATGCTAAAGTTTTATTATCTGCCCATTGTTAGTAAAACCTTACTGATTTCTAGTTTAGTCAACTCAGTGTAGTGGAATTGTGCTTTAAATCAGTTACTCGTGTAGCGTGTTCACATGTTTTTATTACATATTTTGTGTCTTTTTTAATGGATAAGGAAATAGGTTTAACAGGGAGATGGTGTTACCAAGAACCAGTGGCCAGATGTGGAGGCCCGTCACCTCCTTCTCTGGTCACTTGCTGCTTGCCTGTCTCTTTGTGGTTGTTCAGTTGCTCAGTCGTGTCCGACTCTTTGCGACCCCACGGACTGCAGCCTGCCAGGCTTCCCTGTCCTTCACCATCTCCCGGAGTTTGCTCAGACTCGCGTGCATTGAGTCGGTGATGCCTGTCCTGGACCCGTCTAAACCAGTGAAGCAGACGCTGCTGCAGGAGGCAGGGCTGAGCACAAGGTCGACCACACTCGGTCTCCACACAGGTTCCTGTGGTCTGAGCTTGGCAGGGGGCAGGGGCCTCAGGTTTTCCCAAGCTCCTGGGAAAGATAAACTCTAATTCTTGGCTTGAACTCTGGTCCCTGAGTCAGGGATTCTTTAAAACTCCTTCCAGACTTAATGATTACAACAGTGCCCCTCCCAAACATGCTGACATGTGACAGTCTATAGAGCTTTGTTCATTATGTTTACTTAGCAATGTTGAGGAGAATATTAAATTCCAAAAATTGTGGTCATTTTGTCTGGGCAAAGGAGAGTCATTGTTTTTTAAAAAAATTGTAAACATTTTTTCCTGTGGGTTTTTTTTTTAAAATCATGTCTTCAGTTTTCTTTGATTTTTCCAAACTGCAACATTTTGGAAGGCACATAAAAAGTTTTTCAATTCAGATATTAAAAAATACTATTTCTGGACTTCCCTGGCAGTTCAGTGGTTAAGACTCTGTGCACCCAGTGCAGTTCCCTGGTTAGGGAACTAAGATCCTGTATGCCACACAGCATGCCAAGGAAAAAAATGCTATCTCAAGTAAATATCACTACCTTGTGCATTATTGGACTTCACTATTTTAGCTGACTGCAGCTGTATAAAAGCATTGCAGAAATACTTGAGTACTTCCACTAAAGTGAAAGTGTGAATTGCTCAGTCATGTCTGACTCTGCCACCGCATGGGCTGTAGGCCACCGGGCTCCTCTGTCCGTGGAATTCTCCAGGGAAGAATACTGGAGTGGGTTGCCATTTCCTTCTCCAGGGGATCTTCCCAACCCAGGAATCGAAACCAGATCTCCCACACCGGGAAAGCCCCTCTTCTACTAAAGGAGAGACCAGGTCATGGCTCACCACATGTGTAGAGAGCTACTTGTGAAGAATATAGTCTAGTACTAATTAGTCCCCTCTTTGGGCTCCCACTGTGAATCCAGGTTGAATTCTAAACCAAGTATGGGGCCCCCCGTAGACAAATAACCGGTCCTTCCCTCATAGATCAGTCAGTGAAGAATCTGCCTGCAATGTAGGAGACCCGGATTTGATTCCTGGGTCAGGAAGATCCTCTGGAGAAGTGAATGGCAGCCCACTCCAGTATTCTAGCCTGGAGAACCCCATGGACAGAGGAGCCTGGTGGGCTACAGTCCATGGGGATGGAAGAGTCGGACACGACTTAGCAACTAAACCACCACCAACCGTGGACACTAAATAGCACCTCTGGGTGATGACCCAGGCAAGCATCCCCTGCATAAACTCATGGTCTCAGGTTCATTTCTTTGGGACAAAAGTGGATCTGTTGAGAGAAGAGGGAAAGTGCCAAGGAGCAGGGCTGGTGTACCTAGAGTTTTCACCACGTGCCAGGTACTGTTCTAAGTACTTTCTGTGTATTAATTAATTTAGCCTTCTCAGAAACACCAAATGGGAGAAACTGAGGCGCAGAAAGTTTGAATACCTTCCCCAAGGTCACTCACCTAGTAAGAAGAGAGAGTAGATACCTGGAACAGTGGATTTCATGATTTGAATTTCAAAGAAAAGGCAGAACAGCACATGCAGGTGGCACATGTGCATCGGGCCTCTCCTTGAGCATCGCTGTCTCCTGAATAAGTGTCATTTCCCTGATGTTTAGCCTTTTCCAGACCTTTGAAAGCTGAACATTTTGTTGTCTTCATGGTTGTTCAAAGAGCCTGTGAGGCCAAAAATGAGAAATAACCAAATAGTCTTATCTGAAAGTCGTAAGTCCAAGGACTCCTCTGTTAGGCCTTACTTTTCTGTCACGCCTTTCTTTCTAAAATGCCTACCTGTAGCGTACTGATGGCTATTACACAGTGTCACTGACTGGAATTTGCATTTGAAACGGATTTGCTTTTTTTTTCTCTCTCATTTAGAAACATTGGAACAGAAAACTCTGAATGTAATTTTTTTATTCCAATATAAAAACTTCTACTCCAAAGACGGAATAATAGGAAGTTTGTATAAGTGTGACTAACTTGAAATGGAGAAAACAGAATGATGTGCTCTATTTGTAGATGTTGGTATGGAGCTATTTTTGCAGTTTTATTCAGTGTTTAGATATTTTTCATGGATTTCCAAGTCATAGTCTTTTTTTTTTTTTTTCCCTCCCACTGACAGAAATTTATTTTAAAGGTGTCTGGAGTTTTGGCTCAAAAACTAATTATTAACATAGGTAGGACTCAAGAAAGCATAGATAAAGCCACCAGCAATATCAGAATTTGGATTTTCAACTTAAGTTGTTAGCCAGCCTGTGTGAATCTTGCTTCTGTAATACTGTGGTTTGATGTGTCCTAATGGACCCTTCCTGCTTAGAGCTCAGTGTCAAGGTGGCCGTTTTGTAAGGTAAGGATGATAGTATTACGGATGAAACGAAATGGCCTTTTCAGTGTCTGCTCCCTCCTGGGTGTGGTTATCATGCAGAGGACACAGCTTTTAGAGGCACAGAAACTCGTTATGAACCCCAGCTCTGCTACTCAGTGAAGTGCAGCGTTGGCAATTTAACCATTTACTTTATTTACTTGCAAAATGAAGGTATTGAATCCACCCTGTATTAGTCTGGATTCTCCAGGAAAACAGAGCCAATAAGATTTCGTGTGTATATAGATACAGATGTAGAGATTCCTTATGAGGAACTGGGTCATACGATGATGGAGGCTGAGAAGTTCCCAGACGTGCCGTCCGCAAGCTGGAGGCCCAGGAGAGCTGTAGCTCGTCTGAGTCAGAAGCTCTGTGAGGCAGCAGAGCCGGTGTGTGAATTCCAGCCTGAAAGCTGGCAAGTTCGAGACCCAGGAGGAGTTGATGTTTCAGCCCAGGTCCAGAGGCCAGAAGAGAGCTGTGTCTGGCTCAGCCATCAGGCAGGAGTTCTCTCTCAGTCAGCGCTTTTTGCTCTGCTCGCCCCTGCTGGGGAGGACAATCTGCTTTACTCAGCCTGCTATTCAGATGCTAATCTCATCCAGAAGCCCTCACAGACAACACCCAGAGTGACATTTGGCCAGGTCACAGGCTGGCTCTCTGTCCCAGTTCTGTTGACCATAAAATTAATCATCGTGAGTTCACCCCTTGTCAACGTGCACCCACAGGCATGTCCATAAACCATGCTTGATCTCCACATAAAGACAGTATGAACTCATGATTCCACCTAATGTGATTCAACTATCCAGTGTACAATCAAAAATACACTTAAGCCCCTCCTCAGAAGAGGAGGTAGAGTCCTAGAGTGATATTCATTCTTCTTGACACTCCGTGCCTTCAGTACTTGAATGCAGAATGAAGGAACTTAAATACTATGACATAAAGTCAGTACATCTCATATCACACAGAAAGGGGATAAGAGAGGAAAGAAAGAAATACGTTTGTTCTATACACACACATTCATAACAAAATAGGGAGAAAGTACAACAGTTATAGTCCTAATCTCTCTAACTGGTCGTGTGGTCAGAGTTGGCACTTATAACTACCTTCTACCACACATTCTGTATTCTTGTCTTCAGCCCCTCAGCTGGTTGTGGTTCCTCAGTCAGTGGAGTGACCCAAACGGCCATTCCCAAAGCCATGAACAGTCCTCTTTGGACTGGCTTCAGTTTCCCGTTGACTTTAATCCTAGAGCATATTAATACTGAGAGACATCCCAAGGGATTTCCTGTATTTCAGACATTCTCTTCCTTAGTTCATGGAAGAGTAGTCTGCACAGTTATTGTGAATATTAAATGAGCCTTAATGGATACAAGAAAGTAATAAAATCATGCCTGAAAAAGTGGAAGTGCTTAATCAGTGTTCTCATGTATCTGCCAAAGTTACCTTTTTAAAGCAAATGTGTTTAAATAGGGGATTGCTGAGAAGAAAGGGATAGTTTTTACAATGCATTTTCATGTTTTTAGAGTAGTACTGTTTAGCTTAAATAGATTTCTTTTTTTTTAAGGCAACTTTGTTTTAGATCTCTGCCCAGCAGCCAGTGTTGCCATAGCAGACCTCAAAAACCTTAGAATTTGTGGAGGAGCCGTGAGCCCTGGCGAGGGGAGGCCTACCTCCAGAGTCGAGGCATTCAAAGAGTAGTGTGTGATTTTTTTTAAAAACTTAATGTTTTAATTGAAAACTTTTTTTTAGTGCTTGCAGTCCCTTTATACACAAGGAGCAGAAGTGGGGTGTTGGAAGAATGTTCTAAAATATCATCTATTACACCTGGAAATACATATTTAGTTCCTAAACTTCAGGTTATTTTGCTGTTAGATAAGCAGCATGAATAAGACTTTTTCCAACTTTCTCCATTGAAGGGTCGAGTGGTGGAAAACATCTCAAAGCGATGTGGTGGGTTCCTGAGGAAGCTGAGCTTGCGGGGGTGTATTGGCGTTGGAGATTCCTCCTTGAAGTAAGTCTTAGTCTGTGCCTTAGTCTGTTATGGCAGCTTTTAGCTGGCGTTCTCATCAGTGAAAATAAGCCAAGCATATTACTTGCTTTTCTTCTGTTGGCGTCTTCCTGTGTAACTTGCATAGAGTAATGAGAACATCACGATTTTGGAGCCAGCAGGCCTGAACGAGAAACCAAGAGCTCCAGTGTGGTCATAGCTGTGGCCGTGGGACAGGTTACTTCACTTTGCTGTCAGCTCTGTCTTCTGTAAGAGGAGGCGGTTACAGCTCCTTCCTGGGAATGTCACGGGTGTCACAGGAAGTAACATGTACATAGTCCCAGGCACATAATCACATTATATCAGTTCACCTCTTCGTCACTTTCCCATCTTCGTAGGTGCCTTCTCATAATCACGGCTACCTTGTTGTGTAAATTACACTAATTAACAAAATAACTCTTTCAAAAACTTCTTTACCATAACCTGGGATTTTGCTTACCCATATTGGGATATGGTTGTCACATTCACTTTGTTCTTATTAGCAATATACCCCATCCAGCCAAATGCTTGTCCACCTCTTCCTGGATAGCCATTATTTATTGGAAATGTTATTACTCCACTGTTAAGGGCATGTACTTTGAGCTTTTTTTGAGATAGGATGTAATTAAACCTGTATGTCTTTACCCTTGTGGCCTCTAGTGTTGTTTGAGGTTGGCTAAATTAGGACACTCACACTGCCCCTTAGAATCTTGGAATGGTCTTTGCCTCTTGGAAACTTAACCATACCAGCATGATCAATCACAGACCTCCAGTGAGAATGTACATTGTGTAGTGATTGCAAATACTAGAATTTGTAATTGAAACATCTGCTGCACCATTGCTAAGAAAGTCAATTCGTGATATCTTCTAAGGATCAAAACACTCCGTCTGTGTTATGGAACACAGAGGTTTTTTTGTTGTTTTTTTTTTTAATAAAAAAATTCAGATCATCAGAAAAATTTTCTGCTTCTTCAAAAGCTTTGTAAATCAGTGGAATAGATTGAGTCTATAGTTTTAACAGGAAGCTTAAATGTACTAAATAGGTCCTAAGATAACTTATACCAGAAAACATAAATCTGATAGTGGTTCCACTAAAGAAACTAAAATAAATGTGAAGATGTGGATTGGCAGTGGGGACTGTCAAAGAAACACATTCTCCTCTGGGCACTTGGAATAGAGCCGTGGGTAACAAAACTATCCTGTAAGGCTAAGAATGTTACTGGTTTACCATGAATTTAGAGCAGAAATCTGTATCAGTATCTATATAAATTTTTAACACTTGAGGCCAGATTACTGTGAGAAATAACGATAAACATAATCAAAGAATCATGACTGGAGAAGAATTTTGTTATGGCGTCAGTTTTTGGTTGTAATCACCTAGAACCAGTCTTGGCCTCTGTCGTACCCTTGCATGTGTATTCTCCTTGTGGTGTGAATTGTTGATTGAGCTTGTGCTATACCAAGTACTGATGTAGGCACTGGAAATACAGTAGTAATTAGATTGAAATTCGATTCTAATGGGTCTTGCATATATATTCTCTGTAACTCCTGCTCTATCCTTAGATATGAAGTCCTGTTGATTTTAAATATTGAGATTTAATTGAGCTGCAGTGAACTGTGCATCTTTAAAGTATACACTTTGATGTAGTTTAGATTATGAATATACCCATGAAACTAACATTGTAATCAAGATAATGAATGTGTTTGTGTCCCACAGAGTTTTCCTCATGTGCCTTCATCATCACTCCCTTCCTACTTCATCTCTGCTTTCTGTCACTGTAGGTTAGCTCGCTGTTCCTAAAATTGTGTATGTAACTGCATACAGCATGCACGCCTTTTTGCCTGGCCTCTGTAACTTAACATGATTGGTTTTGAGAGTCACCCATGTAGTGTGTGTCAGTAATTTTTCATTCCTTTTTATTGATAGGTAGTGGTCCACTGTATGGCATATAATGCAGTTTGTTCATTCATCTGTTATGGACATTTGGGTTTTTCCAATTTTCACCCATTACACATAAAGCTGTTATAAAGGTTTTTGTGCAAGATGCATGCCATCATTTTTCTTAGGAGTAGAATGGAGTAGATCATTTGATAGGTGTGTGTTTCACTTTTTAAGAAACTTCCACAATGTTTCTCGAAAAATTGTACCATTTTACATTCCCACGGGAAGTGTGTGATGCTTCCAGTTTCTGTAAGTCTTTGCCAATACTTGGTGGATCAGTCTTTGTCATTTTAGTCATTCCTGTGGATGTGAACAGTGGTATCTCATTGTGGTTTTAGTTTGCATTTCTCTAATGACTAACACTGTTAAGTGTCTTTTTATGTGATTTTTGCTATCCATTTATTTTCTTTGCTGAAATGTCTGTTCTAATATTTGGTTGTTTTGCCTTTTTTTTTTTTCGTTATATTGTTTATTGTCTTACCATTGGATTTTGAGAGTTCTTAATATGTTCTGAATATAAATTCTTTATCAGATATGTTTTGCAAATTTTTTTTCCCAGTCTGGCTGACCTTTGTGTTCTTTTAACTGTCTTTTGAAGTTTTTCATTTTGAGGTAGTTCAGTTTATCAGTATTTTTCTTATGAATCATGCTTTTGTTATTACATATGAGATCTTTGCCTAACTCAAGGCCATAAAGGTTTTCTCATATATTTCTAGAAGTTTTGTAATTTAGACCTGTGATCCATTTTGACTTGTTTTTTTGTGTATGGTGTGAGGTGTAGGTTGATACTAATTTTTTTTGGTCTGTGACATTCAGTTCTTAGCATCATATGTTGAAATGACCACCCAGTTCCCACCAAATTGCCTCTTACAGTTTTGTTAAAAATTATTTGTCCAAATAATTATGGAACTATTTCTGTACTCTCAGTATTTTCCATTGATCGAATTGTCTATCTTTACAGCAGACCACACTGTCTTGATAACGAGTCTTGAAATCCAGCTTGATTAGTCCTTGAACTTAACTATCTTTCAAACCTGTTTTAGCTATACTAGGTTAGTTGCTTTTCCATATAAATTATGGAACCATCTTACCAATTTCTACAAAAAAGATCGCTGGGATCCTGATTAGGATGATGGTGAATCCATAGATCAATTTGCAGAGACTTGACATCTTAGAAGTATTAAGCCTTTCAACTCATAAGCCTGGCTAATCTCTCCTTATATTTAGGTGTTTTTTAGATTTCCCTCAGTGTGCTGTGGAGTTTTCAGTGTACAAATTGTGCACATCTTTTGTCGTATGTCTCCATAAGTGTTATGAAATATTCTTGTAAATGACATTTTAAATTCAAATTTTGATCGTTCATTGTTGGTAAATAGAAATATAATTGATTTTTTAAAATGTTTTCCTGTTTTTTTAAAAAAAATTCTTTACTTATTTGGCTACACTGGATCTCAGTTGAAGTTTGTGGGATCTGTTAGTTGCCATATGCGAACTGTTACAAGTCACGCCACCATGTAGGACCTAGTTCTCTGACCAGGGCTCGAACTCCAGCCCTCTGCATTGGGAACATGGAGTCTTAGCCACTACACCACCAGGGAAGTCCTCAAAATATGATTGATTTTTGTACATTAATCTTTTGTCCTTCAACTTGAATAGACTCGCATTAGTTTTAGTAGTTTTCTTTGTTGATTACTTCAGATTTTCTTTGTAGACAGTCATGTTGCCTATAAATGAAGATTTTTTCTTTTTCTTTTTTAAGGATCTTTTTTAAAAAAGATTATTTATTTATGGCTGCGCTGGGTCTTTGTTGCTACCTGTGGCTTTTCTGTAGTTGCAGAGAGTGGGGGCTACTCTTCTTTGCAGTGGCTTCTCTTGTGGAGCACAGGCCCTAGGGCATGCAGGTTCAATACTTGTGGCGCATCAGCTCAGTAGTTGTGGCTTGCAGGCTCTGGAGCGCTGGCTCAGTAGTTATAGCGCCTAGACTTCTTTGCTCCATGGCATGTGGGATCTTCCTGGACCAGGGATTGAACCTTTGTCCCCTGCATTGGTAGGTGAGTTTGAAAATAGTTTTTCTTGTTTTCAATCATTGCATTTTCTTTTTTTAATTTTATTGGATTATAATTGATTTATAATATTGCATTTGTTTCAAGTGTGTGGGAAAGTGATTCAGTTATACCTACATTCATTCATTTTCAGATTCTTTACCCATATGAGGTATTAAAGAATAATGAGTAGAATTCTGTATGTTACACAGTAATTCTTATTGGTTATCTATTTTATATATAGTAGTGTGTGTGTGTGTTAATCCCAAGCTTCTACTTCATCCCTCTCTCCCGCATTTCCCCTTTGGTAACCATAACTTTGTTTTTGAAATCTGTGAGTCTTTCTGTTTTGTAAATAAGTTCATTTGTATCCTTTGTTTTTTTTAAGTTAGATTCTATAAATGAGTGGTAATATATGATATTTGTCTTTCTCTATGTTACTTCATTAGTATGATAATCTGTAAGCCCATCCATGTTGCTGCAAATGGCATTGTTTTGTTCTTTTTTACAGCTGAGTGATATTCCATTGTATATATATACTACATTTTCTTTATTCCGTTGTCAGTGGACATTTAAGTTGCTTCCATGTCTGGGCTATTGTAAATAGCACTGTGATGCACATTGGTGTCCATGTATCTTTTCAAATTATGGTTTGCCCTAATACAGACCAGGAGTGGGATGATGGAGTCACATGGTAGCTCAGTTTTTAGCTTTTAAGGAACCTCCACACTCATCTCCTTTAGTAGTTGTAGTAGTTTGTATTCCCACCTACAGTGTAGATTCCCTTTTCTCCATACCCTCTCCAGCATTTATTGTTTGCAGACTTTGTTGATACTGGCCATTCTGACCAGTGTGAGGTGATACCTTGTAGTTTTGATTTACATTTCTCTGATGGTTAGTTATCCAGAGATGAAATTGCCAACATCTGTTGGATCTTAGAAAAAGCAAGAGAGTTCCAGAAAAACATCTACTTCTGCTTTATTGACTATGCCAAAGCCTTTGACTGTGCAGATCACAGCAAACTGGAAATTTCTTCAAGAGATGGGAATACTAGACCATCTTACCTGCCTCCTGAGAAATCTGTGTGCAGGTCAAGAAGCAACAGTTAGAACTGGACATGAAACAACAGACTGGTTCCACATTGGGAAAGGAGTATGTCAAGGCTGTATATTGTCACTCTGCTTATTTAACTTATGTGCAGAGTACATCATGAGAAACGCCGGGCTGGATGAAACACAAGCTGGAATCAAGATTGCCGGGAGAAATACCAGTAACCTCAGATAAGCAGATGTCACCATCCTTATGGCAGACAATGAAGAACTGAAGAGCCTCTTGATGAAAGTGAAAGAGGAGACTGAAAAAGTTGGCTTGAAACTCAACATTCAGAAAACTAATATCATGGCATCCAGTTCCATCACTTCATGGCAGATAGATGGGGAACCAATGGAAACAGTGAGAGACTTTATTTTGGGGGCTCCAAAATCACTGTAGATGGTGACTGCAGCCATGAAAGTAAAAGACATTTGCTCCTTGGAAGAAAAGTTATGACCAACCTAGACAGCATATTGAAAAGCAGAGACATTACTTTGCCGACAAAGGTCTGTCTAGTCAAAGCAATGGTTTTTCAAGTAGTCATGTATGGATGTGAGAGTTGGACCATAAAGAAAGCTGAGCACTGAAGAATTGATGATTTTGAACTGTGGTGTTGGAAAAGACTCTTGAGAGTCCCTTGGACTGTAAGGAGATCCAACCAGTCCATCCTAAAGGAAATGAGTCCTGAATATTCATTGGAAGGTCTCATGCTGAAGCTCCAATACTTTAGCCACCTGATGCAAAGAACTGACTCATTGGAAAAGACCTTGATGCTGAGAAAGGCTGAAGGCAGGAAGAGAATGGGACGACAGAGGATGAGATGGCTGGATGGCATCACCGACTTGATGGACATGAGTTTGAGCAAGCTCTAGGAGTTGGTGAAGGACAGGGAAGCCTGGCATGCTGCAGTCCACGGGGTCACAAAGAGTCTGACACAACTGAGCAACTGAACTGACTGACTGATGGTTAGCGATGTTGAGCATATTTTCATGTGCTTATTGGTCATCTATATGTCTTCTTTGGAGAAACGTCTATTAAGGTCTTCTGTCCATTTCTTGATTGGGTTTGTTTTTTGTTGTTGAGTTATATGAGCTGTTTGTATAATTTGGAGATTAAGCCCTTGCTGGTCACATCATTTGCAAATATTTCCTCCCATTCCTTAGGTTGTCTTTTCATTTTTTTTTTTAAATAATGGCTTTCTTTGCTATGCCAAAGCGTGGATGTTTGATTCAGTTCTTTTATCTTTGTTTTTATTTCTATTGGCTTTGGAGACTAACCTGAGAAAAACATTTAGGTCAGAAAATGTTTTTCCTGTGCTTTTGGCAAGGATTTTTATGGTGTCATGTCTTATGTTTATGTCTTTAAGCCGTTTTGAGTTTATTTTTGTGCATGGCGGGAGGGTGTGTTCTGACTTCATTGATTTACATGTAGCTGCAAACTTACCCAACACCCCTGAAGAGACTTTGCCCATTTTATATTCTTGCCTCCTTTATTGAAAATTAATTGACCATCAGTTCGGTTCAGTTGCTTAGTCATGTCCGACTCTTTGCGACCCCATGGACTGCAGCACACCAGGCCTCCCTGTCCATCACCAACTCACGGAGTTTATTCAGACTCATGTCCGTTGAGTCAGTAATGCCATCCAGCCATTTCATCCTCTGTCGTCCCCTTCTCCTCTCGCCTTCAATCTTTCCCAGCATCAAGGTCTTTTCCAGTGAATCAGTTATTTGCATCAGGTGGCTAAAGTATTGGAGTTTCAGCTTTAGCATCAGTCCTTCCAATGAATATTCAGGACTCATTTCCTTTAGGATGGACTGGTTGGATTGCCTTGCAGTCCAAGGGACTCTCAAGAGTCTTCTCCAACACCACAGTTCAAAAGCATTAATTCTTCGGCGCTCAGCTTTCTTTATAGTCCAACTCACACATCCATACGTGACTACTGGAAAAACTGTAGCTTTGACTAGCAAAGTAATATCTCTGCTTTTTAATATGCTGTCTAGGTTGGTCATAACTTTTTTCCCAAGGAGCAAGTATCTTTTACTTTCATGGCTGCAGTCACCATCTACAGTGATTTTGGAGCCCCCCAAAATAAAGTCTGTCACTATTTCCACTGTTTCCACATCTATTTGCCATGAAGAATGGGACCAGATGCCATGATCATGGTTTTCTGAATGTTGAGTTTTCAGCCAGCTTTTTCAGTCTCCTCTTTCACTTTCATCAAGAAGCTCTTTAGTTCTTCTTTACTTTCTGCCATGGTGTAAGTGTGGTGTCATCTGTATATCTGAGGTTATTTACGTTTCTCCCGGCAATTTTGATTCCAGCTTGTGGTTCATCCAGTCCAGCATTTCTTATGATGTACTCTGCATGTAAGTTAAATAAGCAGGGTGACAATATACAGCCTTGATGTATTCCTTTCCCAATTTGGAACCAGTCTGTTGTTTCATGTCCAGTTCTAACTGTTGCTTCTTGACCTGCATACAGATTTCTCAAGAGGCAGGTCAGGTGGTCTGATATTCCCATCTCTTGAAGAAATTTCCACAGTTTGTTGTGATCTGCACAGTCAAAGGCTTTGGCATAGTCAATAAAGCAGAAGTAGATGTTGACCATAGGTGTGGGGATTTATTTCTGTGCCCTCTGTTCCATTGATCCGTATGTCTGTTTCTATACCAGTACCATGGTGTTTTCATTAGTGTAGCTTTGTAGTATTGTCCGAAATCTGGTGCCTCCTACTTTGATTTTATAATTCTGCTTTGGAAATTCTGGTTGTTTTATTCTTCCGTATATATTTTCAGATTATTCTAGGTCTGTGAAAAATGTCATGGGTCATTTGATAGTGATTGCATTAAATCTGTAGATTGTTTTGGGTTGTATGGCCATTTTAACAGTATTCTTCTAATCCCAGAACATGAGATGGCTTCCATTTCTCATAGGTCTTCTGCAGCACCACAATTTGAAAGCATCAATTCTTTGGCACTCTGCCTTCTTTACGGACCAACTCTAAATCTTAAAGTTTTCTGTACATAGTATCATGTCATCTGCATGCAGTGTTTTACCTCTTCCTTTCCAAATTGGTTACTTTTATTTCTTTCTCTTGTCTGATTGCTGAGGCTAGGATTTCCATTAATATGTTGAATAGAAGTGGTGAGAATGGATATCCTTGTCTTGTTCCAGATTTTAGCAGGAAGGCTTTCAACTTTTCTACTGTTGAGTATTATATTGGCTGTTGGTTTGTCATAAATAGCTTTTATTATATTGAGATTCATTTCCTGTATACCCACTTTGGTGAGAGTTTTATCATGAATGGATGTTGAATTTTGTCAAATGCTTGTTCCTTATTTCTTGAGATGATCCTTGGGTTTTTTATTTTTCTTTTGTTAGTGATGTGTATTACATTGATTGATTCATGTGTATGTTCAGCCATCCTTATGAACTTAGGATGAATCCCACTTGGTCATGATGTATGATTTTTTTTTTTATATGTTGAATTGGTTTGCTAGTATTTTGTTGAGGATTTTTACATCTATATTCATCAACAGTGTTGTCCTGCAATTTTCTTTAATGGTGGTATCTTTGGTTTTGGTATCAGGGTGATGGGCTTGCCTTGGTAGCTTAGCAGTAAAGAATCTGCCCTCAATGTATGAGATGGGGGTTCGATCCCTGGCTTGGAAAGATCCCCTGGAGAAGAAAATGACAACTCACTCCATTATTCTTGCCTGGGAAATCCCATGGACAGAGGAGCCCGTCAGGCTGCAGTCCATGGGGTCACAAAGAGTCAGACACCATTTATCTGCTAAACAACAACAATCAGGGTGATGGTGGCTTCATAGCATGTCTTTGGAGTTCCCTTCTCCTAAATCTTTTGGAACAGTGTAAGAAGAAATGTGTAAGTTCTTTGTATGTTTGGTAGAATTCACCTGTGAAGCCGTCTGGTCTTCCCGTTTTCTTTGTAGGGAGTTTTAAAATTACAGATTCTATTTCACTCCTAGTGATGAGTCTGTTTGAATGATTTCTTTTTTATTCTGTTTTGGTATGCTGTAAGTTTCTAGAAAGTCGTCCATTTCTTATTGGTTTTATTGATTTTTTTCCCTGCTGTTTTTTTTAATCTCTACTTTATTTCCTCCCTGATCTTTATTATTTCTGTCCTCCTGAACTTAGGTTTTTTTCTTCTTCTTTTTCTAATTTTTTTAGGTGGTCAGTTAGGTTGTTTGTTAGAGATTTTTCATCTTTGAGGAATACCTGTATCACTATGAACTTTGCTCTAAGAACTGGTTTTGCTACATCTCATAGAGTTTTATGTGGTTGAGTTTTCATTGTTGTTTGTCTCAAGGTATTTTTAATTTCCCTTTTGGTTTCCTCATTGATTCATTGGTTTTTTAGTAGAGCGTTGTTTAGTCTCCATGTAATCGTTGGTTTTTTTAAAAATTTCTTTTTTTGTAGTTGATTTCTTTTTCCTTTTTTTTTTTTTGAGGTTAATTTGTGCTTTTATTTGCCAGTGTAATTTAACTACAGTGGCCTGCAAACATTTTTGGTCTAAAAAAATACATTTTATATAAGTCCAACAAAAACACATGTATATGTGTGTATAACATGTATATGTATGTAAAAGTGAAATAAAAATTTTGCCAAAAATGTCTACCCTGAGTGTTAATTCTTTCTGAGACTTTTTTGTTTTAAAGCAGTTTTAGGTTTACAGCAAAATTGACAGAAAGGTACAGAAATTCCCCATATACTCTTGACCCTCACTTGCATAACCATTATTATTAACAGGATGGTACTTTTTTTTTTTTAAGCCAAGGATGAACTGTATCGACCCATCATACCCACCAGAGTGCACAGTTCTCCTTCGGGTTAGCTTTAATGAAGTGAATAGTGTTGTGTGTTCTATTTTAGACAGAAATATGATGTTGGACATCCATTATTATAATGTCATTCAGAGTATTTTCACTGCTCATAAAAACTTAAACACTCTGTGGGTTTATCTTCTCTCTCCCAAACTCCTGGCAACCACTGATCTTTTTATTGTCTCCATAGTTTTGCCTTTTCCAGAATGGCATACAGCTGGAGTCTGTTTTTATGTTTTTCTTTCTCCTTGAAAAGAGAGGTTCAAAACCTTTATGTCTGTGAGACTACTCTTGCTTTTACTGATTTTTTTCCCTGCTGTTTTTTTAATCTCTACTTTATTTCCTCCCTGATCTTTATTATTTCTGTCCTGGTGACCTTAGTTTTTTTTGTTCTTCTTTTTCTAATTCTTTTAAGTGGTAGGTTAGGTTGTCTATTAGAGACTTTTATCTTTTGAGGAGTGCCTGTTTCACTATGAACCTTCCTCTAAGAACTGTTTTTGCTACATCTCGCAGATTTCCGTTTGGCCCCTCCCTACCCATGCAGGGACTGGACAGACTCCAGGCGGCGAACTGCCCCTCTGAATACTGGGGCTTTTCCTCTGACATTGAGCCTGTCGCAGAGGCCCCGCCTAGTAGTCTCATGGAGGTGCAGGGAGTCTGTGTTGGCTATTTGCTTATAGGAAGGTCACAGGCTTTGTGCCCTTTGTCACAGTGAAACCTGTGGGTGACTTGTAGTTTTGTGCCATTGTGGTCAGAGAAGATGCTTGAAATAATTTATGTACTCTTAATGTGTTGAGGTTAGGTTTGTGCCCTAGTATGTGGTCAGTCCCAGAGAGAGTTTCATGTGCACCTGAAAAGAATGTGTATTCTGTGTTTTTTGTTTGTTTGCTTTTGGATATAATATCCTGAAAATATCAATTAAATCTATCTGTTCCGTTGTATCGTTTAGGTTCTCTGTTGCCTTATTGATTTTCTGTCTAGAAGATCTGTCCCTTGATGTCAGTGGGGTGTTGAAGTCTCCTACTATTATTGTATTCCCATAATTTTCTCCCTTTATGTCCATTTATATTTATTTTATGTACTTGGGTGCTCCTATGTTAGATGTGTATGTATGTGTGTGTGTGTATATATGTTGACAAGTGTAAAACCCTCTTCTTGTATTGATCTCTTTATCATTATTTTGTGTCCTGTATCTTCCTTTATAGCCTCTGCTTTAAAGTCTATTTTGTTTGATATAAATAGTGTAGCTCCAGCTTTTTTGTTATTTCCATTTGCATGAATATCTTTCCGTCCCCCTACTTTCAGTCTGTGTGTGTCCTTTGCCCTAAAGATGGTTCTCTTGCTGGCAGCAGACTGTAGGCTTTTTTTTTTTAATCCAGTCTGCCACTCTGTGGGGTTTGATTGGCATTTTCAGTCCATTGACATTTAAGGTAATTATTGGTACACATGTATTCATTGCCATATTAAACCTTGTTTTCCAGTTTGTTCTTTGTCTTTCCTTTGTTTTACTTTTCTTTCTGTGGCTTGATGTTTTCCTTGTTTTTTATGCTTGTGTTCTCTTCTTTTTGGTTTTTGTGGCTTTATTGTAAGTTTTTGACTCGTGGATGCACGGTTTTTCAAGTATGTTAATGCCTTCTTATATCTGCTTGCTGTAGACTGATAGTCATATAGGCTCAAACACATTCCAAATTTAAAAAAAAAAAGGAATCTGCACTTTCTTACTGTCCTTCCCTGTATTTTATTATTTTCATGTCCTATTTTACATCTTCATGTTTATCCTTTTGCTGTTCCTTGTATTTATTGTTGGTTTCATAAATAGTATTTTTTCCTCTTTTTGATCTGTATGTTGGCTAGTTTAAATGATTTACTTTATGGTTATGATTTCCTCCTTTCTATAACTTCTTGCTTCTTTTCTGTTTAAAGAAAATCTTTCAATATTTTTCCCTTTTATTCTAAATGATGATCATGGTGGGTAGCTAGAGTATTCTAGGTTGCAGAGTTTTCCCTTTCAAGACTGAATATATTTTGCCCTTCCCTTCCGGCCAGCTGTGTTTCTGTAGTGAAATCAGCCCATAGCATTATAGGGGTTCCCTTATGATGAACTTTTTCTCTTGCTGTCTTTAGAGCCCCCTTTTGTCTTCAGCTTTTGCCATTTTTATTATAATATGTCCTGGTATAGGTCTGTTTGAGACCTCCGTGTTTCCTATATCTGGATATCTATTTCCTTCTTTAGGTTTGGGAAGTTTCAGCCATAATTCTTCAGTATATTTTCAGTCCCCTTTTGTCTTTCTTCCCCTTCTGTAATCCATGTTAGGCGTATATCGGCACACTTTAGACTATTCCATAGGTCTGTTATATTCCTTTCATTTTTTTTTTCATTTGCTGTCTGATGTGTTGATTGGGTAATTTCCATAATTCTGTCTTCCAGATCACTGATTCTTTCTTCTACTTTATTCATTCTGCTCTTCATTGCCTTTAGCTCAGCTGTCGTCTCAGCAAATAAATTTTTCTTGGCTCCGTATAGTTTCTGGCTCCTTTTCACAGTAATCTGCATCTCTGTTGATAGCCTTTCTTAACTCCTTCCGTATTTCCATCGTCTCCTTTGTGACCTTGATATCTGTTCGACTGAAGAGGTCTGCTTCCTGTTTGTTCCTTTAGGGGCTTCTCTTGGTCTTTTAACTGGGAGTGGCTCCTCTGCTTCTTCATTTTGCTTGTATTTCTCTTTTTTCTGTGAGTTGAGAAACAGTTATCAACTGTGGTCTTAGAGGGCTGTTTTTATGTGGGTGTGCTCCTGCCTGGCTTGTATGGGTTTAATGCTTTTTTGGCACGAGGGCAGTTTTTAGTTTGGTTGCTTGCGGTCTCTTTCCTCTGTGTGTGTTGGCTGTTAGCCCTGGATAGGGGGTGTGCAGGTACGCGGCCCATGCCGTTACCAGGAAGGCAGGGGAAAGCGGTTGGCTCCTGGTTGCGGGACCCTAGCTGGCGGTCGCATGTGCTCCCAGGAAGTCAGGGTGGGAGCTGGTGCCTGTTTGCGGGACCCGAGGTGGCGGTCGCATGTGCTCCCAGGAAGTCGGGGTGGGAGCTGGTGCCTGGTTGCGGGACCCGAGGTGGCGGTCGCGTGTGCTCCCAGGAAGTCGGGGTGGGAGCTGGTGCCTGGTTGCGGGACCCGAGGTGGCGGTCGCCTGTGCTCCCAGGAAGGCGGGGTGGGAGCTGGTGCCTGGTTGCGGGACCCGAGGTGGCGGTCGCGTGCGCTCCCAGGAAGGCGGGGTGGGAGCTGGTGCCTGGTTGCGGGACCCGAGGTGGCGGTCGCGTGCGCTCCCAGGAAGGCGGGGTGGGAGCTGGTGCCTGGTTGCGGGACCCGAGGTGGCGGTCGCGTGCGCTCCCAGGAAGTCGGGGTGGGAGCTGGTGCCTGGTTGCGGGACCCGAGGTGGCGGTCGCGTGCGCTCCCAGGAAGTCGGGGTGGGAGCTGGTGCCTGGTTGCGGGACCCGAGGTGGCGGTCGCGTGCGCTCCCAGGAAGGCGGGGTCGGAGCTGGTGCCTGGTTGCGGGACCCGAGGTGGCGGTCGCGTGCGCTCCCAGGAAGGCAGGGTGGGAGCTGGTGCCTGGTTGCGGGACCCGAGGTGGCGGTCGCGTGCGCTCCCAGGAAGCGGGGTGGGAGCTGGTGCCTGGTTGCGGGACCCGAGGTGGCGGTCACGTGTGCTCCCAGGAAGGCGGGGTGGGAGCTGGTGCCTGGTTGCGGGACCCTGTGCAGCAGCCCGGCTCACACCCGCCTCTGGGACTCCTGTTGCGGGGGCCCGGCTGCCTGAGCGCACCTGCAGAGGAAGATGCTCCTCAGGCGGCCCGCCCCTCTCCTCCCCTGCCCCCAGCTGTGGTGCCCTGCCTCTCTGGGGGCCCAGGCCTCCCCCGTGCTCCCCCGATTGTGGCTCACCACACCCAGCCAACCCCAGGCCTGCCCTCTGACGCCCGGGCCAAAGCACCCACCCCCTCCCGCCCCAGTGGGTGAGGGCTCAGTCTGGAGGGAGCCAGGAGGCACTGGCCTTTTCTGTTTTGGCCTCTGCAAACCGGTTACTGCGTTCTCCTCCACAGTCCCCCCTCTGTCCCAACTGATGTCCCCGCTGGGAGAAGACTTCCCGGTGTGTGGAAACCTTTCCTCTTTCTCAGCTCCCTCCCAGGGGCGCAGGTTCTGCCTGGATCCCTTTGTCTCTCTCTCTCTCTCTTTTTCTTTCTCAGCCCCCATGTCTTTCCTCCTTCTGGAGTCCCAGTCACGTGTAGACTGGTACGCTTCACCTTCATTCATAAAACCCACACGGTGCTCTCAGTTTCTTTTCATCTGTCTTTCTGTCCGCTGTTCTGACTGGGTGCGCTCACTTCGGTCTTCCAGATCACTTACTCATTTTTCTGTTTCATTTTAGCCTGCTGTCCATTGTTTCTAAATTGGTTTTGGTCTGCTTTTGAATGGTTCGTCTTCATAGTTTCTAGTTCCTAACGTTACAGTGACCTTGCATTTCTGTCAATAATCTTTCTTCGTTCCTGTGTCATTTTTATTACCTCCTTTTTGAACTTGGAGTCTAGTAGATATTCTTTCAGGAGCTGCCTCTTGGTTTTGTAAATTTTTATTTATTTGTGGTTGCGCTTGGTCTGCGTCGCTGCACGGAGGCTTTCTCCAGCTGTGGAGAGCGGGGGCTCCTGTCTAGTTGCCGTGTGCAGGCTGCTTGTGGCAGCGGCTCCTCCGGCCCCAGAGCGCCGGCTCTGGGGCGCACGGGCTTCAGTAGCTGGAGGTGCCTTGCTCAGTAGCTGTGGCATACAGGCTCGGTTGCCCTGCATCGTGTGGCGTCTTCGTGGACCAGGGATTGAATCCCTGTCCCGAGCTTTGACGGGTAGATTCTTAACCACTGACTTCCCAGTACCAGAGAAGTTCGAGTTCTCTTGTTTTAATTGGTAGTGGTTTGCTTTTTCATTTTACTTAATGTTCTCTGTCTCTGAATTTAAGAGAAACAACTGTCCACTGTGGCTTTGAAGGGCTGTTTTTCTGTGGGAGCATCTATGTGTAGACTGTTAGGTCCAGGTTTTTGGTGTGAGGGCTGCTTTTGGTCTGGATGCCAGCCACCTCTTTCCTCAGAGTGTGCTGTCTGCTTGCTAGAGGGAGGTGATGGTTGTGTCGTAGCATCTGGAGCCTGCACTCGATGTGCAGTGGGACTTGCTCTTCGGTCCATCATTGTCTCTGCCCTGTTGAGGGCAGGGCCTGCTCCCCAGGGGTCGAGGTGGAAGTTCTGAGGTCTGGTTCCGTCAGGTTCCATTGTTTTGAGTGTGTGTCCTGCATCAAAGGAGCTGATCGCTGAAGCAGGTGAGGGCTTGCGGTCAGCAAACCTCTGTGCCACCTGCGTAGGCATCAGCAGTTCCGCTCTGAGGCAGCCCAGGGCCGCATCCCTTTCTCTGTTGTGTTTGTCCCAGATCCAGTGCAAGGCTGGGTGTGGGGTAGGCTGGGCTCAGGGCTGGGGCATCGTGGCTGCAGGAGTTGAGGTATCTGGGCTGCCTCTCTGGCAGTCTTCTCCCAGGACCTGTCTGCCCCAGAGGTAAGCTCCGGTGTGGAGCCGGTGGAGACAGAACGCTCAGGCTGGAAAAGGCTTGCTGTGAACCGCTGCCCAGGGCCTGTCTGCCTCGGGTTCAGCACTTAGCTGCCGTGCGAAGTGCTCCCCAGCTAGATCGTGTAGCACTTCCAGCTCGCTCTCCCCAACTACCTGCCGTTGGTGTGAATGCTGGCCATGGATTCTGTGGCTACACCTGGATTCCCCTTCAGGTGTGCGTCTGACTAGCCCGACCCAGTCTTTAGCTAGACCCAAGTCTCAAGAATGCTCAAACTACCACACAATTGCACTCATCTCACACGCTAGTAAAGTAATGCTCAAAATTCTCCAAGCCAGGCTTCAGCAATACGTGAACCGTGAACTCCCAGATGTTCAAGCTGGTTTTAGAAAAGACAGAGGAACCAGAGATCAAATTGCCAGCATCCGTTGGATCATCGAAAAAGCAAGAGAGTTCCAGAAAAACATCTATTTCTGCTTTATTGACTATGCCAAAGCCTTCGACTGTGTGGATCACAATAAACTGTGGAAAATTCTGAAAGAGATGGGAATACCAGACCACCTGACCTGCCTCTTGAGAAATCTGTATGCAGGTCAGGAAGCAACAGTTAGAACTGGACATGGAAGAACAGACTGGTTCCAAATAGGAAAAGGAGTCCGTCAGGGCTGTATATTGTCACCCTGCTTATTTAACTTATATGCGGAGTACATCATGAGAAACGCTGGGCTGGAGGAATACAAGCTGGAATCAAGATTGCCGGCAGAAATATCAATAACCTCAGATATGCAGATGACACCATCCTTATGGCAGAAGGTGAAGAGAAACTAAAAAGTCTCTTGATGAAAGTGAAAGAGGAGAGTGAAGAAGTTGGCTTAAAGCTCAACATTCAGAAAACTAAGATCATGGCATCTGGTCCCATCACCTCATGGGAAATAGATGGGGAGACAGTAGAAACAGTGTCAGACTTCATTTTTGGGGGCTCCAAAATCACTGCAGATGGTGACTGCAGCCATGAAAGTAAAAGACGCTTACTCCTTGGAAGGAAAGTTATGACCAACCTAGATAGCATATTAAAAAGCAGAGACATTTTACTTTGCCAACAAAGGTCCGTCTGGTGAAGGCTATGGTTTTTCCAGTGGTCATGTATGGATGTGAGAGTTGGACTGTGAAGAAAGCTGAGCGCCGAAGAATTGATGCTCTTGAACTGTGGTGTTGGAGAAGACTCTTAAGAGTCCCTTGGACTGCAAGGAGATCCAACCAGTCCATCCTAAAGGAGATCAGTCCTGGGTGTTCATTGGAAGGACTGATGCTGAAGCTGAAACTCTAGTACTTTGGCCACCTGATGCAAAGAGTTGACTCATTGAAAAAGACCCTGATGCTGGGAGGGATTGGGGGCAGGAGCAGAAGGGGACAACAGAGGATGAGATGGCTGGATGGCATCACCTACTCAATGGGCATGAGTTTGAGTAAACTCTGGGAGTTGGTGATGGACAGGGAGGCCTGGCGTGCTGCGATTCATGGGGTCGCAAAGAGTCGGAAGTGACTGAGCGACAGAACTGAACTGAGTCTCCGCCAGGCTGTGCAGTGAGCAGGGCTGGGATGTTCGCCCCTTCAGACTGGGAAGTGCCTGAGGCAGCAGCCACCGTGCCAGGCTCTCTGCCCTGATTGTTGGCGAGCCAGGACGCGGCTCCTCACAAGTACAGCCTGGGCTTCTCCAGCCTCCTGTCTGCCTCAGGGGATTCCCCGCAGGCAAGGGGGCTTGTCTCCTTGTGCCGGACCCCAGGCCTGGGTTGCTCAGATTGTGAGTCAGCTTGCTCCCTCCCCAGGGCAAGGGGTCCAACCATGTGGACTTCCTCTTCCTCACAGGTCCTGAACCTCATCGCCTGCCACTGCCTTTGTTGTCTTTCCCAGTTATGTGGGTATTTTTCCTGTAGCTTTGGTTGTATAGTTAAGTTTCCTGTGAGAGTTATTCCTCACGTAGATGTATTTTTGGTGTGTTCATGGGGGAGGTGAGCTCCGTGTCCTCCTACTCCGCCATCTTGACCCCCCCTTTTCTTACATTGGTTGGTTTTTGAATGTTAAACCAACCTTCCACCCTTCAGATAGGCCCTTGTTGAGTTGTCATGTACTACATTTTTTACATATTGTTGGATCCTGTTTGCTAAAATTATGTTAAATTTTTTCTTATACCCATGTTTGTGAGGGATCTTGTTCTGTGGTTTTCTTGTGATGTGTTTGTCTGGTTTAATTATCAGGTTGTGATAATTATAATTTTAATTATAGCCTTACAGAATGTTTTCTCCTCTTCATCTTTTTTGAAAAGTTTATGTAGAATTTGTATTGTTTTACCTTACTTGGTTTGGTAGAATTCACCATTGAGGCCTACTGGCCCTGCTTGTTTTTATGGAAGGGTTTTAACTATAAATTCTATTTCTTTAATATATATAGAACTCTTCTGGTTTTTTATCCATTCTTGAATTAGCTTTGGTATAGTTTTTGCCTTTCAATGATTTTGTCCATTTCACCTAAAGTGCTTGAAGTTTTTGCAAAAAGTTTTGAATAATACCCTCTTGCTATCATTTTAATATCTAAAATCTATAGTGATAGCTCTTTGTTCCTGACTTTGGTAATTTTTTTTTTTTTTTTTACTATATGAAAGTAATTGCTAAGTCTAATAAAAATCAGAGTGATTTTCAGTGCCTATTGCAATATATATATTCTTTGAATTTTTATTGACATTAATACCAATTTTTAAAGAGTAAAGATGAGTCAATTTCTCTGATAGTTGTAATATTTGTCTTTTTATTCCTGGTCAGCTTAGCTGTGCTGTGCTTAGTCATGTCCAACTCTTTGTGACCCCATGGACCTCATGGACTCTTTGCAAGCCCACCTGCCAAGCTCTTCTGTCCATGGTGATTCTCCAGGCAAGAATACTGGAGTGGGTAGCTGTTCCCTTCTCCAGGGGATCTTCCCAACCCAGGAATGGAACTGGGGTCTCCTGCATTGCAGGTGAATTCTTTACCAGCTGAACTGCCAGGGAAGCCCCAGCCTAACTAGGGGGTTACTAATTATTTGATGTTCTCAAGGAACCAGCTTTGGATGTCATTTGTTCCCCTTGTTTTTATGTTTTTTACTTCATTGATTTCTTCTCTGGTCTTTATTATTTCCTTTATTTTGTGTTTCATTTGGCCTTTTCTAGTTTTTTGTTTTTTTTTTACATGCTTATGTTTGAGATATTTATTTATTTATTTATTTTTAAATTTTTATTAGTTGGAGGCTAATTACTTTACATCATTACAGTAGTTTTTGTTATACATTGATATGAATTAGCCATGGATTTACATGTACTCCCCATCCCAGTCCCCCCTCCCACCACCCTCTCCACCCGATCCCTCTGGGTCTTCCCAGTGCACCAGGCCCGAGCACTTGTCTCATGTACCCAACCTGAGCTGGTTATCCGTTTCACCCTAGATAATATACATGTTTCAATGCTGTTCTCCTGAAACATCCCACCCTCTCCTTCTCCCAGAGTCCACAAGTCTGTTCCATACATCTGAGTCTCTTTTTCTGTTTTGCATATAGGGTTATCGTTACCATCTTTCTAAAGTCCATATATATGTGTTAGTATACTGTAATGGTCTTTATCTTTCTGGCTTACTTCGCTCTGTATAATGGGCTCCAGTTTCATCCATCTCATTAGAACTGATTCAAATGAATTCTTTTTAATGTCTGAGTAATATTCCATGGTGTATATGTACCACAGCTTCCTTATCCATTCGTCTGCTGATGGGCATCTAGGTTGCTTCCATGTCCTGGCTATTATAAACAGTGCTGCGATGAACATTGGGGTGCACGTGTCTCTTTCAGATCTGGTTTCCTTGGTGTGTATGCCCAGAAGTGGGATTGCTGGGTCATATGGCAGTTCTAGTTCCAGCTTTTTAAGAAATCTCCACAGTGTTTTCCATAGTGGCTGTACTAATTTGCATTCCCACCAACAGTGTAAGAGGGTTCCCTTTTCTCCACACCCTCTCCAGCATTTATTGCTTGTAGACTTTTGGATAGCAGCCATCCTGACTGGTGTATAATGGTACCTCATTGTGCTTTTGATTTGCATTTCTCTGATAATGAGTGATGTTGAGCATCTTTTCATGTGTTTTTTTGCCATCTGTATGTCTTCCTTGGAGAAATGTCTGTTGAGTTCTTTGGCCCATTTTTTGATTGGGTCATTTATTTTTCTGGAGTTGAGCTGGAGGAGTTGCTTGTATATTTTTGAGATTAATCCTTTGTCTGTTGCTTCATTTGCTATTATCTTCTCCCAATCTGAGGGCTGTCTTTTCACCTTGCTTATAGTTTCCTTTGTTGTGCAAAAGCTTTTAACTTTTCTAGTTTTTTAATGTGGAAGCTGTCTTTTAGAATTTTCTTTTAAGGTTCCATTTTATATCTTTGGGGGGCTTAGTAGCTACAACTTATAAAATAGCCTTAGTGTTGCTTTTTAGTTTATATTGCACATTCTAAAGTCATCACCGTCCACCCTCGCATTGTATCACACCTCACTTCCGTTTTCCTTTGCTCAGCTGTCATGCTGTGATTGCCATACACTTTCCGTTTCCAAACATGGCCTTAAGTCCACACTGGATAGTTATTATTGTTGTTTTAACAGACAGTTGTTTTTAGAGATTTAAATAACTACAATGACTTTCTATAAGTCAAGTTAATATTTCCAATCCTCCATTTCTTTTTGTAAACACAGATTTTCATCTTATGTCTTTTTTTTTTTTTCTGCCTGAAGAGTATTCTTTAACTTTTCTGATGCTGCAGATCTGATGAATTCTTTTAGCACTTCTGCCTGAGAGAAACTTTTTTCTCTTCAGTTTTGAAAAAATATTTTTTGATGAATATAAAATTGGGTTGACAGTTTTGTTTTCTTGCTTTTTTACTATTGATGAGAACTCTTGTCATCCTTGTTTTATACCTCTGTATGAGGTGTATCTTATTTTTTCTCTGGGTGCTTTTAATGTTTTTTTTAATCACTGGTTTTCACCAATTTGGTTAAGCTTATGCCTTGCTGGAGTTCCCTTCTTGTTTCTTATACTTGGAATTCTTTCAGTTTCTAGAATTTGTAAGTTTATAATTTTCATAAAACTTTTGGCCATTATTCCTTCTGATATTATCCTGCCCCACACAATCTCCTGTTCTTTAGGGACTCCAGTTACACGTTCATTAGGTTGTTTGAAGCTATCCCACAGTTCTTTCATGCTCTGTTCTTTTTCTCTTTTCTTTCCATATTTCTTTTTAGATACTTTCTGTTTCTATGTGTTTTAAATTCATGAATCTTTTCTTCCACAGTGTCTAATCTACTGTTAATCTTAACCGTTCATAAGTTTTCATCTCATTATTATGGTTTTCATATTTAAAAGTTTAATTTGTGTCTTTATGAGTTTCATGTCTCTGTGAAACATGCTTAATAGACATGAAATGTTTAATTAACATCTTCAGCTTCACAGAAGTGTATTCTACAGAACACAGTTACGATAACTTAATGCTTTTGTCTGCTATCTCTGGGCTTCCCAGGTGGTGCACTGTTGTAAAGAACCTGCCTGCCAATGCAGGAAATGTAAGACATGCAAGTTTGGTCGCTGGGTTGGGAAGATGCTCTGGAGGAGGTTGGCAACCCACTCCAGTATTCTTGCCTGGGAAGATGCTCTGGAGGAGGTTGGCAACCCACTCCAGTATTCTTGTCTGGGAAGATGCTCTGGAGGAGGTTGGCAACCCACTCCAGTATTCTTGTCTGGAGAATCCCATGGACAGAGGAGCCAGGTGGGCTACAGTCCATGGGGTTGTAAGAGCAGGAGACAACTGAAATAACTTAGCACAGCACACCAAGCCATTTCTAGTATCTGTGTCAGTTCTGGATAGCCTTAATAGATTGAATTTCCCTTCATTATGGATGTATTTTCCTTTTTATTTGAATGGATGTTAATTTTTTGTTCAATGCTAGACATTGTGAATGTTCTTTAGGGTACAGAGTATTTTTGTATTCTGATAAATATATTTGAGTTTTGTTCTGAGACATAGCCAAGTTACTCGGGCATAGTTCCTTTGAACGAGGAGATCTTTTTTTTATTTTTTTTTTTAACTAGGTTGGACCAAAGCAGTGGTTAGTCTAGGGACAATTGTACTGCTCTTCTGAAGCAAGACGCTGCTCAGTACTGTACCCAGTGCCCCACACACTTTGGCGTTTTCACTCTTGTCTCATGGGCACGGTACTCTTACTCACCCTGGGTGAGCTCTGGCTTTGCCCCTCTAATGCTTCTCGTTGGGTCCTTCCCGGGCTCTGGGTGATTTGCACACTCTGACTGGGACTCTGTTGAATTCTTGAGGGAACCTTTTGCAGAGCTCTGGAGTCCTCCATTCTCCTACTCTTCTCTGGTCACTCTGACAGTGTGGTCAGACACTGACTCCATACACTCAGGTCAGGGAGTCGACTAGGCTCCCGCTGGGTTCCCGTTCCCTACACACAGCAGAGCAGAAAGAGCAGGTAAGACGGACGCGTGGTTTGAGGCCAGTTTTGGGAGACCTTTGGGTACTGACTGGAAGCATCAGGACTCAAGCCTGTAGGATACACTGAAGCCACATTTCACGAAAATGCAGATGACCTAAGCAAGTCCTTGCCGTATATGTTAAGGACTAAGTGGCAGGTTAGGGATGTGGAATTCTCTGCTTCTGGCCATGCTGCCAACCCCCAGATCATTGAGGGCATTACCCTGCAGGACTCGGTGTCCTCACCAGTGAAGGATGCGTCTTGATACTGATGGATTACTGACCTATCAGTGGCCAGAGATGGTTTCTCTGGAAGGGCCCAGGGAAGTCACAGCACAGCAAAGCACATGGAGGACGCGACCCCTTCAGTTGCTGCTGAAAGGTTGTTGCTGACCCACGAAAAGACACCGGGGTTCTTGGCCTCTGGAGGAGAGGAATTCAATCCGGGGCCAGAGGCGAGGCTGGATCGCTCAGAGCTTTTGTGTAATAAAGTTTATTATTAAAGTATAAAGGAGATAGAGAAAGCTTCTGACATAGGCATCAGAAGGGGGCAGAAAGAGTACGTCTTCAGCTGGATGTTATATAGTCACTAGCAGTCTGATGATGAAAGAAAGGAATGTCTTAAAACTGAGAAAGGCACCAGGCCCCTCATCCATAAGATGCATTTGGGATAATCTTGGCACCAGAGGATTCATCCGGGGCCATAAATCGATTGAATTGAATCTTGTAGAAGGGCAGCTTACCATACAAATAGTTTCATTTACATAGATTGAAAAGTGAAAGTGAAGTTGCTCAGTCCTGTCCGAGTATTTGTGACCCTGTGAACTGTAGCCTACCAGGCTCCTCTGTCCAAGGGATTCTCCAGGCAAGAATACTGGAGTGGGTTGCCATTTCCTTCTCCTTACATAGATTAGGGGAACAATATCTGAGTATAACATAATGGTTTGTCAAGTAGGTTCTGAGCCATTAGGCGGAACCAACTTGAAGACAGAGTCTGGGGTAAATGCATAGCACATTAACATAGCTTAAGACAAATATTTCCATAGAAAAATGCATTGGTTAACTCAAGGTTTGAGAATAGTTAACTTCAGGTGAAACCAGGTGTCATTGTGGCAACACAGTATTTTAAGAGAAACCTTTTAAATTTGTATAGAGAAGGAAAAAAATATCGCTAGTTTGTTTCCTCCTGCCGCTTGAGAGAGAGAAAAATGTCTGAGACTTGCAGCCTATCTCCTCCATCTGGAGACCCCTGGCCGTCCTGCCTGTTGCCCTCTCGCTGCCGGCTGATTTTCTGTAGATGAGAACTGGGAGCCAGACCTCTGCTCTCAGATAACTGCCCGAGTCTGAGTGAAGAAGAGTTTCCGCTGATACGCAGTCTGTCTAGGGCTTTGCTTCGCAAAGTGGTGTCCCCAGAGCAGCAGCGCTGGCACTACTTGGGAACTTCTTGGAAATGCAGACTACCGAGCAGGTTGCCTCGGTACACCAGCAGACTTCTGCAGCGACAAGAACCTCAGCATCAGTTCGAAGGACGCTGGTAGCCACGGTCGACAGTTGCATGTTATACACTTAGACACTTGTTAGGAGAGTAGATCTCACGTAAGTGTCCTTTCACCATAAATTGAACCTTTGAAGGGCGTTGTTCTCAATGTGAGTGGTTCCACATGCCCTCTGCTGGCTGCCTTGCAACCTGCAGGGAGTTTCAACAATGTTTTCTCATTTTAGGACCTTTGCGCAGAACTGCCGAAACATTGAACATTTAAACCTCAATGGGTGCACAAAAATCACTGACAGGTAAGTACCAGGTATCACTTTGGTGACTGCGAGGGGAGGGAAAGGTGGTTGAAAATGCCTTCAGTGCGCCTGTCCTCTTTCAGCACGTGTTACAGCCTTAGCCGATTCTGTTCCAAGCTGAAGCATCTGGATCTGACCTCCTGCGTGTCCATTACGAACAGCTCCTTAAAGGGGATCAGGTAAGGGTGCCTGTCAGTGGCGGTCACAAGCAGTATCCAGGGCTCGGGCATCCTGGGGTTTGAAACCTTCCGCGTGGTCCCCCTGCGGCAGGAGGTCTCCCTCCCGGGAACTGTCGGCGGGTCTCTGAGCTCAGAGAGCTACCTGCACTCTCCATGGGATGGACTGCACAGGTGTGGCTGTTTCCTGTTCTCCCAGCGAGGGCTGCCAGCACCTGGAGTACCTCAACCTGTCGTGGTGCGACCAGATCACCAAGGACGGCGTGGAGGCGCTGGTGCGCGGCTGCCGCGGCCTGAGGGCCCTGCTGTTGAGGGGCTGCTCGCAGGTACGGGCCGCTCGCCGGGCTGGTCTGCGCGCGTCACTGGGGCGCCGGCCCGTCCCCTGGCTGGCTCCACCTCTTCTGTGTTCTCCGTTCACGCAGCTGGAAGACGAAGCTCTGAAGCACATTCAGAATTACTGCCATGAGCTCGTGAGCCTCAACCTGCAGTCCTGCTCCGTGAGTAGCGTGCCTCTCCCGTGCGCTCCCCCAGCGCGGTGTTGGGGCGTGGGGGATTGCCACTCCCTTACCTCACATCCTTCTGTGAGCCACCGCTTCCCACAGATGGAAGGCCAGTGCAGAGCCACGAGCATTTCCCCTAAAAATAGCAGAGATTAGAGTCTTGATTTATTTGAAGATATCAAGGATGCTATGAACTAGTCACTAACCTGAACAATTCCTGGGGAGGTCTTGGTGTCTTATGTTTACTTATAAACTGGGAGTGACGGCACCTCTCATGCTGCCTCAGTGGATAAAAGGAGATGACAAGTATGAAGAATAAAGGGTGAGGTGTGATTTGCATCAGTGCATGATCAGCCTGTGAAGGATGATTGGTTTTTTTCCACTGTCGATAATTGAGAATTGAAGAAGGTGCTTGCTGCAGCCAGCTGGGTTTCTCAAGGAGAATGTCATTTTTTAGAAAATTAAATGAAATCCCTTGTATTTGGCATTTAGTGAATGAATCACAAATCTTTAAAGTCCCTAGTGATGGGAGATAAAGCAGAAACTATCTTAGGAGGAGATACTGACTTTATGAGACAGCTTCATTCAGAAATAGGATTTGAATTGCATGTAGGGTAACAGTGGCAGGGGCTTGAAGTCTGACATAAATGTACATGTTTATTGCTACAGAAATTCCTGTATTTAAATAAAGATATTAATTTGAATCTTTATAACTAAATTCATAGACTTCTAAGCCATTTATCAATAATTCAGTGATTTACTTAATTTTGTTATTTTCTACACCACTTCAGGAAATATTATAAGAATAGATATCTTTTAATTAGTATTAATCTGTAGAAATCCAACCAAAAATTAATGTCACTTAACCAGACAAATCTCATGAGCTCTTTGTTAAATCTGATTTTTAACACGTTTATGAATTTTTCCTGGAAAAAGACTAAGAGATGGAATTTTAAAATTTTATTGTTAGTAATGCTTGACTATTTTAAAGCTGTGCAGAGAGAACGTAGATACCTGTCTTCTCTGTACTTCCCCTTTCTTTGGTTACACTATCGGATGAAACGATAGGGCCCGGGTAGCCCCGCGGTCGGCCGCGGGAGGCTCCGCGCCGGCGTCGCCGGGCCTGACTCTGCGCTTGGCCCCGCAGCGCGTCTCGGACGACGGCGTGGTGCAGCTGTGCCGGGGCTGCCCGCGGCTGCAGGCGCTGTGCCTGTCCGGCTGCGGCAGCCTCACCGACGCCTCCCTGACAGCCCTGGCCTTGAACTGCCCCCGACTCCAGTGAGTGCGCCGCGCCTTCCGCGTTGCCCCTCAGGCCTGGGGCCGGGAGCGGGGTCTTCTCGCAGCCGCAGCCGCCGGAGTAGGTGGTGGCTGCTGTCGGAGGGGCTGGGATGGGACAGAGCGTGAGCGCGCTCGTTTCGGGCTGTGTGGAGGGCGGGACCCGAGCCTGCGTTTCCTGACGGGTGTCGCTCAGGTGCCTCGTCCTGTTATTACTTTGACATGTGAGTGATCTGATGGGAGCAGAGGGTACTGTTTAAAAGTCAGTACATGCTGGAATAATACCAAAAAACGAGAGCAGTGGTGTGCTGGCATGGTGGGAAGAGCCCTGTGCTCACTGACCTGACTGGGGTGGGACTCCCTGAGCCTCCGTTCTGTGCCAGTGGGATAAACTCAGCACTGTGAAGCAGGCGCTGCTTTTCCGCGGTAACCAGCTGCCCCTTTGTCTCCCCTGCACCCCGCATCCCAGGATCCTGGAGGCCGCCCGATGTTCCCACCTGACTGATGCAGGCTTTACGCTCCTAGCTCGGGTGAGAGGCGTTCCCAAACCAACCAACCCCTCAGTCACCTCCCTGCAGAGTGACTTGGAGTGTTCCAAAAACGACCTTCAGAGATGACGGGCCCCAAGTAGAATAGAGTCCTGGTGGGGGAGGGGGGTGTGTTCTGTATTTTCTCCCTCGGGCCTGGAAGCTGGGGGGTCCTGTACCAGGAGTGGGGCCTGGCCCTCAGTCTCCCTTCGTCAGGCGGGGCCACAGTGGGAGCAGCGTCCTCCCTGCAGGAGATGCCCTTCCTCACAGACCCCGACTCTGGGCTCAGCCGCGTCCCTCAGCTGTTTCGGGCTCTGCCTCTGCCCGCCCGCCCCCCACCCCTGCCGCCCAGAGCCGCTGTCCTCCTGGGGCTGATGACTCTGCCTGCTATCACATCCCCCAGCAGCCACACTGTGGTGAGCGCCCCACCCCGTGTCCTCCCAGAAACCCCTCCGTGGCTAGAACCTACACGCTGAGACCTGTGAGCCCCTGGGAAGGTGTAGACACTGCCTTTCAGGATGAGAAGGACACGGGCCGCCCCAGTGCCTACTTCCATGTGACGGGGGTTCCGAGGGCGCTTGCCCAGACGCGCCGGCTCACTGGGTCACTTTGGGAACGGGGTGTCTCATGGACTCTCGTGAACTCTTGCAGAATTGCCACGACCTGGAGAAAATGGATCTTGAAGAATGCATCCTGGTGAGTGCCCCCGACAGCCCTGCAGGGCGCCCCGCAGCTATGGACAGACGGGTGTAACCCGAGACGCTTGCACGCTCCGGTCTGGCGCCTTCTTGCCCCAGCACGGGCGTCAGGGTGCTCTGTACACTCTGGGCTGCTCTCAGTCATCAGCTGAGTTCAGGATAGCACTATCTTTTGTCAAAAAAAAAAAAAAAAACCCCAAAACCCTCATTTTCACATAACTTCTGGGAGAGAAAAGCTTGCATGCCCAGCGATGAGGTGACTGCACAGAGAAGGACCCTGGGGGCCCCCTCGCCCCCTCCCACTTTGTGCCTTGTCCCCCTGGGGGCTCCAGGGTAAAGACGAAAACAGCTTCGCAACTCGGGGAGTAAGCAGATTTGAGGTTGCTGGTGAGGAGAGGAGCTCCCAGCCTGCGTGTGCTTGAGATGAGTTTTAATTCTCTTCTGCACCGTTTGGTTCTTGTGTTCAGGAGAAGCAGGGTTAGGTATTAAGCTCTGGTGTAGAAGCCACACTGACTCAGCATGTTTCTCTGCAGATAACGGACCGCACGCTCACCCAGCTCTCCATTCACTGTCCCAAGCTGCAAGCCCTGGTGAGTCAGCTCTTGGTGGTGGACTTAGCTCTCAGGGATGAAAGATCCCCCACCACCCTGCCCGACTACAGCAGGAACCTCCTGTCTGGAAGGGTGTCGTCATCCTTGGTTTCAAGGGTCTGTTAGTTGGGCTTACTTGGGAGGTAGAGTATCTACATGTTACTGTTTTCATTTTTGGATATGAACCTAACACAGGGACCCAGGTCCTTACACAAAGTCATGTTCAGCCTGTCAGAGTGAAAAGGTCATGTATCTATGGAGGGGGGATTAGTGAGTACACCGAACGGTCCACAATGAGCGGTGAAGAGTGCTGCACTCGGGCACGCTGACCTTGCACGCATGTTCCATCCGCTACTGGGCCTGGAGTCCCTGTTCACCCAGCGAGTTGTGTGAACTCGACCGCCTGCTCCCCCAGATACCCAGACTTGATCCCAACAGCACTGCCATGCGGGCACTGTGGGCACCCCTTTTATCAGCAAGGAAGCCAAGGTGCAGAGTGCTTCAGAAACGTGCCCACATTTGCAGAGCTGCCCAGATGGTGAGGCTTCCTGGGCTTTGGTCTGCCCACTGTCCTGGGACGCCCTTAAGCCAGCTCCTCTGTCCGCCTTGGTCTCACTCTGTCAGCAGGGGCTCGGGCTTTATAGCATCATCAGAGCTCCATCTGGCCTGAGTTACTCTCCCCCCTCGCCCCCAGATTTCCACATTTCTCCTGGGTTCTTCTCCCTCAGGCACAAGTATGCTAGGCCTTGGACAGCTCTGGGACTGTCTTTTGGAGTTTGGGGTCAGGTTTCAGAGCTAGTCAGCACCTACCTGTTTCCAGATTTTCTGACGGAACGGTTTCCCTCTACTGTATCTGCGGATAATTTTGTGCTTCTCATGTCTTCACTCCCAAATTGGTTGTGACCTGGTCTTCTGATTGACCGAATCTGCTCCTCAGATGGGATCTGTCCACCCCTTGTCCCCGAGACAGCCTTGTCCCGAGGTGTGAAGGAGGTTAGCAGCCCCAGGCTTTGTTCTGGTTTAACCTCCTTCCCCTCGGTTGCCCAAGGGCGGGCTCTCTGCCCTTCCCCGACCCTGAGACCCCCTGGTCTTGGACTCCCACCAGCTCCCCAGCTCCTGGAGCGCAGGATCCACTTCAGCAGGAAATGTTATTCAAATACTGTTGTCCCCAGCTGGGGTTCTAGTGACTTTGGAAATCTTCTCTATTTTCGCCTGTATCATATAATCTACTCACAGAAAGGGAACTTAAAGAGTAAAAGACACTATAGGAAAAACCCAAAATAAGGGCCTCAAATAAGAAAAAAGCATGGAGGATTCAGATTTAGCTGCAAGCATGTCTTGCAGGAGGGGTGCTCGTGCCAGACCTTGTCGTAGGCTCTGGAGTGACAGGATCACCCACCAGGGGAGGTGGCGTTACCCTAACCCAGACACTGCAGGGCAGGACGTGTCTGGATCCCTGTGAGGGGTACTCCAGGGGCTACCCCACTTTGAGGCGGACGAGGCAGCCATGCCTCTGGGTCCCCAGGTGGAGCTGAGGGTCAGCGGCACCGCGGGTGGTGATGGACCCGCAGCCGGTGCCCGCCTCCCTGGGGAAGGCCGACCGCTCTGCTTCCACGCCAGGGAGCCCTCCCCCAGCCCCGGAGCTGAGAGGAGGCAGTGCTGGCAGGCTGAGTTCCACAGATGCAGAATTGTGAACCCTGGTTTTTCTCTTTCACTAAAGCTCTGCAAGCAGGAAGCGATGAGGGGAGTGACCACCAGCCCCTGGCAGGTGACGGCCACACACCTCATTGGCTGAACTTCAGTTCCCAGGTTGTCCTTTTCATTTTTCACACGAATGAGGCAAGTGTGTGCACACACCCCCTCCTCCCTTCAAGGAGCTGCTCTGTGATTCTCCGGAGGACAGGCTTTGTCCTCTCAAAAACCTGAATCTAGAAGGCAATCTGAAAGGGCAGCGGATGCAGACAAGCGGGCTCCAGATTCAGGAGAACCCAGAGGAGCTCATGAAGCTTGTGCAGAGGTTAGGGGTCCTCCTCGTTCTTTCAGTTCGCCTGCAGGGTGTGTCATCAGCGGGCTTCAGTGACATTAGGGGGCTGTTTCCTTAGTATCAGAGCCAGTTTTTTTGACTTTTAAAAAATATTAATGCAGCTCATTGCTCCTAGAAGCTACCCAAGAATTTTAGCTGTTATATTAAAGAATTATAGCCAATAAAAGCTGTATTACTTTGCTTCTACAAAAGTTTTAGTTTTCACCCTGATTTATTATAGCCTTTACCAGTGAGATTTATGCTTTCATATATGTTGTTATAATTAGTGCCCTTTTTAGCTTAACAGAGTCCCTTTAACACTTCTTGTAAGGTGGCTCACGTGTGTGTGGCGTGTACTGTGCTGTGTGACTCCACCAGGGGTGGAACTTGGGCCCTGGCGGTGAAAGCCCTGGGTCCTAATCGGTGGACCACAGGGAATTCCCACCTCTCCCCCAATTCTGAATGATAACCTTGCTGGTATTCTTGGTTGGAATCGTTTATCCCTTTCTTTCAGCACTTAAGATAGTGCCCCTCCATTCTGGCCTGCCTGCAAAATTTCTCCTGAAAAGTCTGCTGTGTAGGTTGCACATAACAACTTGTTTTTCTCTTACTGCTTTTAAGATTCTTTAACTTTTCACATTTTAATTATAATCCCTTATGAGAATGTTAGTCCACTTGATGCGGTCCTGTAAGTCTGTTAGACTGTATTTTTTTCCTTTCCGCTGCTTTGATTGGCTGATTTTCACTACCAGTTTTTCAAGTCACTGACCCTTTTATCTGCTTCATCCAGTCTGTTCTTGAAACTCTCTGCTGTATTTTTCAGTTCAGGGCTGTTCTTCAGCTCCGTGACCCGGGTGCTAGTTTTCCAAAGGAGGGTGTCAGGCCCCCAGCCTGCCTTGGCTGGGGGCACGTCTGGGGGCCTCTCGCCAGAAAGATGGGGCGTCTCGGCCTGCTGTCTGCACAGTGCCTGGGGTGGTAGTCTGCCAGGAGTCTCTTCTCATGTTAAAAGTCCCGAGAGAGCCAGGAATACGAGCCCCCTTGGGCCGTCAGGGTCAGGTGAGCGAGGAGCAGCCCATATATGAAGACGGGGGCACAGGCAACTGTAAAACCTCCCCTCTGGGAGACGCTGGTGCCCAGTGTGGGGTTCAGTGAGAAACTCCAGGTTTTGAGTTCCCTCCTGATGGGGGGGTCTCTGGCCTCAGGGGTGGGGTTCATGACAGACCGCGGCCTCCCCTGCCCACTTACACCGGCTCCTCTCCTCTGCCCAACGTGGAGAGGTTGGCCAGCTGGTTTTTGTGTTTTTTTCCGGAGGCAGCTGGTCCCTGTGTAGCTGTAGACTCGCTGTTTGCGGGAAGAGGTGAGTTCAGGGTCCTCTCGGCGTGGACCGTCCCCTGCAGTGTCGGTTCCATCCCTGCCCCGGGGGGGACGATGAGAGAGGCCGCTGCCCCCAGGCCCAGCCTCCCGAGCCGTGGCTCCTGCAGACACTGCGCCTCCTCTCCTTTCAGAGCCTGTCCCACTGCGAGCTCATCACGGACGACGGCATCCTGCACCTGAGCAACAGCCCCTGTGGCCACGAGAGGCTGCGGGTGCTGGAGCTGGACAACTGCCTGCTCATCACCGACGTGGCGCTGGAGCACCTGGAGCAGTGCCGCGGCCTGGAGCGCCTGGAGCTCTACGACTGCCAGCAGGTCACCCGCGCCGGCATCAAGCGCATGCGGGTGAGCGCGGGGCACCCGCTGGGCCCGGAGAGCCAGCCTCCACGTCCCCCGTCTGGGAGGGGTCTGGGGCCGAGTCACGCCAACTGCCTCCTTAGACTTCTTCAGAATCTCCTTAGTAGCGTCCACCCTGAAGATTCAGCTTCTAGCATGGGTCTGGGCGAAAGTACAGAAGGCGTTCTCAGTAGGCTTGACCTTTGCTCACTTCCAGGTAAAGAGCCTTAGTGGTGGCGTCCCTTCCCCGGGTCGCCCACCTGGTTGCTCTGGAGCATCTCAGAAGTTCAGTAGCTCTGCCCGTGGCCCCTAAGCAGGCCTCGGCGCTCCCCGTCATCGCTGGGCTTGCACACAGGGACGGAAAGCGCCTCTCAGCTTCAGAAGGCGGTTTCCGGGGGGATCACACAGGAGCAGCTTTAGCGCACACCACCAATTCCATTGAGGCGATGTGCCGAACGGTGGAATGAACTAGTTCTACACGGAGAGCTGTGGGCTTTTCTGGGATTACGCGGGTAGTTGCCCTGCTGCCCACAGGTCTGAGGACGATGCACTTCCCGTCACTTTCAGGCGCAGCTCCCTCACGTCAAAGTCCATGCCTACTTTGCCCCCGTCACCCCGCCGCCGGCCGTGGGAGGCGGCGGGCAGCGGCTGTGCAGGTGCTGTGTCATCCTCTGACGGCCCCCGCCGCAGGACCGCGTGCCGTTCTCTGCCGTCACCCAGCTCTGCTGATCCTCCAGTGAGAGAGGCGTTTACAGGTAAAAGACTGCAGGGACCGCGGTAACTCTGCTGATAGTTCTTACCTTTGCTCTGCTGTGATGCAGTCAGTTCAAAGCCTTGTGTGTGTCGGTTGACAAAGAGCCGGGGCGGTCTCCGTGCAGCGGGAGCACACAGGAAACCTGGATCTCCCAAGAGGTGGTGCTGCCCTAGGTGCAAACCCCCCACCCTCCGCTCTGCCAGCGTTCCTCAACAGACCGTCAGCGTCAGCACAAATGGAGCAGAAAAATAAGCTGTTGGTTTTCTACCTGATACTTAAGCCAATGACCTCCTTTTATTCACGAGTCCATTTTGATTAGCAGGACTTTTCCACTTTGAAGGTTAAAATAGCAACTTTGTTGAAGTAACTATATTGCAAATTCACAATGCCTGACAGTTTTGTATTTGGAGACTTACTTGGAAGGCAAGGTAATAGGTTTCCATGAGACACCAAAGAATGAGGCCTCTAGAAAGGGTGGAGCAGGGTCTCCACCTTTCTCTCAACTTGTCGTAGGTCCTCTTGGGGACCAGAAACTGAACAAAAGAAACTCAGACTTTGTGCTGCTGATTAGAAATCATAAGCTCTGGGTAGGTGGCAGCGCAAAATGTGTTTTTGTTAAAGAGCTGATCCTGTCATCTCACAGAATTTGGGGGACCTTAAAGAAAAAGAATTTAGGGCTCAAGTTATCCATACTATAATCAATTAAAAATAATAGATGCATGTAGAATGGGTGTGGTTTTTTCCAAGTTTAAGTCTTAGAAATTAGGTTACACCAGAACTATTCAAAAATTTTACACACTTAAAACTCAGCTCAGTGAAGTGTTGGCACCTTTGAGACTCAGATAAAAATAAAAGCCACCGCAGTGCTTAAGTCAGAGGGTTTATTGCTATTATCTCGCGGCAGACAGATCTGACCAAAAGCATTTTCCAAACTCAGGCATTCTAATGTTATCTGAAATCTGATAAGGATCTGGTTTCTACTCTGTGCTGTCCAGACTGTGACCTTCACTGAACCTCTGTGCTAATCCTTCTTAGCAACCAAACTTAAAAGCCCAGACAGCTCCTGAGAACCAAAAGAGAAATTTCCCCACAACCAGCAATAGTTCTAACAGAGTTAGGGTTCTATTAGGTGATTAGAATACAAGACCTCAGTTGCATTCTGGGAAGAGAAGGCAGACAGATAAATCAATTAAGACAATTATCAGAAAAAGTATTAGTCCTGGTGATTTTGCAGCATTATATACTCTGGTATTTCCTGATCTAAAAATTGTGTGTATACCATAGCAGTTACTAAAATATACATTTATATCATTGTGTATGGGGGGAATGGGTGCTGCAGAAAGCTATGAGTATAGTTCCCGTTTTAAAAATTTAAATGACCAGGACCTTTTATACATTATCTCTTTTGAGCTCGGACACAACCTCTCAAAGCTATTGGACTCTGGCTGAATGACACAGGACTGCAATTACAAAACAGCAGGACCTCTGTTAAGGAAATCAGGTTTGCTTCCTCTTTAAAATGTGTGGAACAATCGCTGGATGACCTGTCCTCAGTTGCATTTGCTTTGAGAAAACAACACAAGGAAAACACCCCCCACCAGCTCTTCTAACGACATTTGGACTGGTATACTCAGAACATACACAGTGAGCCCCTTGATTCTATGACATGAAGTGACACTGGCAGGAACCTGGATTTTAAATGAGAGACACATTTGCAAAAACAATCGGAAAACATTTATTATACTGAAATGTGTACATCCTACTATTAAAAAAACAAAGTAGCAAATTTGCTGGTGCCATAATTTAACCTATTTCACTGGGACAGACTCATGTTCATTGCTGCTTGGTGTAATTTCAAGTTTGACGAGCTTTTTTTTTTTTTTTAAACCCCACTTGTAAAAACCTGATGAATTCAAAATAGCACACAGCATTAATGACGTTTATTGTTCCGTAAATCTTGAGACTCAAAAAGGAATGCTAAATAGACAAGCAAAACTCTAAAACAATGAAGAGAGAGCTCACTTCTTTCCCAAGTGATTGGTACAGAAAACATGTGGTCTTGGCGAAAGCAAAGGGGAAATGACAGAAGGAAAGCTCTCCAGCTCGGGGTCTATACAAGTGAGGGATGTTTTCAGGCCAAAGATGGAGTATTTAAAGACAGTACTTTCTTAAAAATATCAAATAACCCCCTTTATGAATAAAACAAAATACAAAGCTTTTACCCACTGGAATAGTTTTGTCTTTTGGGAGAGATTTCAAACTCAAGCATCAAATAAAACATTCAAAACCAAGACACTGGGTAAATAGAGATGGTATAATTAAAATACAATCGAAGTGTTTTGTTTTTTTAATTGTGTCTAGTACACCACAGGCCTCAAATGCTTGCTGATGAATTTTGGGAAGGCTTTGGGTGAAGGGAAGAGAGAAAGATAGTAGAAAAAATAGCAAAAAAGTGATTCCCTTTGAAAAGTATACTGGCCGACAAGCATTTGGTTTTGTGAAAGAGGCACTCTTTTTATAGAAAAAGAAGCTATTATGTGGTGTATAAAAGTCCCTAAATAATCACTAGAATGTTACCCATGATTGTACTAAAGCTCAGTATTTGAGAAGTAAGGAATTTTGATGGTGCAAGATAGTGTTTGTGATGTCTAGTGTTCCAAGAATAATTTCAACTCCTGATAATGAAGACCCCTTAACACCAAGTTACAAACTATCACACTGTTTTCTCCTGCTTGGGTGTATTTCCAACGTCTGGAACAGGGCTTTAAAAAAATGTTTAACAGGAAAAGGGGGTCGGGGGAGGCGGTTGCTAAGTGGTTGGAGACAGAGAAAAAGGAGAAAGAAAACCACATGAGTTTAAAAGGCATTGGGGATTCAAAAATGAAAACCAGAAACAAATGCTAAAAATGGAAGCAGAAGCAAAAAGTTTTTCAATAAATCTGTGACAAAGCAAAAACACAAAAGTCTTTGTACCTATTAGGATTTACACTGATCCTCTCACCAAGGTACTCTTGATAATGCAGTTTGCTTCAAGCCCGTCTTCCTGGCTTGGATCCTCCCGATCCGGCATGATCATGGCAGACGCACACCCTTAGACATCATTTTTCCGAGAAGGCGCCGCGCCTCTCCCCTGACCACTGATCGGCCCGTGTCCGCGGCGGCCCGTCCCCCCCCCCCAAGTCAGCATAAGGTCCAGGCCACAGACACCACACTGGCCCAGAAATGTCAATGCCCACAGTACGTCTACATTCATCTCCAAACCGCATACAGTGTAAAAAGACAGCAAAGGCTGCTCTGGACCTGTGTGTGCTGGCCTCTCGGGCAGAGAGGCAGGCGGCCTACCTGCGGGGCCGCGGGGCAGGTGCGCCTCTCGTCCAGCTCATTAGGAAGCTCATCCTATGTTTTCAATATGAAACATTTCATACGGTAAAATCCAATCCCAAGACTTCTTGGATTCAGTCTTCACACACTTTTAAGCGTGACTTTTATTTGGTGCTGAATAGAGTTCAGACTACGGAGGACGTCACTTCAAAATGATGTGGACGCCACCACCATTTTCAGCTGTGGAGAAAGGAAGGGACATTAACGCTCAACTTTTTTAACCAGGCCAGAGAATCAAGACTAAATTGAACTAACTCATACACAGGTATGGCAGAAATGAAACCAATACTGTAAAGCAAGTATCCTTTGATTAAAAATAAATTTAAAAACATAACTCATTAAAAAAAAAAAAAGGCAAATGAAAAGGCTGAGTAACCTGCTCCAGCCCCTCCTCCCTAAAACATCATGTCCACGTTCCCTCTGCCACTTATCTAAGCACAGGGCAGAGACCATCGAATAAACCGGGTGCTTATACCTACCTTTCCTGGAAATAATTAATAATCACTAGCTTTGCCTGCTGGCCTAGTGTTTCTCAGGAGATGGCGAGGAGCAGTACAGGCATTCATCAAGGAACAAATGAAATTTTTCATAAGGACAAACGTCTAAAAACAGGACACTGAGATGGGAGGGGCATCCTGGGATGCCTAACGCTAGACACACGCACTGCCGTCAGAGGACACAGCCACACACTCTGTGAACTACCTGTTACAGACGGTGTCAGTTTGCAGACTAAACACTATTGCTTTGAGAATGAAAAATTGGGAAAAGGGTACTAGTCTTAACAGGGCTGTGTAAAGAAACAACAGCGGGTCAGTTCACAGTCTAAACAGCCCCTGCAGGTAACCCGAAGGCTTGAGACACGTCCAGCAGGCCGAGTCCTCAATTCAGCCCCTCACTTCAAGGGGGGCTACTGTTCTGAGTAACTTACCAGAAGAAAGTGACACAGGACATCTTGCTCTTTGAGGTGCAGCTTTCCTGCCAAGACTGGATTTAGATCTTCAAGGTCTCCTCTCATAATAACTTGGCATTTAAGAAACCCTCTTTTAACCTTTAATTGGAACTCTCTTGAACCCCATCTGGGCCTGCTCTGCACATTCTTTACCTCCATAACCTCAAGGATTTCTATGGCTTTGAATCACCGAATTAACTTAGATCTGAAACCCAGGTATCTCCTGTCAGCCCCAGCGGGGAGAATTAACTCGAAATTTCCATGTCCTAAAATGAAGTCTCAACTTTTCACAAACTTATTTTTTAATGGGTCTCAAATTCTGTGACATTTAATCAAGTTGTTTACATTAAAAAGTACTGATTTTAAAAACTGCCACACACAGATGGTCCACAAGTCTGCTTTCCTTCTGAAAGTTTTGATACATTTTTATCATTATATGATACATTGTTATAGCAGACTTTTTACTATTAAATGACCAACTGACACAAATAGCTCTGAAACTGTTCTTCCACCACCGATTTAAGACTATGGTGATAATGTTCACCTTGCCAGCTCCAGCTGCCTTCTCGTCCACCGCTTTGCCGGCATCCACAGCGACCCTCTGTCCCAAGTCACACCTTGGCCCAAAGGAAGAGGGTCGGAGGCGCTCGGCACTCCCCCTCCACCGTGACCATGCCTGCGCAGGGCTCCTGTGAGGGTCACAGCTGCTCCCTGTCCCGGGCGGAGCTCGGCAGGCCCTGTCACCGTCCAAACCCCCTCACCTCTGGTCTATGACACCTCCTGCCTGCGCTTCTCCCACCTTCTCTGTCTACAGAGTTGCAAGAGTGGAAGAAAAGACAAACCTACTCACATTATTGTTCGTTTACAAACAAATCACTGACTTTGCAGTGCCTTTCAAAGAAAACCTAAGCTCCTGCCACTACACTGCCTACTGGACTTGGCTCCTGCTTTGCCTGCCCTCCCCCGCACGGCAGCCGCAGACCTCCAGAGCAGCCCAGCTCCCTCCTCTGCAGACAGCCTTGCCCCGCCTGGGTGCTGCTCCTCAGAGACAGCCTAACGGTTTGCGTCCCCCAGCCCAGACGCCTGTGTCCATGAGCACCACACTTCCCCGTCCCCACATGGCAGCCAAGCTCCGTGTTTGTCATTTGTGGGCATCTGTTGACCTCTTCTGGTTTGCTTTCCCAACCAGAGTAGGGGATAGACCTTTCCAGCACTGACAGCAGGTCTGACATGAGGTGCTCAGTGAAATGTTGGCTGAATGGACTGGGATTTTTCTCCAGGCATCCAGAAGGACGGACTCCTCTTATTTGCTAATTTCTGCTTCTGTCACTAGACAGTGTCTCAATTCGTTTTTCAAACTTAAGATTGGTAAAGCCAGTAAAGTCAGACACAAGATGACACAGGTCATCAAGATGACCGCTGATTTCAGGCACACCATCTTTCATGATTCTAGCATTTCAAGACACACATACACATGCAAAGTACCTTTTACTGTGGAGAATAAAAAACAACTCTCATCCTGAAAGTTCTGAACCATCTAGAAGGATAAAGCAGACACATAATTAATATCCAGCTGTCTTAACTGATTAGGAAAGATTAAAATTAGTGAAAGAAAAATATAAACATGTATGTATGGCTGCACAAGCGCAGGTCTCAAGTCAAACAGCACTTCACGAGGCTGTGTGAGGCGACGGGTCTACACCTCGCGTGCGGCCTGCCCTCTGTTGGCCTCTTGCTCTCGGGGGTCCCCGCGGTCTGGCCCCTCACCCTTGGGCCCACAGGAGGCAGTCCCTGCCGGGCTCTCGGACAGAGACACGAACAAAAAGTTGCCACAGGTGCACTTCTGTCACCGCTTGCTTCTCCCGGAACACGGGGTGGGGGAGAACTGCCCTCCTAACCTGCTTTCTAAAACCAGTCATCAAATAGGAAAACCCATTCAAAGGCCTCACTGTTACATAAAAAGGGCCAAAGCCCCAGGAAGCTGGAGTCTCCCAGTGACTGATGCCAGAGCTCAGAGACGGTGGGAACTGAGCCATGGTCCTCACTCTGTATTCCGTCTACCACCCAGGACACCTGAACTCTCGATTATAAATTCCTCTCAAGTTTGATTCCCAACTCTGAAAGGGACTCATGAGTACTGGCAAAAGAGGCCATGGGGTTTTCCTACAGCAATACATACAAAAGCAAACACCAGTGTGAAGGAGCAAAGGGCGTGTGAGTTACCTGATCGCTAACAAGAATGTGAATACCAGTGGGACCCTGTCTGTAAACCTGGTTAATTTGGTGGAAAGGAATATTAAACACCAGCGCAAGTTTTCGAGCAACTTCTGAGGCAACCATTTCTTCCAAGTAGATTGCATGATAAACTGAAATAAAAAATACAAACAGCATTTTAGCAGTCATCTGATCTGTTTTCCATGTGATCTATAGGAAAATCACACCTTTCAAAGTACTAAAAAAATAAGATACAAAAAAGATGAGTATTTCCCCCTTACTACCCATTTAAATATATTATTTATGCACACACATATAATTAACATTAACCTCTGTACAAAAATATCTGTGGTTTTTTATTAAAAGCAAACAGAACAGTACAGATGGGCACGGAGGCGCGTTGTGGAGCAATGAGACTAAAACTGGATGTTGGCAATGGCTGCGAATTGTAAACATACTACACTTGAATTGTATACTTGCAATGGAAGGATCTTATGATATATAAATTATAGAAAAAGAAAGCTGTTTTCAAAAATAGTGTTTCTAGCAATATATAAAAAGAATCCAAAGAGGTCACAGTATTTGATTCAGTAAACCTACTATTGGAAATGTATCCTAAAGAATAAAAGCTTCGCGTCCCCCAAAGGATTCAGAATAGTGTGAAAGACAGTATGAGAGAAGCTAAGGAAGTGGCCCCCGGGCCCAGGAGGCTGCTGGCTGCAGAGAAGCCCTGGGCCCCACCGAGACAGCGCCCCTGCGGGGAACCGGACCCCGCAGGTCCCGCTCACTGCTGATGAAAGCCAAGCAGCGGCCAGGAGCTCCGGGGCAGGGTTCTCTGCACGTGTTCTCTAAGATGAAACGACGAGAACAGCTGGGAAGGGCGCTGCCTCGCCACGGCCGCCCTCAGCAGGCGGTCCCCACCCACCCCGCAGGGCAGTGACGTCAAGCAGCGTGTGCCCCCCATACCCACCGACCATACCCACCGAAGGGCGTGGCACTGCCGCTGTCGCCCCCGCCCGCCGCCTGCTGCTGCCCCTGCGGCGCCGGCTGCTCGCGGCAGACGTAGAGGGTCAGGCGGGGCCGCACCGACCTGCAACCGGAAGAGGGCGCTCGTGAGCCGGGGAGGCGCTGCGCAGGGGCCGCTGCGCGGGCGCGAGGCGGCTCCTTAGGACTTGACAAGCTTACTTCATTATACGAAATAGTTTACCGGTGAGAGTATAAAAACACACCTCACACCCAGCTATCACAGGTTAGCACAGGTGGTCTAATCTGACGATCCAGACTCAACCACTGAGACAGTCATGCTGGTAAATTTAAGTTTCAACAGTTTAACATCAGTAAAATTCAGTGTAATGGAATTCTCACGCCACAAATCTAGACATAGCAGCGATAGTAAATGGATCTTAAAAGCCAGCACAGTTTACATTTCTATCATTTAAAAATCACAATTAGAAGCTCACGTTTTTAACAACTGTTTAGTGTCACATGACCTTGAAAACCACAGACTCTGCAGAGCTCACCTAAAGGAGAAGTGTGTGTTCTCGGCAACAAACCTCAGTCCCCCCACGCGCATTCTTGAGTCTACCCTGCCCTCGGCCCGCACGCATCTGGGCCCGCCTGAAGGTGCCACGGGTCTCCTCGCAAGCGCGGTACCGCCTGCCCACAGGCCCCGCGCGAACAAGGGCGCATTGTTATTCAAGCGTAACAGCTCCTTCTAAACACTGTGTTTTACCTCGACTTCAGTGAATTATAGAGCCGAATCCCATCGGCTGCACCACAGATTTGTACTAGGTCCTCCTTGGTCAGTTTTAACAAGTCGGCACCTGGAGAAGAGCGAAAAGAGAATCTTCTCAAGGAACCGGGAGAAGAACCAGCAGGGCAGGCTGCTTGGCAGCATCTGTCTTCAGTTCAGTGTCCTTCGAAACCATCGCGGCTCGCTTACGTGTACACACCCCCATGAACACCACAGACACGGGATGCTGGCTCTCACATCCTGTGTCAAGGAGCTCGGAAGCCTAGAGGCTGGTGAATCAGAGCGACAAGCATGGCTGACAGGACGGACTGCTCCCAGCGCCGGACTGCCGCGCCTGCCTGCTCCGGCCGAGTGGTGCCTCTGAGGAGTAACATAATCCTGACCCGATCCCGCACCCCTGCCAACAGGAGCGGCGATGAGCGGCCTGGGAGCCAGCCGCCACCCACACGGAGCTGGACAGGCGCCCCGCGGGCCTCTCCGAAGCGCCCCACGGGCTCGGAGCAGGAGGCCGCCTCCTCCCCACCTCTACTGTGGGGCAGCTGCCGGGGGAAGCAGAAGGCGGGCGGCCACGCCCTAGTGAGCAGCACTCACACCACCACAGAACAGGAACCTGGGCCGCCGGTAGGGCCTTCCCAGGGTTCGGCGCCCTTCCCGTTTCCCCTGTGAGCATCCGGGGCCTCCTCCCCAACACACACGGAAGTGTTTAGCTTTTCCATAGATAAATCCTTAAAGTGTGGATCTCGCTAGCAGTGAGAAAAAACCCAGCACTTTCATTTTAAAGAGACAGTGCTGCCCGAGGAAGGACTGGTCAAGGCACCAGCACAGCAGGAAGGGCTGAGCAGGCAGGAGCCGCCTTCCGAAACCCTGGGCAGCTGGGTGCACGCAGGCTCTGCTCTCTCACGGGGCCGGGAGAGCCAGCTGCCGCTTTCCTGTGGCCCAGGAGCCTGGCCGGGACATGTCAGGAGGTGTTCTGCAGGCAAAGGGCCCAGGGCTGAGCATGTCTAGCATCACTACTGCACCTCCCGGCGGGCTTCCCACAGCACCCCGGAAGCAGCACTGCCGGTCCCCTCTAACATTCCATCTAAATACTTCCTTAGCTTACTAGGCAAGAGAAATCGTGCCTATAAAATTCCATATCTGAGCACATTCCTATCATGTAAAGCCACACAGCAATGATGAGGAACAACTGATACCACATCTTGGATGGATGTGAAGGCATTATGCTGGGAGAAAAGGTAACTGTATGATACATGCTGTATGATTCCATTTATGTAATGTTTTCAAAATGACAGAATCATGGAGACAGAAAACAGATGAATGGTTGCCAGATGTTAGGGATGGTGGGAGAGGGGCACTGGGTACACAGGAGACCCCTGTGGTGGCATCAGTATTCTGTACGCTGACTCCGGTGGTGGTGGTTATACGAACCTACAGATGTGATAGAGACAACACAGAACCACGTACACACATGGCACCAATGCCAATTCCTGGCTTTGATATTGTACTGCAACTATGTAACGAGCTGAGTAAAAGGCGCACTGGAACATCTGTGTTATCTCTGCAACTTACGCAAAGCCAAAATTTACATAAAGTTAATAAAGTGAAAAAAATTGTGAATGCCCATTTACACCTATATAAAAACAAGGGCGTGTAAACCTGGTGAGGCAGCATCGAGTTCCTGTTCTGATACCACACTAAGGGTCTCCAAGATGCCACCACTGGGGACACTGGGGGGACACAGGACCTCCCCACACAGACTTGGGCAACTTATGATTCTATATACAGTTTCTGCTGCAGTATTCAATTAAGGCTAATAATAGTCCAGAAACAAATAAGTAAACAGTGTATGTGTGCGTGTACACAAATACAAACATACCTAAAAAATTGGAGAACAGTCTTGTGTAGGAAGAGAATCTGTGTTTGAGCAGCCACTGCTGGGTTTCCTGGATCGTGGCTGAAGGCTGCAGCTGCTGTCAGTAAAGAAAGTGAACATACACAGAAGAAACTATTTAGGCTTACCAAAAAAACCCACCCGAGTCACTGGCATGTTACAAAGAAGGACACTTAAACACAACAGAGAAATCCTACAGGTTTAAAGTTTAACACACCCGCAAAGAGCAGAGGTGTGACTATTCGGTGACCCAAACAACGGTTCACACCCCCGTCAGAGGCTTCACAATGCCGCACCCTGAATGCATGACAGGTTAGGGTAAAGACACTTACTTCACTAGAGGCCTGTGGAATTCCATCTCCCTGATGATTTGGGGAAGAAGAATTGCTGGGGATAAGAAAGGAAGGAAGAAAAGGATGATTGTTATATATTTATTTTAATTAAGACATTAAAGGATACTAGGTGAATTTAAAATAACACCATGGGACCGAGCAACCTGCACAACAGATCAGGGAGTCAGTATGACGATAAGATCAAGACAAGGGAGTTTCCTGGTGGCCTAGTCGTTAGGACTTGGTGTGTTCACTGCCATGGTTTGACTCCTGGTTTGGGAACTAAAAATCTCACAAACCACACAAATGTGGCAAAAAAACCCCAAAAAGATTAAGACACCAGAAGATGGTTTCACTTCTGGCTTCTCCATCTGTTCTAGCAAGGAAGTCAAGTGTCATGAAACACAAGGGTTCCATTTCCAGGGGTGCCAGGAAAATGAAGGATTCTCATTTATTTTTGTTAGGGAAAAAATGAGAATCAAAGTAAACAGTGGAAAATAACAGCAAAAAGAGTCTACTTTAATAATGATCTATACGAAATGATCTAAACAAACCTAAGCCAAAATAGAAAATAAAATCCCTTTAATAAATACATTTATCCACCATTAAAGAGGGTGAAATGCAAGAGAACAAAAGGAACCAATGTGAGCCGCCATCCTTGTTTCCCGGGAAGAATGAGGGCAGCTGCGTGGGGGGGGCATTTGCCTTCTGGGTCCCTTCTCAGCCCCCGCACCCCAGCTTCTCGGGTCCATCATGCCGCCGGTTCACTGCCCCCCGCCCACTGGAGCCTGAGCTCCTCTGGACGGGGCTTCACTCATCTCAGAGCACCCCAAACAGCGTGGGGACCACAGTGGGGTCCCAGGAAAGATCTGGTGAGCCGGCATGCACGTGATCTCTCCGCTCCTCTCGTAGCTTTCTAAGACTGTTCAGTCCCCTCTGTGGTAGAAGCTGGTCCCAAGTCCAAGAGTGACCTTCTCCTGAACCGCAGTAACCTACGTGGAGACAAGTGGCCTCTTATCTATCCATCTCCTCAGGGAAAAGGCCTTTTTTTCCCCCTTCTTTTTCTCTCACCAGACCCTGTTAGACTAAATGTTCATGTTCCCTCAAAAAATCACCCTACCCGCAGTGTGATGGACACTATAGGAGGAGGGCCTTTGGGACATAATGGGCAGTGGATGGAGCCGTGAGGGTGGACCCCAGGAGAGGGATCGGAGACCTGGTGAGTGGCGTGGGAGTGTGCCTCCTGCACTCTGCTCACTAGCAGGGAGCACGCGGGCTGGCGGCCCGTGGCCCGGGAGACACTGCTCACCAGAACCACCCTGCAGGCCCCTAGACCTGGGCGTCCAGCCTTCAGACCAGGAGGAGTGACCTCCTGTTGTTTATAAGCCACTCAGTCCGTGGTGTTTAATTACAGCAGCCTGAGCCGAGTCCGACCTTGTCAGCATGGAGTGTAAAAATGAGAACCTTCTCCTCTCTTTTCTGGCACCACGTGACTCGTGAGACCCTCCTGACCAGGGACTGGACGCGGGCTGCAGCAGGGGCACTGAGTTCTAACCGCTGGGCTGACGGGGAATTCTCTCCTTTATGGTTTTTTTTTTTTTGTTGTTGTTGGAAGATTTGATAAGATAATATTTTATTTATTTTATTTTATTTTATTTTTGATGGGGAAAGGCATTTTTTTTTTCCATTTATTTTTATTAGTTGGAGGCTAATTACTTTATATCATTACAGTAGTTTTTGTCATACATTGAAATGAATTAGCCTCTCCTTTATGGTTTTAACCCAATTATGAAAGTTATGTTCCTTCCCAGTAAGAAACGTCCTGAGAGTGAGGACCTTCTGATCCAACTACTCACCAGGTGCTGCTGCTGACGGGCCAGAAAAAGAGGATGAATAAAGTCCACTATTCCCACTTCTAAAACCAGAACAAGTCTTTAGAAATGAAAAGTCCTTCCTCTAAGTTTAACGACTTAATTTTTAAAAAATAAGTGTCTCTGGGAGAGGGAAGAAACAGGGCAGAAAATAATCCTCGTCTGACACGGTGAGCATCAAAGACCAGTGTACCTTATCATAAACGCAGCCGTAACCTGTCCAAGTCAGTCTCCCCTTAACAACTCAGTCTTCTCCCTACCCATGACCTCATCAATGTTGTTTTTATCGCACAAAGAAGATATCTTAAAAGCACCCTTTTCTGAGTCCCACAGTTGTGAGTGTGTGAGGCACAGGGAATAGGAAGGAAAAAGCTGAAAGGTGAAGAAAAGACGATTTTGCTCAGCAGCAGCCTGTCTCTAATTACCAGGTACCCCAGACACACACCCGAAGGCTGCCGTGACTTAGAGAGGAGCTAAGGAGCGAGGCAGCCCGGGGCCCCGCGCGTCACGCACACCGCTACCTGTCCGGGACGCTGCAGGCGCTCTGCGGCGGGGACGTGAAGGCGGGGGCTGCGGACGGGCTGTTGTTCACGTAGGCTGTGGGGGTATCGGGCCACGGAGAGCACTGCGGGTAGAAATGAAGATACGTGAATGATTCGCTTCTCCGGGATGCGGCAGAGACAGTCTTGTAATTCACTCTCTGGCCAAATGCAAGATCATGAAAACACAAGACACCTGACATCATCAAGCAACCTCACAGAAACATGTCAGACTGACTCTGTGCGCGCGCGCGTGTGCGTGCATGTGTGTGTGTGCATGTCAATGGAAATGTTTCCTGTTTTGTGGCCTCTAGACCCTGACTACTCTCAGACGGCCCTGAGGTGACTGAGGACAGCAGCCAGCTTTCCTGAGGGCATTTCAGATGCGCACTTAAGTGTCGCTACGTTGTGACTTTGAGGACGCCCACCTTGGCTTCCTCCAGCCCCCAGGAGGCACCTATCAGGTCTGAAGGACAGCAGAGGCAAGCCACGTGCTGACAGGCACGCGACTGTCCCTCGGGGCGGCTCTCGCCCGCCTCCCCAGGAGCAGGCCCCGGCACCGGGCACTTCCTCTCTCGGGTGGACGCCCCGAGTAAGACGGACAGGCCCAGGGTCACAACAGCAGAACCGCAGACGGTCCTGCCTGCAGCCATCGAGCTATGCGTGCATGTCGTCTGGAAGGGGCAGCGTGGACTTCAGTGTTTTTCACACTTCTGACCAAACACAGAGCCAGAGATCCGGAGACACGTCAACCGTACAGTCAGGAGCACTGACAAAGCTGAAGCTGACACATGCTGCGCGGGAGGTCAGAGTGCTGAGGACGGAGGGGCTCCATCCACGGCACGGGTGTCCTTTCCAGGGATGACTGCACCCCCGGCTTCCAGGCTCCACTGTCGTCATCACCTCCTCCCAACTGATATAGAAAGGCCTCCTCTCACCACGGCTGCAGGGTACAAGATTCTGCCAAAAGCTGGGCTAAAGACCATTCAAAGATACTAGGATGGATACTGAGGAAGTACATGACTCTAAAATTAAACTCCTGCATGTCAAGGGGTTTTCAACTTTTTACTTTCAAAATAATTCTGGAAGACATCTGGTCAGCTGACAGACACTGAGATGGATCCATCAGATCATACAAAAAAGAGATCACTGGAATTTCTGGCAGGTATCTCAGAAGGAGTTCTAAGGCCTGAATGACACACTGCTGAAAAGAAAAATGTATCTAAACAAAGTTTCTCTTATCTACAAAAAATTTATAGTAAGTGTGTTCTATCTTCATCATTCAAAATATATTTCCAATAACATTTCTATTTTTATACTTAGCAATTACTCATCAAAATGTATATGATTTTTTGTTCTGATAAATTGGTACAAATAATAAGAAGTTTTAAATTCCTCAACTGATTTAAGCTTTATAATGGTCATAGGAACTTTTAAAAATGAAATTTCAACTTATATTAAGTTTGTGGTAAAAAAGTAGTTAGGGTGATTTTTTAAAGTTTTTCAGGCATGAAAGTATGTCCTATTTGGACAAAGTTATTTAAGGGGCATGAAAGAGAAAACATGAGATCAAGAAGTTAAGTGTGAAAGTGTTAGTCATTCAGTCATATCTGACTCTCTGCGACCCCATGGACTGTATAGCCTGCCAGGCTCCTCTGACCATGGAATTTTCCAGGCAAGAATACTGAAGTGGGTTGCCATGCCCACCTCCAGGGGATCTTCCAGACCCAGGGATCAAACCTGGGTCTCCTGCAATGCAGGCAGATTCTTTACCACTTGAGCCATCAAGCTTTCAAACTTAGGAGGGTTAATGTGCTGGCTTCACCTGAAGTCATACATACAGTCACTATGTCAGAAAACTATTTCCTTTGCAACTATTTAAATTTATGATGAAAACTTTCAGATGTCAATCTAAAAATGTGCAAGGGAATTGTACTCTTTCTCAAAGTTCTTTTGTGTGAAATCAAGACCACTAGTCTGAAGGACTCTTGAGGACAGAAAGCAAGTCTCCCCAAAGGTTACAGGAGCTCAACAGCGTGTCTGACACCCATCAGTAACATGGGTGAAAACGAAAACAGAAGTCCCAGAATCTTAACATTCTTCACAACTACCCATTAGACATCCCCTCAGAAGCAGGGAAAATGACTGCAGACTTGATGTTTCAACTGTCATCAACTTGACATCTAAATGACATCACACCTGGCTGCAATGCCATGCTAAACTGCTGGCATGTCATACCAATTTCACTATACATGACATTTTCCCAATGCCTGCTCTTTTCAAACTAGGGCTTTTGTTCTTTCCAGCTTGCCAAGTAGGACCTCCTCAGCACCTACAGTATGAGGCACAAAGGCAGTGAGCGCTGCCTGATAGGCCTCCTAACTCGCTTGTGTCAAATGCTCACGGCCACCTTCTCTCCGCGGCAGACCTTCCTACTACACCATCCTCCCCAATTCAAACTCCAACAACACAGCATAACATGCACATCTACACAGCTTAGACCTTTTCCTGTCGAGTCTCCCCAAATCCGCTTTGGTAATTACTGCCAGCTATGTAACTAAGGAAACGAAGCCATCAACAGCTTCAAGTCAGCATGGCAGGTAGTAAGTACAGCAGAAACACCAAATTGACTGTAATTCCATCAACATACTTATCTCACTTTTACATATCTAGGTTCGTCTAGCATCAGAAAAGTAGGGCTGTTAACTGACATCTACAACTTGCCCAATAATTAAGAGACTTGATTCACTGAACACTGGAAAAGCAGCACTCAATGCAAACTGGCCTCTACTTCTAGAAAAGACAGATTTCGCAGGTTCTTCAACGGCCAGGCTGGATGAAACGTCAAGACTCTCCCACCTGCATGTTTCATAGGTTTTTCTTAGTCTCGACCTATGAGGGTCCAGGCACACCAAGGAGTATTTTCAGTGTTTCTTCTACCTTGTCATTCTTCCCTGGCTTTAAATGGTACTGCTTTTTAAGCAGTGGTACTGCTTCAGCAAGTTTCCAGCAATACCCGACCTGGACTCACAGGCTGGCACCTTTGGTGCCCTTGTGAACAAAGTCCGTCCCCAGGAGGAACAGAAAGTGAGGACCCATTGGCAGACCGCAGGCCCTGACAGCCCATGCATCACAGCTCAGATGCTAAGACCAACGGAGAGGTGGAGGGCCAAGAAGAGCTCTAAGCACCCCCTAGTCTTAGCCAAACGCAGTCTGGGGCAGCAGGCGATGCACACCGGGAGGACGCGCTGGTCTGCTGGCAGGTCGCTGCTCTGCTGCTGACACTTTGCACACTTCAGACCCAAGAGTCATGAATTCCTAAAATTCTACTATCTACAAATGAGATCGGGGCTATGCCACATTTCATTTATAATCAGAACCCATTCATTTTAGTTAGTTTACAACAAGAGTGGGAAAGTGACTTGAGTTACCAGGCTTCCCCCCAAAAAGTTTACTGAGAGCCATTTGTGTCTGCAGCTGGGAAATGAGGAGAAGAGAAACATAAAACTGGAGGGGTGGACGTTTGAGGGAAGGGAGCATACAGTTGTTCCACTCAATCTGTGCTATGAATCCAAAACACCCACTTAAAGAAAATGCAACATGCGTGGGGCCCCCTCACCCCTCAGAGAAGGACACTTTCAGTTTTACTATGTACAGAAGCATTTGCAATATTTTCACTCAATGCTTTACTTCAGAAATAATAATCCTGTGATAGTGCCTGTGGCTTTCATAGTCTACAGTTAATTACCAATGCATGTGTCAGGGTGAAAGTCCATTTTCGGCACCTGGATAGCACAAACTCTGCAGTGATGAATACAGTGGCCATTAATACATATGATGACAGCTATTTTTAAAAAGTAATGTTTTCTGTTTCCATTTACTGCAGGTATAGAGATGATCTAAGTTGATACCACAGGATAATCCTCTGTCAACTGTTTGATGAAATATGAAATGACAAGTTCATATTCAACCAAGGGCCCCCTGGACTGCACACTGTGGGGAACCAAGGCTGAGTGCGGAGCAAGGTGCCCTAGGCTGGCCTGAAGCGTAAGGTCGCGATGCAGGTGCCAAGAGGAAACGCTAACACAGCCCCAGGCCGCTTTTCCGCCAGTGCCGCCGAACAGGCTTTTCAAAGCACAGACACACATTCTTGCGCAAATGCAGGGAAGTGGGACACACAGGACTGCATACGTTAACGTCAAGCTAGCTGCCATTATTTCTCTAAACATCCATGACATTTTCTTATCACTTGCACACGTGAGAAAACAAACCCTTTTTTAATTGCACGGAAATAACTACTTTACTAAAAGAACGTTCAATCAACGTCAGTGCTCATAAAGGGAGTGTGTGTGCAAAGGAGAGAGGGAGGGGGATAGGAGGGCAGGAAGGAGGCAGGGAGCGAACACAGTTCTGGGTGTCATTTTTTCCCCCCTCCGAAACCACCCAATATGGTCAACTTTGTTTTAAAGTGTTAGATTTAGGAAATTGTCCTCAGTGAGGAACCAGCAGAAAGCAGGAAGTCTAAACAAAAGCAAATTCAATCAGGACAAGGACATCAAAAACGAATTTGGCTTTACGTTTCAGTGGAAGTCGGTCCTATATCTAACACTGCACAGGGTTTCTTGCACAATGAAAAGAGAAGAAGCCCCTTACACTGCCTCGCTTTGCCAGAGAATCACCGTAGTCTGCTGGCAAAGTCCGCTTGCTGGACTTTTTCTGCTCATGTTCAACTGCATCTTCAATTATAGGCTCAAGCCTCATCTGGACAAACACCAAAGATTGGGATCAATGTCTTTTCGTTACACAGAGAAAGATCTAACACCCTGTTCATGTCTCCGCCATCCGATTTAACAAACGTCCGACCAGCAGGATTCAGAAGTTTTAGGAAGATGCAAAACCCCAGACGTGACAAACATCGGACGTTCTGGGTCCCGGCTTAATGTCTAACCAACTTTGGGGATTTTAAAGTAAGTCTGCTTCCGAGACCCGACTGGGATTTCAGCATCCTCATTCCAGACCCCACCCAGGAAACGAATCACTTAAAACTCCCCCAATTTAAAGAGAGTATTTTCCCCGCAGATTTCACCAAGAACATTATGCCCACTGACCACCCGAGCTTCCCGGCCCCTCCGCAGCTGAAACTCATCCTCGCGGTGGCGCCCGGGGGCACCACTCGGCCCCCTCGGAGCGGGGGGCGCCGCATTACCTCCGTGAGGACCGTGGTGTCGTAGGACGGCTGGTACTTCTCCTTCTCGTGCGCGGCTCGCTTCTCCATCTTCTCCCGGTCCGTTTTTTGTTTCCTATCTGCACCTTTTGGCTTAAAAACAAAGCAGACCTTTTCATCTATCAGGCCTCGGACGCGCACCTTTCACAAGCAACGCCAGGCCTCACTTCCTCAAAGCCTGCTTTCCAGCTCTCACCTTAAAAACTTTGATTTGGCAGCTAGCTGAGTGTAGGTGATCTGTGTATTCTCCGTTTTCATTCTGCTTGAAGGTGTCAACCTGGATCCTAAAAGGCACTCCCTTCTCACCTCCATGCTTCCGGGGAGTGAACTCGGTGCTGATGCAGTGTACCTGGAAGATGACTCGAGCTGAAATGGGTCCAGGCCCTGCCCACTGGTCACCCTTCGGCCCTGCTGCCTTTCAGAAGTCCTGCCACAGTTAAACTCAAGAGCCTTTCACACAGACTCCCACCTATGAGGCAGCTATCTGTCGGGAATTCCTTCCTCCTATGACTTGCCCTTCCCAGATCCAGCTGAGCCCTTCTGAACTGCCCCCTCCAGTGCCTCACCTCTAACGCAGGACGGGCTCCGACGATGAGCTCCATCAGTGCAGCGGCTTTCCTGAGTCTGTCCCCGACCCCCACCCCAGACCAGACGCTGGTCCTGAATCTGCACGTGGCTCAATGCACAGGACCCTCACGCCACCACTCAGAGCCCCAGGGCTTGCCCTCTCCTCCCAGGACGCCGGAGTCCAGCCGGCTGGCCACCTCGCTGCTGCTCCTGTCATGAGCCTGTGGCCCTTTGCCTGGGACTTTCACAGTCCACAAGGCTCACCCAGCCCCACGGGCATCCATCTGAGGCTCTGAGGGCAGACGCAGTCCCCACCACTTCTGCGCCCTCTTCCCACGCCACCTCGGGGACGGCCCCAGGGTACCGCACAGTGTCAGTAACAAGGCTTTAGTAATTTCTGACGGCGACACATCTCCTCTTCGAAGAACTCAAGGTTAAATGGATCTCTACACTAAGACTGAGATGTACGGCCAGCTCGTACATCCCTCTCATTCACCACATGACCAGATACCCTGTCAGATGAACAGTATGAGAGGTAACAAGTGACACGGCCCTGTTAGCTGATGGGGGACGCTGCTTGGAGGACTCCAAAATGCAAAATACTGAAGATTCTCTAAAGTTTACACAAACCAGAGTCTACTTAGGCTGGTCGGCAATTAAAAGCAATCTTCCTTTTCTATATAAAGATCACCTACTCGGCAAATTTTAATACCACCACTGACAAATTTGAATATACTTAATATTAGAATTACTGTTGATTTTATTTTACATTTAATAATACTATATATTTGTTTTTTCAAAAACTGATCTCGTAGGGGATACAAACTGAGCATTCACAAGTCAAATGAAATGCCCGAGGGCTGCCTTACAGTATTCCACCAAGAAACAAAAGGGGAAATTATAGTATCTGTAGAAGCCAGGAGACGCGCACACAGACAATTCATTATCTTCTCCTCCTTTTATGGGGGTCTGAAATTTTCAGTGTTAAAATATTTTTAAACAAAGCTAGACTATACTTTTTATAGTATAGTTTTTCTTAAAACTATACTTTTCAATCATCTCCTTTAAAAATAGGTTTTGTTCCAGAGAAATGCATTCTGACAAGAAGTGTTGATTATTGTTACTACTAGTGGTAAATGCAGTATTTAAATAATGTTTACACATCAGATGGTCTCTGTATGTTAATGTCTATACATGATGAACTTAGGAGATTAACTCCAATTTAACAGTGTATGTTTGTGTATACAAAAGACACTACAAGACAGTTTACAAATAAGCATTTAAGGAAAATAAGATGCTGCACCCAAGCATTCAGTCTCACCCACAGCCTTCTGAACGATGAGGCTAGTGAGCTTGTAATAATGTGAAACTCCAAACCTGAATGAAAGCAGATGTGCGTTTTGCAGGATCCCACAGAAATTCAACTGCATTTAACTGGCTTGGATTTGTCCTGGTGTCAATTATTCCCACGGACATTGGAATATCTGCATTTTAAAAAGAAGTGACATAGGAACAAACCAATTAAAAGGTTACAACTAAGATGATTATGTGCTAATGAAATTATACTGCGCTTTTTCCTTCAATGTTCGCCATGGTCAAACACTTCAACCTCAGCCCACTTACTGTGTATCATACTTTCTCCCACCATGGTTTGTTTCTATTTCATTTTATTAAGAAAATGAGGGATTGATGCCAGTCAACAATGATCTAAATGATTTCAAACTCATAAAATCTCTGGCTCAGTTTCTGTAAGCGCGTGCGCACACATACACACACATCTCAACTTCAGTTTTAACTATAAAACAACTCAAGCCACGTAGGATCTGCTGACATCAGACCTTCCCCACACGATCATGCGCGGAGTGGTGCCAGTGTCCTAGCAGGCCCCCGACACCGCCTGTACCTAAGTCGAGGAGTCTGTCTCCCGGGCGATTCCACTTCCAACCTTCCAGCTGCTGATGCTCTGTATACTGGAGTCGTCGGTCATGGAATACAACCCTGATGATGCTCTACGGAATAAGTGGGGGAAATGAACACTTTTAAACTGCCCCAGCTAAAGAGCACAAGTGTGTTCACTTCTTAAACATTAACCTATAACAGAAAAGCATACAAAAGCAAACTCTAATTTACACATTTTGTAAGTGGGCTGTTTTCTTCTTGGATACCTAGGTTATAGGTACAATTAATAATATTTGGTGCAAAGAATTCTAACTCAACAAGAATAAAATGGTTTCTTAGGTAAAATTTTTATTAAAAAATTTGATACTGTAATTCAAAATTAAGGTCTGTGTCCCTAAGAAATTAGGAAGTTATATTTCTATAAAGAAAACATTAGGGATGACCCCAGCTCTCCCGTGGTTAGGGCTCTGTGCTTCCAATGCAGGGGGCCTGGGTTTGATCCCTGGGCAGGGAATTAAGACCCACCCCCCAGCATGCTGCATAGCACCCCCTAAAAGTGTCAAGGGCATGGGGTGAGGGTGGGGAACTGCCACCACCCCCAAATAGAGAACCTATACACAAAATTAGTTCAAACTGCAAGTGAGGTTAGCTGAGGTAAGCAAGGGAAACAAAACAGAAAAGAACACAGGTAAACGTCATCCAAACACTCAAGTTCATTCCGAGGGAAGGCTTTAACTCTCCGCTCTCCACCCAGCCCTCCCACACCTGCCACAGGTCTGGGCTGCCAACTACTATTTTGTTTCAGGGACAGGATAACAGGCCATCAAAATGGATTCAGATACCGTATTTGCACTAATTAGTGTTTCTGACACATTTATAAGTAATTGCTTTTCAGACTATGATGGAATAAGACAGTCTTATTTCCAGTAGACTTCCTGCTGGATGGAACAGGAAATAACTTGTTACCCATACATAGAAATACTACCATTAGTGCCCCTACCTTCCCCAACACCACATGCCGTCCAAACCAAAGCCGATGCGTATTTTGAAAGGAACCATTTAAAAGTGCAGCACAGAAAATGTCATGATTTTGATTCTCTCATATTTAGTAAGAACCAGATCAAATCCATGAATTCAGATAAAAATACTATGAGAATATACTAGTTCACAGTGCTGTACTAAACCCCTTTCTAGGTCAGACTAAGTAGCACAGTAAGGAATATAAAGGGGGGACCACACTTAGGAAATGAGAGGATATAAAAGAAAACCTCTTAAATGAGATTAGAAGGGGAAAAGTTCTCTGGAAAGTGAAGTCGTGTCTGACTCTTCACGACTCCATGAACTTCAGCCTGCCAGGCTCCTCTGTCTATGGGATTTTCCAGGCAAGAATACTGGGGTGGGCTGCCATTTTCCTTCTCCATGGGGTCCTTCTAACCCAGGGGTGGGACCCGGGTCTCCCGAACTGCAGGCAGACTCTTTACCATCGGAGCCACCATGAAGTTCTGACTAAAAGGAGACAATGCACCCAGAGAGTGAGCCACAGATAAGGAGCCCAAACAAGCAGAGAGAACGTGCTGAGTATTTTCAGCACATCAAGAAGTTCCCAAGCACCTCTGCTCAGCAACATTTGATCCCTGAGACTTCCCCTCAAGAGCAAGTCAAAGATCATGGGGGCAGAAAATTCAACTCTTTTGGCTGCAGAGTGTTCTAGGGGCTCTTCAGCTGAAAAAGGAGGTTGTCTTTTAAGAAATCCATCCTGAGGGCTTCTCTGGGGGTCCAGCATTTAAGGCTCTGCACTTCCAATGCAGGAGGCACAGGTGTGACCCCTAGTGGGGGAACTAAGACGCCGTGTGATGTGGCCAGAAAACCAAGAAAAAGAAATTCATCCTGTAGTCTCTGGCAGTCACTAACTGTAACTCTGAATCCCAGACAAGCTCTCAGGACGTGACTGTCTGTATTCATATCCACCAAAAATCAGATATGTGGTTTCTCAAGTGGTTGATCAAATTAATTTAAGACCATTTAAAAAGTAACCCTGTGACTGTCACAATGACAACAGAGTTCACCCACATCGTCCCTTAAGTAACATATCACTAGGCTGAATATTAACCAGGTGTGGCACAATTTGGCAAAGATTTGCCGGGATACCCCATACTTGTCTGACAACGATGAGCTGGAACCAGGTCATGCTGAGAGATTATCACTGGTAATAAGCCTCCTGGACTCTGGAAAGTGAGAGCGGTGAGTCTCCTTGACCAAACTCTTATTTGTCACTAGAGTTCAGCAGAGTATAACCAATCCAATGGGGCTTGCTTACTGGGAACAATGCTAACACCTCTGTAAAAAGGTGAATCTGATCAGTGTTTACCACAGGTGAGAAAGCAAAATGAGGGAATTTTTAAAAAGCTGGCTCGAAGCTTAACATTAAAAAAAACTAAGATCATGGCATCTGGTCCCATTATTTCAAGGCAAATAGATGGGGGAAAAGTGGAAGCAGTGACGAATTTTATTTTCTTGTGCTCCAAAATCAATGCGAGTGGTGACTGCAACTATGCAACTAACAGATGTTTGCTCCTTGGTAGGAAAACTATGACAAACCCAACAGTGTATTAAAAGGCAGAGATATCACTTTGCTGACATAGGTCCATAAAGTCAAAGCTATAATTTTTCCAGTAGTCATGTATGGATGTGAGAATTGGACCATGAAGAAGGCTGAGTGCGAATTGTGGTGCTGGAGAAGACTCTTGAGAGTCCCTTGGACAGCAGGGAGATCAAACCAGTCAATCCTAAAGGAAATCAGCCCTGAATATCCACTGGAAGGACTGATCCTGAAGCTGAAACTCCAATACTCTGGCCACCTGATGTGAACAGCTGACATTAGGAAAAACCCTGATGCTGGGAAAGATTGAGGGCAGGAGGAGAAGGGGTCAACAGATGATGAGATGGTTAGATGGCATCACTGATACAATGGACATGAATTTGAGCAAACTCCAGGAGATAGTGAAGAACAGGGAAGCCAGGCATGCTGTAGTCCATGGGGTCACAAAGAGTTGGGCAACAACAAATGATAAAAAAAAAAAAATACAGTCATCTGACTCACCCTCTAGGGAAATGACCCAACTCACTGATGTGGCCTAGACATGACAGACTCCACATTTAAACGGCACATGTGAGAACAGGTAAGTCACCTGTCTCCTTCCATTCCAAGTATGCTGGGAGTCCTAGGAGTCAGGAGAAACCTGGGCGCTTATTCCAGGTTGGCAAGACAGTGCTCCAGTCGGGACCAGTAGGATCAGGAGCTTTCTGCCCCTAAATATTCAAAGACTCTCAGGCGCGCAGCGCGGGACAGCTGCTTTCGGGACTTGCTGGGCTTGTCAGCACCAGTACCGCTGTCCCCTCCCCACGCTCGCCCTTCTGAAAAGGGACAGGCCTCTCCGCACTGAGGGCCCAGCGGGCCTCCCCGGAGGGAGACGGAAGGGCCGAGAGAAGTCCTGCTTCTCTCTCACCAGCAGCCTCACGGAAGTCTTCCATCTTGCCAGTGAAGCTTCTCCCATAACCCTTGCCCTGTAACGCTCTGGAGTTCTGGTGTCGCACTGTGTGCTGAGCGACAAGTAAAGACTAGAAGGATCCACCACGCAGATACTGCAGGGGCCAGGGGTGGGTCTGAAAATCCTAAAAGGACTGCGTTTGGCTACGCCTGGAATGAATGACTCTTCAGATAACTCCAGTAGGGTGAAGAAATAAAATTTTACGTAGGAGAAATTTTAAGAGGTAAAATAAAAGGTTCTTTAGAAGCATCACAGTAACGCTTATACTTGCCCCCACAGTATCTCTTTCCCTAAGGCATCTTTTAAAGAGAAACCAAGCTTTCATTTTTTTAGCACTGTGTTTTTCACCCTTGCTCAGTTACAATGTTCTATGGTACCTTGTTTCCACAGGGCTTTAATATTTACTTCAGTAACTGCTATAATTCCTATTTTACAGAGGAGTAAACAAAATATAGTGCAAAAAGTTAAGTTTTAATAAAGCCACTACTTCCTTAAAGTGACATTAAATAATTTGTTAAAAACTCCTGCAACAAAAAGCAAAACTCTTGCGGAAAAACTGCTATTTTTTGAGTCGTTTCAGTATCTTTTCAGAATTTAAATGGAGGTCCTTACCTTTACCAGTTTTCCAGTGATCTCAGGCACATCTCCCATTTTCCGATTATCCAGCATTCGGATTTCGTAAGACTGACCTACATGTAAAAACTGTGTATCAGAAACAATCCATTTAGAGAATCTAACCCTGTGTATTCACCTCTCTCTCAAACACACAATTACCCAGTGTTAATTTCTTAGAGAAGCAAACTTGGGTTGATCTTTCTCTTTCCTGCAAGTCACATCCTTTCCTTCTTCCACTCTCACAGAAGACTGACGAGTTCCTTGGTCACTTCACTTTCCTCTCACACTACCGTTTCATTACACATACATATATTACCTGAAACCAATTTTTCTTAACAGCTTTATTGAAATATAAATATTTACATGCCATAAAATCCACCCTTTTAAAGTGTGCAACTGTTCTTTAGTATATGCAGACTTGTGCAGCCATCATTGCTATTAACTTTAGAGTAACTTCATCATCAAAAAACAAATACATACCTGTGAGCAGGTCCCATCTCACGCCCCCACCCCAGCCCTTTGCAATCACTCATCAATCTACCTTTTGCCTCTTGGGATTTACTTGCTTTGGACACTTGATATAAATGGAATCACACAGGTGGCCTTCTGTGACTGACTTTTTCACTTATGTGTCAGTCTTTCCTATTTATGGCCAAATTATTCAACCGAACATACACACCACATTTCCTTTATTCATTCAACAGTTGGCAGGCATCTGGGTTGTCTCCACTTTGGGCTATTATAAATAATGATACTAGCAACATTTTGGACAGGTTTTTGTATGAGCTAGGGTCAAATTTTAATCCTGGAGCCTTCTTCCTTGTGTCAGGTAAATCCAGCTTAACATTTTGTCACTGCTCAATTCTGGTCCATAAAAAAACACAAGTAGATTCTCACATACCAATCTATTTAATTAGGAAAATAAGCTGCTGCCAAAAGTCAAGTAATATGCTCCAGATTTACTACAAGAGATTTCTGAATTAACTATCATTAAATAATAAAAGTGACAGCATAATTTGATATGTAGAAAATTAGGAGTAATTAAAGAGGGCTTCCATGTGAAGTTAAGGCTGTTTAAGATGAAACTACCAATATCTTACCCACAATACACTGGGCTTACAAAAAAACATACAAAGGGTGTAAGATCATACAGTCAAAATATAAGTTACCAAAATACAACCAAAATACAACCAAATCACTCCAAGGCTGGTAGAGGAAAATAACTGCCATATATACCACTAAAGAACAGTCCTTACATTAATTCAACACAATGAGAGAGATTAAACTAAAAACCCCTGTACAGCAAGAGAGAGACTGTTTTCCTTTACAGTTAAATCTGCGGCACACTTCACAATGGATCTGAACTGATCTTTTAAGAAGGCAAACGAACATCCAGGAGAGGTAATGAGCTGTCCCCACTGCTACATGTGCCCCAGGGATGTGCCTGAACCACTGACGCTGCTGAGAACGCCAGGACCAGACCCCAGTTTCGGCATCTACACACCCTCTATCAAGGGAATAATAACCAGCACACAATGAGTAGTGAGGCGACAGGGCCTCGTACTAAATAAACCCACACAAGCACCACAGGGTCATCCCCACATATAAACAGTCCCCTGAAACCACAGTAGGTAACTGTTTTTCCTAAACTCACAGATTAAGAGAATACAAGTAAAATGGAAAAGCAGAGGAACCACTCCTAGTTAAAAGACCAAGAGAATCTCCCTGAAAGAATAAACAATGAAGCAGACCTCTGTGATCTAACAGACACTGAGTTCAAAAAGGAGGTAATGAGAATATTGAAGGAATTATGAAAGGCTATTGATATAAATGCAGATTATTGTAAAAAGAAACCAGAAACTATAAAGAGGGGCCAAGAAAAATTAGAAAATTCATTTCCTGAGACAAAAACTGAGCTAAAGGAAATGAACAGCAGAGTGAATAATGCAGAAGAAAGAATAAGTGATCTGGAAGGTAGAATAATGGAAATTATCCAATCAGAACAGCAACTAGAAAGTCAAATTAAAAAAAAAAAAAAAGAAAGCAATATAAGAGACCCACCTATGGGATAATCTAAACCATGCCAATCTACGCATAACAGGGATTCCAGAAAGGAAAGAGAGAAAAACGGACTGAAAGTGTATTTGAAGAAATTACAGCTGAAAACCTCCCAAACCTAAAGAAGGAAACAGATATCCAGATACAGGAAGCATGGCTGGTCCCAAAAAAAGATGAACCCAAAGAGACCTATATCATGACACATTATAATAAAAATGGCAAAAGTTAAAGGGGGACTCCAGAGGCAGCAAGAGAGAAACAGGGTTCATTACAAGGGAACTTCCATAAGGCTACAAGCAGATTTCTATACAGAAATGCTGCAGGCCACGAGGGATATATTCAAAGTCGTGAAAAGGAAAAATCTGCAACCGAGGACATGCTCTACCCAAGAAGATGATCATTTAGAATAGAAGGAGAGATGAAGAATTCCTCAGACAAGTAAAAACCAAAGGAATACAGCAATACTTAGCCTATTTTAAAGAAAATGTTGAAAAGTCTTCCCTACTAGTAGTAAAGAAGAAAAAATCTATAGGAAAGAGAAAAATCCACAATTGGAAAATAAATCGCTTAAATAAGCTAGCACACACATTTTGAAAAAATCAAAAAGATTTCTGTGAAAGTGATAACAATAATGAACAGAAAACGATAAACATGAAGATGCAAAGTGAAAAGCGTTAGTCACTCAGTCATGTCCGACTCTTTGTGACCCCATGGACTACGGCCCACCAGGCTCCTCTGTCCATGGGATTCTCCAGGGAAGGATACTGGAGTGGGTTGCCATCTCCTTCTCCAGGGGATCTCCCTGACCCAGGGGTTGAACCCGGGTCTCCTGCGTTGCAGGCAGATTCTTTACCAACTGGGCCACCAGGGAAGTGGTGAAGATATAAAAAAGGACATCAAACTCATAAAATAGGGGTGGGGAGGGAGTAAGAGAATGTAGACTTTTCCCCCCATGGAATATCTTTTGAGCCCATATGACTAACAGTCTAGGGAAAGGAGATAAAGGAAAGGGTTGATATCCTTGAAAAACAGAGTAAGCACAAATCAAAAACAAAACAGGTTCATAAAAAAACAAAAAGAAGAGAACTTAAGTGTAATACAAGAGAAAAATCATGAAACCACAAAAGGAAAAAGAAAAAACATAAAATCAATGGGAAAATAGGTTTAAAGTAGCAATAAATACATAGTTATCAATAATTACCTTAAATGTCAAAGGATTAAAAGATGCAGAGTTGCAGACTGGATTTAAAAAAAAAAAGGCTCAACTATGCCGCCTCTAAGAGACCCACTTCAGGGCAAAGGACACACGTAAGTTGACAATGAGAGGATGAGAAAAGATACTTCATGCAAACAGAAAAGACAAAAAAGAGGGGACTGCAATACCCTTAACAGAGAAGACAGACTTTAAAGATAAAGGACAGTATATGATGATACAAGAACCAAAACCAAAGATTTTACACTTGTCAACATAATACACACCTAATAAAGGAGCACCTAAATACATAAAAGACTAATAGACATAAAGCGAGACCCGAAAAACTGACAAGAATGTAATAGCTAAAGACTTCGAGACAGAGAATCAATAAGGCAACAGAAATCGTAAATGAGACAACAGAACAGGTAGACTTAATTGATATTTTCAGGACATTTCATTTAAAAAAGACCAAACCAGAACACACATTATTTTCCAGGGCACATGGAATATTCTCAAGGACTGATCCCATACGAGGGCACAACACAAGCCCCAACAAATTTAAGGTCTCCAGGATCCTTTCTTACCACAACACCGAGAAACTAGAAATAAACCACAGCGGGGAGGAAAAAAAAGCAAAACACAAGCAATTAAAGGAACTAACATTCCACTAAACAATTTATGGGTGAACATTGTAAAGTGATTATACTCCAGTAAAAATTTAAAACAAAAAAACCTAATGGATCAAGGATGAAATCAAAGGAGAAATTTTAAAATACCTCGAGGCAAATGAAAATGAAAACACAACCATACAAAATCTACAGGACACAGCAAAAGGAGTTCTTAGAAGTTAATTGCGATACTGGCCTTCCTCAAGAAATAATTAAAAAAAGGAAATCTCAAACAACCTAACTTACAACTTAAAAGAATTAGAAATAAGAGAATAAAACCTAAAGTCATCAGAAGGAAGTAAATAATAATTATCATAGAGTAAACAAAGACTAAAACACACACCAACAGACACACACAAAAAACTCCCCACAGGAACTTCCCTGGTGGCCAGTGGCTGAGGCTTCACACTGCCAGTGCAGCAGGCCCAGGTCCAGCCCCTTGGTCAAGGAACCAGATCCCAGGTGCCACAGCTGAAGATCCAGCAAACTATAACTAACGATCCAGCAGGCGACAACTAAAGATCCTAAGGCCGCAACAAAAAGAGTTCCCGCGTGCCACAGAACTGCAGAAGACCTGGCACCGCACCCACCCACCCACCCACCCAGCCGAACCTTCCTACAAACCAAAGTCCAGGGCCAGATGTCTTCACAGGCGAGTTCTGCTGAACATACAAAGAATCTACACCAACCCTTCTCAAACTCTTCCAAAAGACTGAAGAGGAGGGAACGTTCTCAAGGACATTCTATGCATCCACCATCAACCTGATACCAAAACCAGACAAAGATACCATGAAAAAAGAAAACTACAGCCCAATATATTGGATGAATACAGATGTAAAAATTCTCAACAAAGTATTAGCCATTTGAATCTAACAACACATAAAACAGATCACATACCACAACCAAGTGGGATTCATCCCAAGCTCACAAGGATAGTTCAATATACACAAATCAATGTAATGTACCACATTAAAAAAAAAAGTCAAAACCTACATGATCGTCTGAATAGATACAGAAAAGCCATCTGACAAAATTCATCACCCTCCATATGTATACCAAAGTGGGTACACATAGAATATATTTCAACATAATAAAAGCCATTTATTACAAACCCACAGCCAATATAATAACTCAACAGTGAAAAGCAGGAAACATTCCTGCTAAAAACTGGAACAACGCAAGGATGCCAGCTCTCACCACTTCTATTCAACTCAGAATTGGAATTCCCTGAAGCAGCAATCAGAAAAGAAAAAGAAAAAGAAGGTAACCAACTGGATGGGAAGAGGTAACACTGTTACTATATGCAGATGACATGATACTGAAAATCCTAAGGATTCCACACAAAAACTACTAGATCTGGTAAGTGATACTCTGCCCTCAAAGTAGCAGAATACAAGATTAACTTTCAGAAACTGGTTGCATTTCTTTACACTAACAATGAAATATCAAAAAAAAAAAAAGGTAAAAAAAATACCCTTTAAAATCACAACAAAATACCTAGGAATAAATTTGACCAAGGAGATGAAAGACTCATGTGCTGAGAACTATAAAACATTAATACAGGAAATTAAAGAGGATTCAAAGAAATGGAAGCTACCTATGTTCTTGATTGGAAGAATTAATACTGTTAAAACGGCCATACTACCCAAAGCAGTCTACAGGTTTAATGCAATTCTTATCAAATTACCCATGACATTTTCTACAGAACTGCAATAAATAATTCAAAAATGTATACAAAACTAGGAAGACCCAGAATTGCCAAAGCAATCCTGAAGGACTAAAAAGACAAAACAGGAGGCACAGCTCTTCCAGACACCAGACCGTAACAGCATAGTACGGTACTGCCACAAAGACACACACAGATCAACGCAACAGAGCGCCCAGGAGTAAACCCACACACCGCAGTCAACCTTCAACAAAGGAGGCAGATTATAACAAGTGGAAAAGTCTTCAGCGAGGGGTGTTGGGCAAGTGGACAGTTACATGTAAATCAATGAAGCTAGAATTCATATCATACCACCGTGCACGAAAATAAACTCAAAATGGCTTAAAGATGTAAGCTTCAGACATGACACCCGAAGACTCCTAGATGAGAACACAGACAAGACATTCTCTGACATAGATCATACCAAATATATTTTTAGTTTCCCAAGGCAATAGAAAAAATACACAAATGAGATTTAATCAAAGCTTTTGCACAACAAAAGAAAGAAAAGAAAGTTTAGTTGCTCAGTTGACTCTGCAGTCCCATGGGGGCTCCTCTGTCCATGGGATTTTCCAGGCAAGAGTACTGGAGTGGGTTGCCATTTCCTTCTCCAGAGGATCTTCCCAGCCCAGGGATCAAACCCGGATCATCTCCCACATTGTAGACAGACGCTTTACTGTCTGAGCCGCCAGGGAAGTCCTTTGCATAGCAAAGGAAACCATAAAAAACACCACCTACAGAATGGGAGGAAATATCTGCAAGCATAAATGGGCTTAATTTCCAAAATATACACACAGTTCATAAAACTGAACAACAAAAACAACCCAGTTCAAAAACTGGCAGGAAACCTAAAGAGATTTCTCTGAAGAAGAAACATAGATGGGCAACAGGACATGAAAGGATGCTCAATGTTACTAATTATTAGAGAAACGCAAATCTGAAGTACAGTGAGGTACTACCTCACACAGGTCAGAATGGCCATCATCAAAAAGTCTACAAATAACAAACGCTGGAGAGGGAATGAAGAAAAGGGAACTACTGGTGGGAATCTAAGTTGATGCAGTCACTATGGAAAACAGTGCAGAGCTTCCTCAGAAAACTAGAGCTACCACATGATCCAGCAATCTCATGCCTGCACATATATCCAGACAAAACTATACTTCAAAAACATAACTCCATCCCTATGTTCACAGGAGCACTATTCCTAATAAGGCAGACATGGAGATAACCTGAATGTCCCCTGACAGATGAATGGATAAAGAAGATGTGGTAAATATACAACGGAGTACTAGGAAGTGGTTAAAAAAAAGAGCCACATAATGCCACTTGCAGCAACAGGGATACAAACAGAGGCTACCATACTAAGTGACGTAAGTCAGAAATAGAAGGACAAATGATGTCACTTACGTGTGACATCTGAAATACAACAACCTAGCCATGAAACAGAAAGAGTCATGGACATAGAGCGCAGACTGGTGGCTGCCAAGGGGGCGGGGGTGGGAGAGGGATGGTTTGGAAGTCTGGGGTTAGAGACAGGACCCAGCGTATGCTGTGCGGCTGTTTAGACACTGTGTCGCGTCTTTGCGACCCCGTGGACTGTAGCCCTTAGGCGCCTCTGTCCATGGAACTTCCCAGCCAAAAATACTAGAGTGGGTTGCCATTTCCTTCTCAGGGGATGTTCCGGACCTAGGGATCGAACCTGCATCGCCTGCTTGGCAGGCAGATTCTTTACCACTGAGCCACCAGGGACGCCCAAACCAGTATATGTAGAATGGATAAGCACCAAGGTCTTACTGTATGGTACAGGGAACTATAGTCAGTCTATCTTGTCATAAATCATAATGGAAAAGAACGAAAAAGAATGTATGCATGTATAACTGTATCTATCACTCTGCGATACTCCAGTCATTAAAAGTCAACTATTGGAGCAGGCAGTGGCAGCCCACTCCAGCACTCTGGCCTGGAAAATCCCACGGACAGAGGAGCCTGGTAGGCTACAGTCCATGGGGTCGCAAAGAGTCAGACACGACTGAGCGACTTCACTTCACTTAAGTCAACTATACTTCAATTTAAAATTTAATTTTTAAAAAATGAATGAATAGGTATCTCTGATAAATACACCATTATGTATCTGAAATTATACTCAACCTCAGGAACTTAGGACACAAAAATGAACAAAATGTTTGTGCTGATTATCAGATCAACAAAAAATATTCAATTAATTAAAAAAAAGACAAGTGGGTAAAAATGGGGGATAAACAAGCACATAAGATACAGAGAAATATAAACTGATAAAAGTATGAAAGGCAGTCTGCCTGCACCTGTTAACAAGTTCAATACTGCATCTTTTGACTCAGTTCTGGTTAGTAAGAGGAGGAATATTTGCACCTCACATCACACATTGAGGGCTAGCTCTTACACAAAAAGAAAAGAACTCCTAAAAAATTGTTAACAAATGCCCAACGTTCCCAGCAGAAAATGAGTAAATCATGTGAACAAGTGTCTCACACGAGAAGTAAAAGCCAACAGTTCTGAAACACATTAAAAGACATCATACCCCTGGGAATTCCCTGGCGGTCCAGTGGTTACAACTTGGCAAGCTCATTGCTGGGGCCCTGGGTTAGATTCCTGGTCAGAGAACTAAGATTCACAAGAAGCGTGGTTTGTGCAAAAAAAAAAAAAAAGAAAGAAAGAAAGACATTTGACCTCCACCAGGCACATCCAAGTTAAAGTCACAATAAAATGGCTTTTCACCTAGCGGATTAGCATGAATTCCTCAGTTTGAGATGTCTCAGCTAAAGGGAAATAGTCACTCTCATCTGCAGACAGGGCGGAAGTGATTTAAGAAGCAATGGTCATTCACTTGAGATTCTGAAGGTAGAGTCTGTGCATTTTCTGGTGTGAGACAGGGAGCAGCTGAGAGCTACTTCAGGTTTTTGGCAAGGGAATTTCCTGACATGTGGAAGATCGCAAGGAGCAGACCAAGAAGTGGAATCGTGTACATTTAAGTCTGAGAGACTCGCTGGGCATTCAAGTAGATGGTCAAGCTGACTTATAAATCAGACAACAAGCCAAAGAGAAGCAGCCTGTGAGATGGGAGGTGAACCCAGTGGACGAGGGGGGACGGAGAACTTCTCTCACCAGGATTACCTCGTGGTCTTCAAAAACTCAGAATTCTCAGGACTGAAAAAGGTAAGAAATCTCAATGTTCCTATCTTCACCTGTATTACTTATCCTCCTCAACCTTAGGACACTTCTGTGCTCAACATCAAGTTTCACCTGTTTCTGCAAATAGAGATCAGAATTTGCTGCTCCTGTGTTAAAGCACTATAGATTTTTGTTCTTCTCAAGTCAAAAGCAGGTTTTTAAAAAAGACTAACACTTAACATGCTTCAAATGATTTCCCTTTTGGAAACTACAGACAGTATGTCCTTGCTTTCCTCCTTCAGTTTCATCCTGAGTCTCTCACTATTTAGAAATCCCTCCCCCCGACAATTTCATTCAATGGCAATATCCACTGAGAGTAGCAGACAATGATACCAGGATTTTATTGGTTCAATTTCTTCTTCTATTTGATCTCTTCCCATAATTATCTTAATAACACAACTTCTAGGTTAGTTTTGTTGATCTACATTTGTCTAGGTTCTAAAAGAAATATAAAAAGGGTCCCACTACCAATGAAGTATAAAGTTAGACAGACTAAAATATGCCATGAGTTACTAGTCTTTATTTTCAGCTTTATCTTCTGAATTTACCTTTAATGAGATGTCTTTACTCATTTCTTGGCTTAGAGAAACAAGAGGACTGACAGAATTAAAAAATATAACTGATACGAGTTCATATCCCCACCCACCTCTGAATATAGTCTAAGATGGACATGTAGTCCAGAGCAACATGGAGCTCCAGATGTGACAGATCTCCCTGGACTAAGTTCAAAGCATTTATTTCTAAGGTCCTAATTCAGAAGGTTATAACAAGAACAAAAGCTAACCTTAAGAAAATCTACTACAGTGTGAAATGAAGTATTACTGGGGAGGTGTGGAGAAAAAGCTACAGAAGGCATAAAGATGAGCCAAAGTGGAAACAACATCCAATTGTGGTTGTATCTGGCACTCAGATGTTGTAAAGACTATACTGCATCAGTTCAGTCGCTCCGTCGTGTCTGACTCTTTGCAGCCCCATGAACCACAGCAAGCCAGGCCTCCCTGTCCATCACCAACTCCCGGAGTCTACCCAAACCCATGTCCATTGAGTTGGTGATGCCATCCAAACATCTCACCCTCTGTCATCCCCTTCTCCTCCTGCCCTCAATCTTTCCCAGCATCAGGGTCTTTTCAAATGAGTCAGCTCTCCGCATCAGGTAGCCGAAGTATTGGAGTTTCAGCTTCAACATCACTCCTTCCAATGAACACCCAGGACTGATCTCCTTTAGGATGGACTGGTTGGATCTATATTGCATAGGAACCTGGAATATTAGGTTCATAAATCAAGGCAAATTGGAAGTGGTCAAATATGAAATGGCAAGAGTGAACATCAACATTTTAGGAATCAGTGAACTAAAATGGATGGGAATTCGTGAATTTAATTCAGATGACCATTGTATCTACTACTGTGAGCAAGAATCCCTTAGAAGGAATGGAATAGCCTTCTTAGTCAACAAGAGTTTGAAATGCAGTACTTGGGTGTAATCTCAAAAATGACAGAATGATCTCGGTTCATTTCCAAGGCAAACCATTCAACATCACAGTAATCCAAGTTTATGCCCAACCACTAATGCCAAAGAAGATGAAGTTGAACCATTCTATGAAGACCTATAAGATCTCCTAGAACTCACACCAAAAAAAGATGTCCTTTTCATCATAGGGGACTGGAATGCAAAAGTAAGAAGTCAAAAGATACCTGGGGAACAGGCAAGTTTGGCCTTGAAGTACAAAATGAAGCAGGGAAAAGGTTAACAGAGTTTTGCCAAGAGAATGCACTGGTCATAGCAAATGCCCTCTTCCAACAACACAAGAGAAGACTCTACAAATGGACATCACCAGATGGTCAACACAGAAATCAGATTGATTATATTCTTTGCAGCAGAAGATGGAGAAGCTTTATACAGTCAGCAAAAACAAGACCTGGAGAAGACTGTGGCTCAGATCAGCTCCTTATTGCAAAATTCAGGCTCAAATTGAAGAAAATAGGGAAAACCACTAGGCCAAAGACATACCTAACTGAATGCAGAATTCCAGAGAACAGCAAGGAGAGATAAGAAAGCCTTCTGAAGTGAATAGTGCAAAGAAACAGAAGAAAACAGTAGAATGGGAAAGACCAGGAGGAGAAAGTGGCGACAGGATGAGATGGCTGGATGGCACCACTGGCTTTGGACACCAGTTTGACCAAGCTCGGGGAGATGGGGAAGGACGGGGAAGCCTGGTGTGCTGCAGTCCGTGGGGTCACAAAGAGTAGCACACGACTTATTGACTGAACCACCACCACAAAATGAAATTAACAAAAAATGACTGAAGCGTCAGTCAATTAACAGTATCTTTAATCCAATAGATATGTTATTTCCTAGGACCTAAAACTTATTTGCAAAGTACCTAACATTAGTTGATTAAACAGAGGATTCTCTAAGTAGAATTTGGCCTCCAAATGAACAGATATTCCTGATCCAATAGCAACATAAGCTGATCTGTAATAAATCAAGGGGGGTTAAGATTCAAAGTCTCACTTGTTATGGTGGTAGAGAAGCACCACAGATTCACCCGGGACCACTGGAAAAGGGGCGGCCGTTTCCAGCCGGATCCCTGCCCAAAGAAGAGCCACCTGCTCTTCAAATGGAGAGCTCCCCACTCGCGGCTCCACAGTGGGACTACAGGTTTTTACTTCATGTCAGAGGTTTAAGTCTTCTCGTTACCTACTAGCCGAGGACAGCTACCCAGGCGTAACCAGGAAAACATCAACACAGTTTAAAATCTCCACTTTTATTGTTCTAAACAATAAAAACTGACACTCTAAAGCAGCAATACAATTGGAAAACTTGTTTCAATTTCTACCCAACTGGTGAGGTTAAGTCGACACAGAATTTACTTTCTTTATGGCGCTGTACAATGACCAGTATTTTTCAGCAATAGCTGCTCAGGACCCAGACGGGAGACTGCTAGTAGGAAAGACCAAGCTTGGCTGAAGATGGCTGCACTTATGTGTCAACCCTCCTCTGAGGAAACCCATTTATAAGAGGTGGCAGTGAGAAGTTGTTCAGGTATTTACCTGAATGGCTGAAGCAATAAAAAGGTAGTCCAGTGGCTAGCTAAGACTCTGCACTCCCAATTCAGGGGGCCCAGGTTCAACCCTTGGTCAGGGAACTAGATCCCACATGCTGCAACTAAGGCTTCGCATGCCCCAACTAAAGAAACCACGTGCTGCAACCAAGACTGAAGATTTTGCATGCCACCACCAAGACCCAGAGCAGCCAAATAAATAAACATTTTTTTAAAAAGGTGAAACAAGGTCCCTGGACTAGCAGCATCAACATCACTTGGAAACTTGTCACAAATGTAAATTCTCTGGCCCTCCTCCAGACCTACTGACTCAGAAACTTTATCAGTCATGTTTTGATAAGCCCTCTGGGGGATCCCAATGCATGCTAACATTGGAGAACCACGGCTTTGTGAAAAGCCACAGATATCCATTCAGTCCATATTCTTTCCACCACAAAGCATTCGGGACCTTCTCCTGGGAATAACCTGTCTATGTCAAAATTAAGAACTAAGTGAATATAAAGCTGTTTCAATTACAAATCCTTTACCAGTAACCAAAATTCACTTAATAGTCATTCACTTATGTAACAGGATTGTACATCTTTTTAACAGTCTAGGATAGCTCTGGCTCTAATACACAAACATGCTCCACAATTCCACTTATCTTCATATACATTCATTACACTTTTGTGTACAGTCCATACATTTGAATATACATACATGTGCATTCACACACACACAGGCATACATGCAAAGGCTCAGGGTTCATTAGATGCTCATTTAAAGACTCAGCTTTGACTGGGCCTTCAGGGATAAGCTAGGAGGCAGGACTGTAGGATGCAGAGTGTTTTTCTTTAAAAGCTGAAGAGAAAATGCCAGCCACACCATGGAAACAGCTCTGATACACAACAGTGGCCCATTCTGCACCACTCTGGAGCTTACCTACCTAGTATACATTTGCCTTGGCTGGGGTGTTAGCTTCCTTCTGCTGCTGTAACCAATTACCACAAACTCAGTGGCTTGAAAACTATACAAATTTATTACAGTCCTAGAGTTAAGAAGTCCAAAATGGGTCTAGTGGGCTACAGTAAAGCTGCCAGCAGGCTACATTCCTTCTGGAGGCCGTAGGGGAAAAGCGACCTCCTTGTCTTTGTCTACTTCTTGAAGCAGTCTTCATCCGTTGGTTTGTGGCAATCTTCTTCCCTCCATCTTCATCTCCCTCTGACACCCGACTCTCCTGCCTCTTTCTTTCAATTCTAAGGACCCTTGTGATTTCACTGGGCCACTGGATAATCCATAATAATCTATTTCAATAGTTCTAATTAAATCACACCTGCAAAATGCCTTTTGCGATAAGGTGTCTTCCAGGTGACACAGTGGTAAAGAATGTGCCTGCCGATGCAAGAAGCCAAAGAGATGTGGGTTCGATCCCTAGGTTGGGAAGATCCCCTAGAAAAAGAAATGACAACCCATTCCAGTATTCTTACCTGGGAAATCTCATGGACAGAGGAGCCTGGCAGGCTACAGTCCATGGGGTTGCAAAGAGTCAGAACCAACTAAGCGTCTAAGCATAGCACAGCAATCATGCTTGCTACCAAACCTGGCAAAATTTCTGAATTGGTAGGCAGCTATCTAGTCCCAGGGTTGCATTCTAACGGTTTGTAAAAACTGCTCATCTTATCTGCCACACAAAACTAACATGTCGGCCAAGATTATTAAACTTAGTCTTCCAATACAATCAGAAACCATTAAACCTACTTAGTTATAAATAATAGTAAGAACAGCAAAAGCTAGCGTTGTGCTTCCTATATAAGTGCATTACACATATGAACTCAATTTAATTCTCACCTACGTTAGGTGGGGGTTATTAAAGAATTTGCTGAAATGAGCAAGAGGCAGAATGGGATCGAAACACAGGCCCAGGCCCCAGAGATGGCTGATGACGACTGCTCACTGCTGCCCTCTACCGCTCACTCGACTACACGCAGAAAAATATTTAAATCGTCTATCACGGTAACCAACTGTTTAAAAGGAGCAAAAGGGTATCTGAATAATGTATGTAAGGACATCCTTAGGGAGCAGAGGTGCATATATCCTGGGCACTTATTGAAAAGTAAGGATGCCAGCTTCTACCATCTACTTTAGGAATGGAAGTTCTCTCTTCCATTGTATCTTTTAGTGACAAGACCATTAGATTCATCACAACTATGCTTAAGTATAGTTCAGTCACCACAGGAACCAATAAGTTTATTGCAATAAATAAAATATTAACAATACAATTTTTTTTATATACAGAGTCATAAAACAAGATTACAATCTCCACAGGTGTCTATAAAGGGTTCTAATTCAATCACTACCTGGGCTGAGCAAGCAGAGCTAGATAACTGTGAAAAGAGCTTTATTGTATACCCTTTAATACCTTTTGAACTCTGAACCATGTGTATAAATCATCTAGTTAAACTGTTAAAATTTTAAAAGGTGATAATTAACAGAAAAATTGGAAAACACTGGAACTATTCTAGTAAAGAGACTTGGTGGTTAAGAAAATTAGATTTGGAATCAAACCTCTGGGGTTAAATCTCTATAAAAACTATAGTCAATCAAATAGGATAACTGGAGGAATAACTGTATCTTTTTTTGTAAATAAGGCAACACTTTCACGGCAAGTCATTTTCCTTTGGTACAGCACAAGAGTTAATTTGAACGTTAAGAAAATTAACTTGTGAGCAAATCTGGATAAAAATCTAACTCCTGAAAACCGGAAGAGTAAATACTAAATTGTGTCAACACTTAACAGTCACACCATCAAAGCTGGCGCGCAGGTGACACCACACTGAAGCGGGTCACTGAGACGCCTTTTACAGTCCCTGCAGGGACTTTTCAGGGCGATGTCCCCCAACCTGTGTGTTCAGTCGCACCCTGCTCTTTGGGACACTATGACTGCAGCCTGCTAGGTGCCTCTGTTCACGGGATTTCTTAGGCAGGAATACTGGAATGGGTTGCCGTTTCCTCCTCCAGGGTTTTTTCCCGACCCAGGATTCAAACCTGTGTCTCCTGCATCGGCAGGTGGATTCTTTACCGCTGAGCCACTTGGGCAGCCACGCTAGCTAGAAAATAATCACGGGATTCTACTGGAACTCCTATTACAAATTAATCAAGCCCGATTTTCAGTTTCCACATCTACGCCTGATTCTTTTGATATTTCAGGAAAGGCTTCTGTAAAAAATGAGGACTGTACATGCACAACTGAGAGTGTTTCCTTTTGAAAGGTGAGTCTGATCAGCTTACTTTTGCTGAAGGATCAGATCAAGATGGCAGAGGAGTAGGATGTGGAGCTCACCTCTTTCACAAATACATAAAAAACACATCTACATGCAGAACAGTTCTCACAGGACATCTACTGAAAGCTTGCAGAAGACCTCAAACTCTCAAAGAGGCAAGGAAATCCTAAGTAACTGGACAACACACACACAGAGAAAGACAAAGGGATCTAGATAAGACCTGCACTCGTGGGAGGGAGCTGTGAAACAGGAAAGGTTTCCACATGCTGGGAAGTCTCCTCCCTGGTGGGGAGATCAGCAGGGACAGAGAAGGAGCTTCAGAGCCTCAGAGGAGAATGCAGCGACCGGTGTGTGCAGGGCAAGACTGGCAGAGAGCCGCACAGAGGGCTGGTGCCCGGAGCACACTCAGCAGCCTGAGGCTCATCAGCTGGGCAGCCTCGGGCTGGGTGCTGGGGCTCAGGCTTCCGAGGCCGGGTGCTGGGGAGAGGACGACAGCCAGCACACACTGAGGAAACAGACAGCAAACATCCAAACCAAAAACTGCATGCCAAAAAAAGAAAAAAATTAAGCAACACAAGCCACACAGAGACGCTGCCACATACAAACAGCCCTCCAAGGCCACAGTAGATACCTGTTTCTCCTAGAGTGAGAGAATATAAGTAAAATGAAGACGCACAGAGTCCCAAAGAAGATGAACCCAAACAGACTCACATCAAGACATAGTGTTCTAGGGGCAGCAAGAGAAAATCAAAGAGTTCATTACAAGGGAACCCCCAAAAAGCTATCAGCTGATTTCTCCACAGAAACACTGGAGGCTAGAAGGGAGTGGCAAAATATATTCGAAGTCTTGAAAGGGAAAAATCTGCAACCCAGAATATTCTACCTAACAAGACAATCGTTTAGAATGGGAAGAAAAATAGAACTTCTCAGATAAGAACTAAATGAATATAGCAATATTAAACCTATCCTAAAAGAAATATTGAAAGACCTTCTCTAAATATAAAAGAAGCAAGAAGATGAAGGAAGAAATTACAACTGGAAAGTAAATCACTTAAATTAGCCAGTATACAGATCAAAGAGAAACACCTATTTATGGAAGTGAAGATAAACACATGGAACAGAAAGAGAATGAAGATGAAGACATAAAAAAAGACACCAGGGACTTCCCTCGTGGTCCAGTGGCTAAGACTCTATGCTCCGGGGTTCACTCCCTGGTTAGGGAACTAAGCCCCCACATGCCACAGTTAAAGAGTTCACATGCCACAACTAAGACCCTGAACAGCCAAATAACAAATATTTTTAAAATAGTAAACAAAAAAGGACATCAAAATCATAACATGCGGGGAGCTCCCGGGTGGTCTGGCGGTTAGGACTTGGCACCTCCACTACCAGGGACCCGGATTCAATCCCTGGTCAGGGAACTAGATTCTGCATGTTGCAACTAAGAGTGTGTATGCCACAGCTAAATATCCCACATGCGTCAACTTAAGACCCGGGGCAGTTACATAAAAATATTTTGGAGAAAAAAAAATCATAAAATATGGGGAAGGAGAATAAGAAAATGCAGGTTCTTTTTCTTTTTTTAAAAGCATGTGTTTGAGCCTATATGACTATCAGTGTAAAGCAAGCAGATATAAGAGGTTAACATACTTGAAAAACAGGGCAACCACAAATTAAAAACAAATAATAGATTCACAAAAACCAAAAAGAAGAGACAACAAGCACAAAAGGAAATCATTTAACCACAAAAGAAAAAACACTTCAACTGGAAAACTGGTTAAAATTAAAACAGCAATAAATACATATGTATCAATCATTACTTTAAATGCCAACAGACTGTTTCAGTGAAAAGACTGAATAAAAACTGGATAAAAACCAAAAAGCCTAGGGAACTCCTGGCGGTCCAATGGTTAGGACACCACGCTCTCACTGCTAAGGGCGAGGATCAGTCCCTGATCAGGAACTAATAACCACAAGCCACATGGTGCAACCAAAGAAAAACCCCAAAACCAAGAGCCAACAACATGCTGCCTGCAAAGACCCAGCTTAGGGCAAATGACACGCAGAGACTAAGAGTGAGGGGATGGAAAAGGATATTTCATGCAAACGGAAATGACAAGAAAGTGAAGAGCAGCAATACTCGTGTCAGACACAACGGACTTTAGTTTTGTTTTTGTTTTTTTCCATTTATTTTTATAAGTTGGAGGCTAATTTCTTTACAATACTGTACTGTTTTTTGCCATACATTGACATGAATCAGCCATGGATTTACATGTGTTCCCCATCCTGATCCCCCTCCCACCTCCCTCCCCATCCCATCCCTCTGGGTCATCCCAGTGCACCAGCCCCGAGCACTTGTCTCATGCATCCAACCTGGGCTGGCGATCTGTTTCACACTTGATAATATACATGTTTCGATGCTGCTCTCACAGAACATCCCACCCTCGCCTCCTCCCGCAGAGTCCCACAACAGACTTTAATACAAAGGCTACAAAGGAGGACACTGCAGGGCTTCCCGGCAGCTCAGTGGTAAGGAATCTGCCCGCCAATTCAAGAGACAAAGGTTCAATCCCTGATCCAGGAAGCTCCCACCCGCTGCCGAGCAACTGGGCCTGTGCGCCACAACTAGTGAGCCTGCACGCAACGGCCACTGAGGCCCGCAGGCCGTCGTGCCCGTGCTCTGCGGCAAGTGAGGCCACCTCAGGGAGAGGGCCGTGCGCCGCAACCAGAGACCGGCCCACGCAGCAGCCGAGAGCCGGCCTGGACAAACATTAGTAAACATTTTTAAAAGCACACTATATAATAATAAAGAGATCAATATACGGAAAAACTTTTACACTCACCGAGATATATACACCTAATATAGGAACACTCACATACATAAAATACTGATGGACATAAAGGGAGAAATTTATGGAAATACAGTATTAGCAGGAAACTTTAACATCCCACTGACATTAACGAACATAAAAGACAGAAAAATCAATAAAAATGAATCAATATCAAATAAGTTGATTTAAAAAAAAATCAATTATACACTAGAATAGTTAAACTTGATTATTTTCAGGACATTTTATCCAAAAAACCCAAAATAGTCTTTTCAAGTGCACATGGTACATTCTCTACGACTGACCACATGCTAGGGCCCAAAACAATCAGCAAATTTAAGAGTATAAGCATTATTTCAAGAACCTTCTCTGACTACAACAGAATGAAGCAAGAAATCAACCACATGAAAAGAAATAGGGAAAATAATGATTTCATGCACACCAAACAACATGCTACTTAAAAAAAAAAATGGGTCAACAATGAAATCAAAGAGGAAATTTAGAGAAAAACGACTATGACAATAGTCAATTGACTATGACACTATAACCATACAAAATGTATGGGATGAAGCAAAAGCAGTTCTGAGAGAGAAGTTCATAGCAATACAGGTCTTCCTCAAAAAAAAAAAGGGGGCAAGAAAAATCTCAAACAACCTAACCTACCACTTAAAAGAATTAGAGGAAGAATAAACAAAACCTAAAATCAGCAGAAGGAAGAAACTAACCAAGACCAGAGAAAATAAACAGACTAAAAAACAATCCTAAAATGAAGAGCTGGTTCTTTGAAAGACTAAAGTGACAAACCTCTGACAAGGCTCACCAGGAAGCAGAGACAGAAGACCCACATAAACAAAATAACAAACGAAAAAGAACTCTCAACTGATACCACAGATACACAAAAAAGTGGAAGAGAATACTATGACCAATTATATATGCCAAAAAGTTCAACAACCTAGAAGAAATAGACAAGCTTCTAGAAACATACAGCCCCTGAAAACCGAAACAAGAAACATAATTTGTACAGAACCTTCACTAGAAGTAAAACAGAATTTGTAATTAAAAAAACTCCACAAACAAAAAGTACAGGACCAGATGGCTACCAAACATATGAAGAACTTATACCAATTCTTCTCAAACTTCCAAAAGACTGAAGAGGAGAGAACGCCCCTCAAAGACATTCTATGAGCCACTATCACTCTGATAATAGCATCAAAGTCACCACCAAAAAAGAAAATTACACGCCAGCAACTTTGATGAATTTAGATGCAAAAACTCTCAACAAAATATTAGCAAACCAAATCCAAGAACATATAAAAAGGAGTACACATCATGACTAAGTTAAATTCATTCTAGTCACGAAGATGTTTCAGATATATGCAAATCAATGTGATACATCACATTAACAAAAGACAAAAGCCACATAAGCAGAAAAAGCATTTAACTACCATTCACGATAGAAACTCTTACAAAAGTGGGTATAGAGGGAACATATCTCAATATTATAAAGGCATTGATGACAGGCCCACAGCCAACATAATACTCAATGGCGAAAAGCTGAAAGCGTTCTTGCTAAATTCAAGAACAAGGCAAGGATGCCTACTCTCACCACTTCTACTCAACGTATTATTGGAGGTACTTGCCACAGCAACCAGAAAAGAAAAGATATCCAAGTTAAAGGAGAAGAAGTAAAACTGTCACTATTTGCAGACATGATGCTTTATTCAGAGAAGCTTAAAACCTCCATATATAAACTATTAGAATAAATGAACTCAGCAAGATAGTAGGATACAAGATTAATATACAGAAATCTGCTTCATTTCTTTACACAACAATGAAATATTAGAAAGAGAAAGTAAAGAAAAAATTCCATTTAAAACTGCATCCAAAAATCTTAGGAATAAATGTAGCTAAGAAGGTGAAAAACCTGTATGCTGAAAACTATAAAATATTAATAAAAGATTGAAGATAATTCAAAGAAATTGAAAGATATCCCATGCTCTTGGATTAGAAAAATTAATAGTTAAAATGGCAATACTACCGAAAGCAATCTTCAGATTTAATGTGATCCTTATCAAATCATCCATGACATTTTTCACAGAACTAGAATAATTAAAAAAATGTATATGGAACCATGAAAGACTCAAAATCGCCAAAGCAATCTTGGGAGGGGCAGGGGAAGACAAACGGCATAACTCTCCCAGACCTTCAGACAACACTACAAAGCTACAGTAATCAAAGCGGTTTGGTACCGGTACAAAAACAGACATATATATCAATGAAACAGAGAACCCAGAAATAAATTCGTATTCTTTCGGTCAATTAATCTTTGACAGAAGACGCAAGTGTGGAGAAAGTGTACTTGGCAAGTGTGCTCTTTAGCAAATGTACTAGGCAAGCTGGACAGCTGCGTGTAAATCAGTGAAGTGAAGTTAGAAAACACCTCCCAACCTGCAGGGAAATAAACTCAAAATGGCTTAAAGACTTAAACGTAAGGCATGACACCATAAAACTAGAAGAGAACATAGGTAAACATTCTTTGACATAAATCATACCAATGTTTTCTTAGGTCTCCCAAGGCAAAAAAAAAAAAAAAGGGGGGACCTAATCAAACATACAAGTTTTTGCACAGCAATGGAAACTTCAAAAAAAAAAAAAAACCTCCAAAAAGACAACCTATGAAATGGGAGAAAATAGCTGCAAATAATGCAACCAACAGGGGTCAAATCTCCAAAACATACAAACAGCTCATACAACCCAACAACTAAGACAACCCAATTGAAAACTGGGCAGAAGACCTTAAAAGACATTTCTCCAAAGAAGACATACAGATGGCCAATAGGTATAATCATCTTTCATAAAAGATGCTCAACATAGCTAATTATTACAGAAATGCAACTCAAAACTATAATGAGGTACCACTTCACACCAGTCAGAATGGCTTCAAAAAGTCTACAATCAACAAATGCTAGAGAGGGTGTGGAGAAAAGGGAACCCTCCTACACTGTTGGTGGGAATGTAAATTGGTGCAGCCACTATGGAAACAATTGAAGGGATTCACATGAAATATTATGCTAGGCAATAAATGTTAGGAGACAGATCTGTGAAAGAACTGATATTCATTTAAGTTTAAAGTGTTATAATTTCTTTAAAAGGGTGTATAAAAGTAGAATTTCTTTGATTACTCAAATGCATGTTTAATGATTATTCAAATGTATGTTTTCAAAAATGCAGCCTACATGCAATTCATTTTTCTACTTTTTTTCTTAAAATGCTGGGAGAAATTAAGAGGTAAATTACCACAATTCTACAACCTATAACATACTCATCATTAATACTGCAAGGAGCAGAGTCAAGTCCCAGAAAATCACCTGCACTTCTAATATGGATTATGGTCAATCTCAGGTGTCAGCTAGGAGGAGGACCAAAGGAAAACTGCTAGGGTAATGGAAATATTGGACAGAGGTAGTATTTTTGAGGGAATAAGCTATGTACAAATTAATTGAGGTACAAATTTAAGACTTGTGGGGAACTAACTCCCTTAGGGGTCCAGAGGTTAGGGGTCTGAGCTTCCACTGCAGGAGGCAGAGATTCAGTTTCTGGTCAGGGAACTAAGATATCGTATGCTACAAAAGACTTGTGCACCAACAAAGGAAACTATAAGCAAGGTGAAAAGACAGCCCTCAGATTGGGAGAAAATAATAGCAAATGAAGCAACAGACAAAGGATTAATCTCAAAAATATACAAGCAACTCCTCCAGCTCAACTCCAGAAAAATAAATGACCCAATCAAAAAATGGGCCAAAGAACTCAACAGACATTTCTCCAAGGAAGACATACAGATGGCTAACAAACACATGAAAAGATGCTCAACATCACTCATTATCAGAGAAATGCAAATCAAAACCACAATGAGGTACCATTATACGCCAGTCAGGATGGCTGCTATCCAAAAGTCTACAAGCAATAAATGCTGGAGAGGGTGTGGAGAAAAGGGAACCCTCTTACACTGTTGGTGGGAATGCAAACTAGTACAGCCACTATGGAAAACAGTGTGGAGATTTCTTAAAAAGCTGGAACTAGAACTGCCATATGACCCAGCAATCCCACTTCTGGGCATACACACCAAGGAAACCAGATCTGAAAGAGACACGTGCACCCCAATGTTCATCGCAGCACTGTTTATAATAGCCAGGACATGGAAGCAACCTAGATGCCCATCAGCAGATGAATGGATGAGGAAGCTGTGGTACATATACACCATGGAGTATTACTCAGCCATTAAAAAGAATTCATTTGAATCAGTTCTAATGAGATGGATGAAACTGGAGCCCATTATACAGAGCGAAGTAAGCCAGAAAGATAAAGACCATTACAGTATACTAACACATATATATGGAATTTAGAAAGATGGTAACGATAACCCTATATGCAAAACAGAAAAAGAGACTCAGATGTATAGAACAGACTTGTGGACTCTGTGGGAGAAGGTGAGGGTGGGATGTTTCAAGAGAACAGCATTGAAACATGTATATTATCTAGGGTGAAACAGATCACCAGCCCAGGTTGGATGCATGAGACAAGTGCTCGGGCCTGGTGCACTGAGAAGACCCAGAAGGATGGAGTGGAGAGGGTGGTGGGAGGGGGGACTGGGATGGGGAATACATGTAAATCCATGGCTAATTCATTTCAATGTATGACAAAAACCACTGCAATGTTGTAAAGTAATTAGCCTCCAACTAATAAAAATAAATGGAAAAAAAAAACGTCAGGCAAAAAAAAAAAAGACTTGTGCACACTACTATAGATACTTCAATAATAACAACCATTTGAGTAATAAACAATTTATTTGTTTATATCTAAGCTTGACCAAATTAACACTGAGCGAGTTTATCAACTGCTTGAAGCTTCAGCTTTGAAAATCTGTAGTGGATCAATAACACTTCTTGGGTTACTGTGGAAGAGAAACAATGCATATATAGCATTTAGCACACTGCTTCACGTCCAGGAAACACTCAGTGAATGTAGGTTTAATAAATTATCACTATAGATGGTGGACTGCAACTTTTATCAACGTGAGATGTCTTTATCCAGTTTAATAATAACAGTCGTAAGTTTATTCCCCCAGGCCCAAAGACAGATACATCCAAAGTTCTTTATATAGAAGGGTGAGTTTCCATGTGCTCATTTATCCCATGGTATGCACATTAACTTGAATTCAACTATTCCCTAAGTAAGAGAAATTCCGGCTATTTCCTTTTTTCTCATTAGAAACTAAGCTATAATGAATGTCCTCACCTCAACATTGTTTCTTCTAATCTTTTTATGTCTAAAATAGATTAGTGCATAAACTATTAAGGTTCTTTAAAATAATAGCACTGAAACATGTATATTATCAAGTGTGAAACAGATCACCAGCCCAGGTTGGATGCATGAGACAAGTGCTTGGGGCTGGTGCACTGGGAAGACCCAGAGGGATGGGATGGGGAGGGAGGCGGGAGGGGGATCGGGATGGGGAACACATGTAAATCCATGGCTGATTCATGTCAATGTACGGCAAAAACCACTACAATATTGTAAAGTAATTAGCCTCCAGGTAATAAAAATAAATGAAAAAAAAAAAAAAGAAACTTAAGTCTCAAATAGCTGAATGCCTACCCATCAAAATCCTAAAATAATATTAATACCAAAATTAAGAGTATCGCCATAGGCTACAGATTAGAATTACCTGAAGAAAAACCTCATAAATCCTAAATCTGTATGTCAAATGAAAATTCAGCTTAAAAAAAGTTTTTCTTCTACATTTTACAATAATCACTAACTAAAGTAGTCTAAAATCTATACTTCTTTCCAAAAGTTTGAGGAATTAAAGATTTTATTTACTGACAGAAAAGCAATCACAAAATACTCAAGTGAAAGTCACTCAGTCGTGTTCAACTCTTTGCGACCCCATGGACTATATAGTCCATAGAATTCTTCAGGCCAGAACCCTGGAGTGGGTAGCTGTTTCCTCCACCAGGGGATCTTTCCAACCGAGGGATCAAATGCAGGTCTCCTGCATTGCAGGCGGATTCTTTACCAGCTGAGGTACCAGGGAAGCCCAAGAATGCTGCAGTGGGTAGCCTAACCCTTCTTCAGGGCATCTTCCCAACCCAGGAATCGAACTGGTGTCTCCCGCATTGCAGGCAGATTCTTTACCAGCTGAGGTACCAGGGAAGCCCAACCCTTACGTGAAGAGATGTTAGTTCCCATTTTGCTGAAATAAAATAGATACACACACAAAGAAACACACCTAGGATGTAACTGCTTTTCTTGAGGGGGATGCCAACCAAAGTCCAGTTTCAGCTTTATCCCTTGACATATTCAGTTTTTCTACAGTGAGCATGTAGTAGTTTTGTAACAACAAAAACGTTCAGCTCTTTTTACAAACAAGAGTCCAGGACTTCCGTGTTGGCGCAGTGCTGAAGAATAAGCCTGCCAACGCAGGAGACACAGGCTCGACCTCTGGTCCAGGAAGACCTCACACGCCACAAGGCAGCTGAGGCCGTGCTCCACAGCTGAGGGAGCACAACTGCTGGAGCCCGAAGACTCTCCAGCCCGCGCTCGCCAGCAAGAGAAGCCGCTGCAGAGAGGCCCTGCACTGCGCTAGGGAGCAGCCCCCGCCCGTCGTGAGCACGGAAAAGCTGCGCAGCAGCAAAGAACCAACAAAAATAAGAGTGCCTCAAGCTCTCAGTACCCAACAGATGCAGGCACCCAACACGCGAACTCCTGCCTAACCCAGTGCTTCTGTTAACACTGGTAAGTCACACTGGTCAGTGCTCCGACTGCTCAGCGCACCTCAGAAAGAAACTCTGGTAAACCACCCCATATCTCTATTTTCTATTCTGCCCACTCTCACTTTCAAATCAGCAAAACACAGCATTCTCATTAAGCGGAAACAAGATTTGACACAGCTTATTTTAGCCACAGACTCCACCTTGGTGCAGGCTATTCTCAGCACAAATCTGCTTCATGCCCGAGACCAAGTCCCTTGCTAGCTGGACTTCTGATTCATTCTCAGGTTCCACACTGAAACCATGTTCCTAAAAATAACTGACATCCTTTCCTACCTGCTTCTCCCTCGCATTTTGTCTTGGAAACACCCCATAACACATCTTGGTCCACACCCTCTGTATGAAGTCACTTTCCACAAACTATTGCTTTCCTGGCTCACAGTAAAACGTTCTACAGTTTTTGTTAACTGAAGTTGTCTGAGAGAAGGAACCCAATTTTCAATTATTACCATTAATCCAGGCTGCGACGCCCAAACGCCGTCTTGGATTTCTGCGAACTCTTAGGTCAGAGTGTGACGCAGCCATACCGACCTTGGTTCAAGTACGTGAGCGTCTCGTCGTGCAGCTTCACGGCGGGCGATGTCGCGGCACACATCACATACTGGAAGGGGGGGTGTTTGGTCTCGTCATCCAGCGGAAGGCTAGAATCTTCCTGCTTGAAAATGGGCAATGCCAAGACATCGCTGAAAGAAAAAGCAACACTGACCTTACTCTGGGTTTAAAATACGTAAAAACATACCGAAGTATTTAAGGGTAGTTTCTTTTAAAATTTAAGATCACAGATGTTATCAAGAGGGACTTCCCTGTGTCTAGTGGTAAGGGTTTGGCACTTCCACTGCAGGGGGCACGGGTTCGGATCCCCAGTTAAGGAACTAAATCCTGCATGCCACTCAGTCGCCCCCCCATATGTAGAATAAAAGAACTATTAATGCTAATCTGGCTCCCCCAAAAGATAGCTTCAATAACCCGTATCTCTAGTGGGAGAGAGAGGGGTGGGTGGCTATAATTAGTCAAAAGCATTAAAACAAGAAATATTTAAAGTAAGCAGTATTTAATAGTTAATAAACTCCAAACTACTGATAAAGAGATCAGGCTAATAATATATCTGGTACTAAAAAAAAAAAAAGTTATGTCAAAAAATTCTTTAAAAATTTAAAACTCATTCTATTAAAAAAGAGCAAAAGTACGCAGCCACCTGTTTTGAAAGGTAGGTCACCCTGGCACCATGAAATTACAAAGAAGCATTTGATTAAAATGGTACTTTATAAAAAGTTCCCTACTAGGCTTAGCCAAGTGCTGAGAGCATAAAGCTTCACACTCAGAGTCTAAAACAATGGCTTCTTCTGAGAAGCAAACAGTAGCAGTATAAACAGCTGCTATTTTTCTCCCCCAAGAATAACTTGGGGCATTGATCAGGAGGGGGTGGGGAGAATCTTCTGGGGTACTGTATATTCTGTTAACTTGGGTGGTTAAACACACATGGATGTATTTGGTTTGCCTTTTTAAAAAAAATCGGCTCTTTTACACACCACAAAATTCACCCTTATAAAGTGCATGATTCAGTGGCTTTCAGTATATTCAGAGCTGTGCAGTCTTCACTGCTATCTAATTCCAAGACATTCTCGGCACCTCAGAAAGAATTCTCAGACCCCTAGCAGCCACTCCCTGCGCCCCCACCCGACCCATCATCTGAGCAGCCACTGACCTGTTTGTTTCTATGGGCCTGTCTATTCCAGATATGTAATGCAAACAGAATCGCGTGACCTTTTGTGACTGGTTCTATTAACACTTGGTGTGTTTTCAAGGTCCATTCACGTTGTAACATGTATAGTACGTCATTCCCTCTTATGGCCGAATGATATTCCATTGTATGAATATACCATATGCTAATTATCTATCATCGGATGAGGGACCTTTGACGTGTTTCCATTTCTTGGTTATTATTAATATGCTGCTAAGAACACTTGTATATGCTTTGTGTAGACATGTTTAATTCCTTTGGATCTATATCTAGAAGTAGAATTACTGGGTCATATGGTAACTCTATCTACCTTTTTGAGAAACTGCCAAACTGCTTTTTTAAAGTGGCTGCACCATTTTATATTTGCACCATTAACATATAAAGGGTAGGGTTTTAAGATAATTTGCTGAGCTGTACATTTATATCCTGATGACTTTTCTACGTCCATTTCTCAATAAGTAAAACAGCAAAATATCCAAATGAATAACTACTCTAACAAGGACCTGAAAGACTTCTCTGAACTGCTTGTATGTTCTTATGAGCTGTTAACTGACTTAGACATCTGGCTGGCCCATTTTAATTAAATTCAACTTAAAAAAAATGTGGAAATAAATGAAATTAAAGGGAAACCCTGTATTTCCTCTTCCCACATACATTTCTATTAAAGCACCAGACTGATTATTCAGGGACTAAATTACACACTAATTCTCCTCCATTTATACCTAGAAAATGTCAAAACACTTCTAAGTCAAAAGTATAACTGAGGAATGCATAGTTAGCAATGGTCTCCAGCCCTCTTCTAGGACAGAGAGATATAAAAACTTTTCAGGAAATTTACAAATGGTACTTCAAGACTCAGGGCAGCTCTCTTTATGAAACAACTATGGCAGTCAAAATAGCTCCACAGTAGATGAAAATAAATATATATTCTACTTTACATATATGTAATTATTTAAAGTTTTCTGGGTGAGAGAATTTCCTGGTGGTCCAGTGGTTAGGACTCCACGCTCTCACTGCCGAGGACCAGGGTTCAATCCCTTGTCAGGGAACGAAAATCCCACAAGCTGTGCAGTGTGGTCAAAACAACAACAACAAAGTCTTCTTGGTGAGAAAGGATAAAAATGAGATGAGAGCTATAAATCAGATGCTTTAGTTAATCATACTAAAAAGTGACATGGAGAATAATTTTAAGATCTTAATGCTAACTGCCTTGGTTGATCATTATATACATAAGGCATCAGACTGCAGAAGATTGACTATTTATAAATAAACTGCCACATACAGTAAATAAAATTTTATTTGCTTCAGATTCTAGAAGGCCACCACCATTATATTCCCTTGGTTATGGTAGCTCAGACAGTAAAGAATCCGCCTACAATGCAGGATCAATCCCTGGGTTGAGAAGATCCCCTGAAGAAGGGGCTGGCTACCCACTACAGTGTTCTTGCCTGGAGAATCCCATGGACAAAGGAGCCTGGCGGGCTACAGTCCATTGGGTTGAAAAGAGTTAAACACGAATAAGTGACTAATACTTTTATTTTCATAGCCTACCATGCTTTTGGTAGGTGCTAAAAACTCCTGAGTAAACATAAACATGTAGAGAGCATCTGCTAATGCAACCCCAATTAACTTTTTACTTTACTAGAAAGACAATGCATTCCAACCAACACAGCAGCGAGTGAGCCTCTTCCAGCAGAAGTCGGACCATTTCATCCCTCTGCACTCGCTCCATCACCTCAGTGTTGAAACCAAGGTCCTGGGAAGGACCTGGTTCAGTCCCACCTGCCTCCTTCCTCAGCTCTTCCGGGGCCTCTGCACTGGCCCTGCTCCGCTGACATCCTACTGGCTCACTGCATTCAAATGCCACCTTTTCAGTGACAGCTGTAATCCTCCACGGTACTCCCAGCTGCTCCTTTCCTGCTCTATTTATCCACAAAGCATTTCACTTTCCAACACTAGACTAGACTTACATTTGTATCCCCCGTAAGTATAACTAACCCCAAATTGGTTTCTCTTCACAGACTTAAAACCCAGCATCTAGCACAAAGGAGCTCAAATATCTGCTAAACTGATGAATGAACTGCAGCACTGATATTCAATCATTACTAAAGTGAAGAGCTAGATCTCCAGACAATTTAAGATCATAATTTCTACCAGGATGAGCCATGAGAAAGTTCTGGTATTCAGGTGATTTTATAACCTCATATTCCAGACAGGTAGGTCTCTCAGGGATCTGACAAGCACATGAAAAGACACAAGGGTTCGAATTATTCCAATTAATCCTGAAATGCCAGTATCCAAAAATATCCAAGCGCGCAAAGACAGACACGACTTCAGGCGCAAGAACCAACAGCAAAAACAACAGATGGCATCTACCCGGTTCCAGATCCTGTCTGTGGGCATTCCGGGCTTTCCTGCCTCTGCTGCAGAGGGTTAGAGGTCTGAAGACTACATACATAAGACACCCTGCCAGCTGGAACCTCGTTAGGTTGCTCTGAGGGGAAATGAGGAGGGAGTGGGAAAGAGCAGAGGCAGGCAACCACAGCTGCAGGAAAGTTCAAGGCGGCAGCAGCCATGCCCCCACCAGTCCGGTCCTTCTCCCTGAACCCTTCTAGCACTTTCACAATCAAACACTTCACTAAGCCCTTCTCTGCTTGAAACATCTCAGTGCATTCTGTCTTCCTGACCGGACACAGACCAATACCCATCGAAGACTTCAAGATGCCAGAACTACTGAACCTATATGATAAAATTAAGCTTACTTTGTTTAAAGAAATAAAGAACTAATGTTTAATAGTAAGATCACACAGAAATAAAGAGTATATAGGGAAAATGGAATAGAAACAAAAAGTTACCTGGGAGGCAGCACAGAAAATGCCGAAGAGATGTTAAGAGAGAAAGGGAGAAGATTTTACACTGAAGTCTCAGGAGAGGAAAGAATGGGGCAGAGGCAGGATTTGATATAAAGGCCCAGTAAAGTCCAGACCAATGAAATACATTAAATTGCTGATATAAGAACTCAAAATAACCAAAGTAGGATAAATAACTCACCCAAACACATCAAGAAAAATTGGTAAGTCAGTATGTGTGTTCATATTTCAGAAGTCCAATTTTTTCAGTAAAGTACCAAGTACGGACATTCCACTCAAGGTAGGCCCTGGGAGGAAGAGCTGTGGGTCTGAGATGGGGCCACCCCATCCTTAGGCAGAGCTGGAGAGGGACTGGATGAGGACACAGAGGTGAGACCACCAACCAGCAAAGGGGTGCGCTTGAGAGCGGAGCAGGTGCACTTCCCGAGCAGCCCAATCAGTGACGCCTAGAGCCCCCCTCTGCTACCTAAGTAACGGAGAGGAAGCACCAGATTTAAGCAGGGTCACAGCTGTGTTAAACAAAAGAGGACAGGGGAATAAAGCAAAAGGAGGCAAGAGAACAAGGGTATGTGTGGTGAAGTACTACAGTGATTGACCGGGAAAATTTACACTGGTTGGGGAAGAAAACAGGCGCTCAAGAGGGTACGTGTGTGCGTGCTCAGTTCTGTCCGACGCTCTGCGACCCCATGGACTACAGCCCTCCAGGCTCCTCTGTGCATGGGATTTCCCAGGCAAGAACACTGGAGTGGGATGCCATTTCCTCCTCCAGGGGATCTTCCTGACCCAGGGATCGAACCCAAGTTTCCTGCATTGGCAGGTGGATTCTTTACCACTGAGCGACTGGGGAAGCTGCTTCAAGAGGGTGAGAACTTGTGATCTGAGAGCAGTATCAGTGGTTGTATGAATAAATTTAATGGGTCTAATGATGGCAGAAGGAGGGTAACCAGGGAGCAAGTGAAGTCTGGATCTGAGATTACAGGTGGGTCGCATGATGGGTAAATAAAGGTCTAATGTGTGACCACAGGACTGAGTAGCTGAGATGACGTCACTGTAAGAAAGACACTCAAGGAACAGAAGTGTCAGGCTGCTGGGAGGCCCATTTAAATATCTTCTGAAATCACCACAAATGAACAGACTAGCCGTGTTCCCTCTGACGGTGAGCCAGGATCTTGAATTTTTAAAATAAGAAATGCCCCCAAACCAAATGGCTGCAATCACGGAGTACCTGGTGACAATCAGTGGCATGAAATTCAGAGCTGGGGGTCTTGCAGAATAGGAGACAGAGAGAACAGTCCGGAGGTGGCTGTGAGAAGCCAGAAGGATCCCTCCCCAGGCTCCTGGTGCAAGAGCAGGGCTGGGAAAAGAAGCCCCCGGCAGCTGAGAGGGTCTCACGGGAAGTGTCCTCAGATAGCAGGTTTCCACAAGAAAAGGGCAGGGGAAGACAGCGTGAAGAGACAGAGTCGGCTACACTAGCTTCCTAGGGCTGTCATAACAAAGAACCAGAAACCAGGGGCTTAAAACAGCAGCGGTTTCCTGTCTCCCTGTTCCGGGGCCGGAAGCCGGAATCCAGGTGCTGGCCGCGCACTGGGAGGGCAGGCCTCTCCCGCAGCGTCTGGGGTCTGGCGGCGGATGCGGGGGCTCTCAGTGTAGGTGCGGCACTCCAGGCCCACGGCCAGCTCCTTCCTGTGTGTCTTCGGTATTGCCCGTGTGCGTGTCCAGATTTCCGCTTTGCATAAGGACACCAGTTCTCCTCAACTAGTGCCCACCCTGATGACCTCATTTTCACTGGGTTACCTTTGCGAAGTCCTTATTTCCAAATAAGGGCACATTCTAAGGCATTGTTGGGGGGGGTGCCTGGGACTTCAACATATCTTTTTGGGGGATACACAATTCAATCCGTAAGACTGACCGTTTAGGAGATTTTTCTGATAGACTGAGAATTCCAGAGAGTAAAATGGGAGAATTTTAGAAACTGGTCAGAATGGGGAGCTGGCTACAGAAACCAGCAAGCGCAGAACACCGTGCTGAACACAAGAAAAGGAGGGTCCTGGAAATCTGGAACTTCCCCCAACCCCGAGAAACAAGAACGAGGCGCAGGGGCTTCCCTGGCTCGGAGGGAAAGAACCCATCTGCCAGTGCAGAAAATGCAGGTCCCGGTTTCCTGGTCCGGGAAGATCCCACACACTGGGCAGCAACTCAGCCCGGGCGCCACAACCACTGAGCAGAAATGCCGAAACTGCAGAAGCCCGCGTGCCCTCGAGTCCGTGCTTCGCAAGGGAAGCCACCACGAGGAGCCCGCGCCGTCGCAACTGGACAGCAGCCCCTACTCGCCGCAGCCTGACCAAGGCCCTCACAGCAACAAAGGCGCAGCACTGCCAAAATTAAAAAATAAAAGGGTCAAGTGCACAGAAGGACTGGTCCAGCGCGCCCTAAAAAATGAGATGCACGTCTAGGAGAGACGGATCAAAAAGAGAAGGCACTGATAAAGATGAGTAGAAAAGATGTAACTAATGATATAAAAACTAGTTAAGATGAGAATATCACTAACAACTATAGGAACCTATTTGAAAATATGGATAAGATGAACAATTTTCTAGAAAAGTAACACCAAAACTTTAAGACATAAAAAACTTTACGGGAGTTCTCTGGTGGCGCAGTGGATAAGAACCTGTCTGTCAGTGCAGGGGACACGGGTTCCATCGCTGGTCCGGGAAGATCCCATATGCTGCAGAACAACGAAGTCCTGTGCCACAGCTACTAAGCCCCCAGTGCCTAGAGCCTGTGCTCCCCAAACGAAGTCACTGCAGTTAATAGCCTGTGCACCACAATGAAGGGGAGCCCTGCTGGCCACAGCCAGAGAAAGACCATGCAAAGCAATCAACAGCCAGCACAGTCAAAGCAAATAAAACCATAAAGACATAAAAAGCTTTAAAAAAATGCTGCAGAGACTGATACTGTGGTTAAAAATTTTCCCCCAGAGAAAACTTTCACAGGAGTTCTACCAGACTTTCAGGGAAAGGTCCTATACAAACTATTCAACAGGACAAAACCCGAGGAATTAACCTTATTCCTTATGAAGACTTATGCAATTGATACATCAAAACTAGGTACAAACAAAACTAGAAAAGAAAGTGAAAAGCTCAAGTCAGCCATAACTATAGATGCAAAAAGCCTAAACGGAGTATTAACAAATCAAATTCAAGAGTGTAATGACAAACCATCATCTAGCTGGGTACTTCCGAAGAACACAAGGATGGAATCCAGAATCTGCAAAGAGGACAAAAGATCTAGAACACTAATGGGCCCTGGATTTATAACAGAATGGCAGTGTAAAGAGGTGAGAGACAGTGCGCACTTCGGCAGCACATAGAGACTAAAACTGGAACGATACAGAGAAGATTAGCATGGCCCCTGTGCAAGGATGAGACGCAAAGTCGTGAAGCGTTCCACATTTGTTACACAGACTGCAGTCAGTCAGAAAGAAAAACACCAATACAATATACTAACGCATATATATGGAATTGAGAAAGATGGTAACGATGACCCTATATGCGAGACAGCAAGAGAGACACATATTTAAAGAACAGTCTTTTGGACTCCGTGGGAGAAGGCGAGGGTGGGATGATTTGAGAGGGTAGTGTTGAAACGTGTGTATTATCATATGTGAAGCAGACCGCTGGTCCAGGTTCCATGCGTTAGAGAGGACGCTCAGGGCTGGTGCCCTGGGATGACCCAGAGGGATGGGATGGGGAGGGAGGTGGGGGGGCGCTCAGGATGGGGAACACATGTGCATCTGTGGCTGATTCATGTCAATGTTTGGCAAAAACCACTACAATATTGTAAAGTAATTAGCCTCCAATTAAAATAAATAAATTAAATTAAAAAATAAATATTTTCAAATGGCAAAAAATAAAGGTGAGAAATAAACAGTCTTTTTTTTTTTTCATTTATTTTTATTAGTTGGAGGCTAATTACTTTACATTATTACAGTAGTTTTTGTCATACATTGAAATGAATTAGCCATGGATTTACATGTATTCCCCATCCCGGTCCCCCCTCCCACCTCCCTCTTCACCTGATCCCTCTGGGTCTTCCCAGTGCACCAGGCCCAAGCACTTGTCTCAATATATGGAATTTAGAAAGATGGTAACGATAAACAGTCTTTTCAAAGATATTAGGTAAACTGCAGGCTCATACAACGGCAACTGCAACTAACAGGCCTTCTCTCATACAATACCAAAAACAGAAGGAAAAAAACCACAACTCTAGAGATTGTAAACTTGAGTAGGGAAAGACTATAAATGAAGAGGCTGGTCAATATGACCATATCCAAATCAAGACCTCCTGTTTAAAAGCCACCATAAAGAGAATGGGAAGGTGTCACGGAGTAGAAGAGAGTTACCTGTGGCATATATGTGTAATCAAGGCTAGGATCCAGAATATACAAAAGACTACAACAAGAAAATAAACACAGGCTTTCCTGGTGACCCAGTGGTTAAGAATCCTGCCTGCCAATGCAGGGGGCACAGGTTCAATCCCTGGTCTGGGAAGATTCTGCATGCCGTAGAGCCGCTTGCCCCATGTGCCACAACTACTGAGGCCTGGGCACCCTAGAGTCCATGCTCCATAACAAGAGAAGCCACGGCAATGAGAAGCTGCACACCGCAGCTAGAGAGTAGGCCCCACTTGCCGCAACTAGAGAAAAACCCCCACACAGCAATGAAGACACACACAGTCAAAAATAAAAACAAATAAAAATGTAAATACCTTTAAGGGGTGGGGGGGAACTGAATGGAAACAAAGGTGCTGCCTTCAAAACCTGGGAGAGAAACTCACAGATAAATATATAGCTACGAATGGATTAGAAGCACACCAAAAACAAAAGGAGAAAGCACCTAACCAAAGACAGAAAATAATCAGAGTAATCAAAACAACAGGAAAGAACCACAAAAATGAAACAGAAAACACAATAAAGAAAAACAAAACCAAAATCTGATTTCTTACGAAATACTAGATATAGACAAACTTCTGAAATAGGTCATGGAAGAAGGAAAACACACAAGAAACACATGGAGTGAGAGAAATGGTGTAATCACAAATATTGGAGAGATCAGTTAAAAAAAAAATTTTGGAAAAAAATTCCCACAACTAAGATAAATTGTGAATTTCCTATGTTCATTAAGTAAATTTTAACAGGCAAACACCCATGTAGCCAAAAATAAAATAAAATCATCTAATCCAGATTGTCTTTATAAAAAGCTTTATATAAAACCTTGAAGAAAAAATTAAGTCCCATGCTCAGATGGTAAAGAATCCGCCTGCAATGCGGAGATCTGGGTTCGATCCCCGGGTCAGGAAGATCCCCTGGAGGAGGAGATGGCAACCCACTCCAGTAATCTTGCCTGGAGAATCCCCATGGACCCAGGAGCCTGGCAGGCCCTGGTCCATGGGGGTCACAAAGAGTCAGACACGACTGAGTAAGCACAGCACACAAAAATATTTAGCCCAAAAAAAGAAAGTTATCCAGTTCACATGAAGCCGACACAGCCTTAATGTTTTTTTAAAAGGACAGGCGAAAAAAATAAATAAAAGGACAGGCAAGCCAAAAAAAGCAAGAAAATTGAGGCTCAATCTCAGCTAGGAACAGAGACAACCTATTTGAGAAACTTTGGAAGCATTCTCTCTAATCAGTAAGTAGACTAAAGACTCAAGTTCTTGGTGTTTCTAAACAACACTGCAGTGAAGTCTAAGGCTTATCCCACACTAAGGCAAGAAAATGAAATGTAAAGATTACACACGAAGAAACAAACCCATCACTATTTAAAGATATCAACTAGGATATCTGAGCCCCTAAAATTATTAGAACTAATAAGTTCGGCAAGGTCCTGCAGAGAAGAGCGAGAGAGAAAAAGAAAGAAAGATAAAACAACAAGAAGAAAAAAATACAGCATTCACATGTGATTTTCCTTCTATCCAGAAAAATCACCTTCCACCTTGAGAAGACTTCTCAGTTATTCACTGGTGAGCAGCCAACAGATGCAGTGGAAAGAAGTGGAGGTCAGACCCCCAACTTCAAATCCTATTTCTTCCCTTTGCAGAGCTCTCTGAACTCTAAGAGTAGGTTTGTTTTTAATTCAGTAGAAAATACTTTAAATATCCACACTCTAGGCACATATCAGATGAGAAGTTCTCAAAGTATGGTCGTAGAAATCCTGGAGAACCTGAGATTTTCAGGGGTTCAGGAGGTCAGATCTATGCTCAGAATAATACTAAACCATTATTTGCTTTTTTCACTCTTGACATTTGCACAAAACTGATGGTGGTTAAAGCTGCAGGTGCCTTGGCATGAATCAACGCAGTAGCACCAAGCTACACAAGCAGTCATTGTATAAAAACATTAACTTTATTAAATACTGGTCCTTGGGTAGGTATAATGTATTTCTGTTGCACACCTAAGTGCCATGGTTTTCTAAAGAAAAGGTTTTTATGAAACCTATCTGTGAATGGATTAAGCAGCTTCTCTTACAGAATATCATTTTTACTTAAAAACTGACAAAGTATGATTATTCACTTCTGAGTATTTGACAGAAATTTCCTCAAAAATAAAGTGAGCCCTTTATTTCAAGGAAAACAACTATGACAGCATTTGTTACCAGTGACAAAATCTGCACCCTCCTTCCACCACGTGCTTTCTCTGATGAGATGGTGGTGATACTAAGGAATGTGATTTTTTGGTATTGCATAGCAAAAAATGAGAACATTGAGATTTGCAAAACTCAAGAAATCATTATTTTCCAAATGACCAATACTTGCACATTTAAAAGTATACAGGTTCAGAGACCCAGTCAAAGTTCAAAACAGACCAACTGATTCTAATGTAACAATACAAAAAGTACATTGACACAGTTTCAGATTCCACATTGCAACTTTAAACTGCCTCTTGTCAAGTGCTGATATGCTGGTATAGTATCAAAGAAGAATGCCCAGGATAATCTGAAACGGCTATTAAAATAATCTCTCCTTTTCCAACCACATTATCTATGTGAGACTGAACTTTCTTCATTTATGTCAACCAAAATAGTATACTCTACCTGCAGGTAAGAGAATCCATCTGCTTTACTATGCCAGACATTAAATAAATTCGCAAAATTATAAGAAAATGCCATTCTTCACATGTTTGGTTTTGAAAACAAGTTTTCAAATAAAATATATTTGTGGTAATGTATAATGGTTTGTAATTGTTTTCTCAAATAAATTAGTAAAATGTAAAAGTTTCTGATTATGAATGGACTACAAAACATACAGTATGCTATTCTATTCAGATAGACTGAAACAAAGTAATCCATAGTAAAAAGACACCAACAGTGTTCTACTCTCTTCAAAATCATTCTGCTGAATGATAAAGATCCTTTGAAAGCCGAATAGTATTCACAGGTATAGTCTATGTTTGCCTTCAAAAAACTGTCACATGCTTAAAGACGTAACGTTTCTAGTTACTACATATCAGAAGTATCAGTCATAAAAGAGAAGGAAAGGCTAAGGGATTGTCATTTGAAAGAGACAAAAAATAAATGCAATATGGGATCCTAGACAGAACATGGATTAGAAGAAAGGCAATACAGGAAAAAAAAAAAAAAAACCACTGTGAAATCCAAATAAATTTTGTTCTTCAGCTAACAGTTCCGTACCAAGGCAGTTTTGAAAACTGTACTCTGATTATGGAAGTAGGAGATGCTGGGTAAAGTGTAGATGTCAGCTCTCTACACTATTTGAACTTGTAAATCCTAACTCATAAACTCACAAAGTTTAAAACAGAAAGACTCTACTACCAAGATTCAGCACAGAACAGTTTCACGTCCATCTATCAGATATGTTCCAAAACAAGCCAAACAAAAATGACAGACCTTCTAAATTCAGTGACAGAACCTACAACAGCAACAAAAGCATCAAACATCTTTTTTTTCCTTTCCACTGAAAGGAAACATTTAGGTTGTCCTGGCAAACTGTCAAGTGTTACTGTGACGAAACACATCAAATTATGAGACTATATCAATAAAACACCCAGTTTCAAACAACACTGAATGAAGGACACAAACTGTACTGAAGTTACTCTTAGGGGAGTGAGGGGACTGCCCTGATTTTAAAAATTGAACACAATGAAATCTATGGACAAACAATAGGCTATGCATAAATTAGCTGACTGAATGGTTAGTCTACATAAATATTACTTTTCGAATATAAGGTTTCAATACTCAGCAAATGTTTCTCCAAGGCAATCAAAGTATATTATTAGAATCTATCCTTTAGAGCAGGGGTCAACTAGCTACAGCCCAAAGGCCAAACCCAGCTGGCCTGTTTTTGTACAACCAGACCTAAGAATTGCTTTTATATTTTTTAAAAGGTTGTAAACAAACAAAATAGAGTAACAGATATCCTCCGGCCTACAAAGCCTTAAATATTTGCTATCTGGCCTTTTATAGAAAAACTTTGCCAATTTCTGCTTTAGAGTAATGAATTTTATTTAATTAAGTGAATTTGACTATTTTAGTTATTAATTATAAAGTCCAATGTGGACACTATACTCTGAAATATCTTTTTTTTTAAACCAACAATTTACTAAATTCTTTTAATATTAAACCCAGAAAAAGTTTTTGAAATTTGAAATGAAGAATTTTATAGAAATCATTGCCAATTCTGGAAGTAGTCTCAGGTACCACCATAATAAATTTCTCAAATTTCACTGACTCTGAAAACTTCCTATACTCCCAAGAAATGTCATCCACTCCAGAACATTCTGCTTTAGCATGAGACCCACAGAAAACCACCAGCTATTAGTAGTTACATAGTCAAATATATCCTCAGTAATCTTTTATTAATTAACACTGATCACAAAGTTGAAATTTTCCCATTTCCTCCAAGGGTCTATAATCTGACCTCTTAACTTTTTAATCAGTACAGAAAATCTGTCTTCATCTCAAACCAGTTTTGATTTAGTAAATTATTGATAAACTACAAATGTACCTCCCAATTGAGAATATATGTAAAGTACACCTTTTGTTTCAAAACAGATTTAAACCATAGTGAAGTTTTACAGAGCTCAGGTCAATGCCCTTTGTGAAGGGAATTATTTAGTATCAAAAATGTTTTTATGCATAAAGAAATCACATTAAAAAAATTTTCAGATTATTTCTTAAATCTTGAAAATTAACTTACTATAAATTATATATATATTTCAAACCCTTAAGATGGAATGAAAATTATCAGGTAGCCCAAAAGAACTTCCTAGAAGAGTTTTATTGAGTTTTACTTTTTCGAGTCCTTTGGTTATCTGCTCCTTACTTCACAGAACATGTATGACCCAGATTTCAAGTTACAATGGGTTTCGGCCTTCATTCAGTGAGGGGAAACTCGGTCCTCTGTTGAAACGGTACTGCCACTGACAATCACTTTACTAACAATCACTTTAACATCTACCAGCTTCAGTGTACTCAGAAGAACAGAACTGGCCTATGAGCCTTCTAAGGTCTCTGACCATCTCTAGACTCCTGATGCTGTAACTAGATTTTAAAAAATACTTATGACCTGCCTCATTTCAAACACCATCTGCAGCAGCCTATCCCTTATATATAAATGGGGTACTGGCTACACACAGAAGAAAAACACACAGTGAAGACTGCAGTGTAGAGAAAAGGGAAGAAGCAAGGATTTTACCAGAAATTAGCCTCATCATAATCCAATACTATCAGCCTACATTGTTTAATGCAAGCACACATTTCAAAACTGTCAGACCATTGAGAGAAACCACAGGTTTCTTTCATGCTGTCTTCCCCCAAAGCTGAAGCAATCATTTCCTAAAAGAAGTATTTAGAAATACCTCTTGATTTAAGCATTCAAAAAGCACATGCAGTAAGCAGACTTCACTCTGAAAGAAAAATGGAAAGTTGCCTCCAGAGCAAATTTGTATCAAGAAGTCGCTTTTCCAGTAATTTCAAGTTGAGCACCTCAAGTTTACTTCTTGAACTTGAGAGAAATGAAACAGACAAAAATCACAAGCCTTACCTCCCTGGAACTCGGGCATGTCCCGCTTCCCTGATGCCTAAGGAGGCCACTGCCCTGCAGAGCAGAGAGGCTTGGGCACTCCCAGCTCCAGGGCCAGGCATGGGAAGCACAAGGGCCATCAACGGAGGTCTGCAGCAGCCCCAAGCTTTCTTCAGACCTTCTCTAGATCAGGGCAATCTTGGAATCTGCCAAAGCCCGCATTGCAAATGAAGGGCCTTGAATTCACAAGAGGCAAGTAGTCTCCTGGCTCTTCTCAGATTTTGAGGACCCAAATCCAAAAAAATAAACAGGCTCCTTAAAAGTGGTATTTGCCTCCAAAGACACTTGAAAATTCAGAATAAAAGACATACACCATGGAACCACTAACTGAAGGCAAGCACTGGAAAAAGTTTCCTCATGGAAAGTGCTGTTGAAAGGCACAGAATTACAAAAATGTCAGACATTAAAAGAACAAGGCAGTAAAAAGGTTTAATATCAAAATTCTCTTTCTAGGCCACAAACAAAATGTTCATGAGTTGGCTGAAACAAATGGCCAACTATTGAACCTAGTTCTGAAACAAACAGAACTCTAGAAATCTAAAGAAGTCTTTCAATAACAGCTCACAATAGCCCTCAATAAGCAAAGCTCTCAGCAGCAGACCTTCACTAACCATAATTGAGAATAAACACTGAATTTGCCTCACCTGCTCTTTTCTGCTTGCCTGCAAGTCCAGGGTCTCCAGGAGCACCACGGCTCCCGTTCCCACTAGGGAATCAGTGCCTCCAGTACTGCCTACAGGAGTGCCCCTATGACTTTCAGCAGCTCAATTTCCTCAACGACTAAGACAGTTGTTCTAGAAAATAAGCGACCTCATCCACAGCCCTCAGGCTGCACAGCTGCAGAGACAGGAAGTGCCAAGTTCAGGAAGACCTGCACAGATCAGGTCAGGGTCACAGACTGGTGACCCAAGGCTTTCCTCCGGGCGCTTCCACACCCTACAAACCATCTCCACCTTTCAGCTCAGAGTTTCCCTTGAAGATTGAAAAGCTGAATTATTTCAGGGAGTAGTCCCTACCATCCTAGGCCTGCTCTGACCCAGAAGGCTTTCTTCTTTTCATTCTCTCTGTCCTTCCCCTAGAGCTGCAGTGAGAAATTGGACAGCACTTTCAAGACACCAGGCCTTAAAGACCATCTATGGAAAACCTCACTTAATTCGCACTAAGGAAAAGCTGCCTAACCACTGAAGTCTACACTTCAATCGGATCAATGTATAGTATGCAGACTGTTTTTCCATAAAAAGTGCTACAAAATAAAAACAGAGCTACCAAGCTGGTAGGAAAAAACAAGCGAATTTTCCTCAGGATCAAGGCAAGAGACTAAGCTCAGATGTGTTTCATACCTCTCAAAATTAAACAAAATGAATGGCTGCTTGTACAGAGAGCAGAGACTAAACAAACTCTTGTTTTTGTGGTGTAATCAGTGCATCCTCAAGCCTTGTTCAAAAAGAAACAGCCTCGGAGGGTATTACTCCTCAATGAAAAAAACCTCACTTTGAGACAATAAAAAACAACAAAACCTAAGTTAATGTGCTATTTCTCCCATGCGGACACTTCCAGTTATGATATACTTACTATTGGAATAACAAGAGATTAAAATTTGTAACCAGGAAAGACTACAATGTAGAACAGAGTAGGAACTGATACCAAAACCTTGGAGAGTGTTTCCCAACACAAGCCCTACCATTTCGCACACCTTATTCCAGCTGTAAGTGGCTTGTAAATCATTTCCAAGGCGAGGTAGCCCCTTCCCCCAACTCGAGTCATCCTAACAGCGGGGCGTATTTTACAGCAAAACTGTAGCCCTGAGGAGCGGCCCGCCGGGCCGAAGCCTGCGGGGCCGCCCTCCGTCGCCCGCCACCGCGGTGGGCAGAGGCCCGCGGGGCTCCATGGCGCGGGCAGAGGCCCAGGGTCGTGCAGGCCCTTCCCAAGGAGACGGAGGCTTCCGCCCGCCCGCCCCCGGGCACTGGTACCTCATGCTGTAGGCGCCGGCGCCCAGCTCCTGCCCGATGCCCGAGAGGCTGGCGTCGAAGTCGTGCACCAGCCCGGACTCTATCACCTCGTCCATCTTGAGCACCCAGGCCATCTTCCGGCCTCGCCGCCGCCCGGCGCGCGGCGCGGTCTCCGCGAGCGGGGCGCAGGGGCCGGAGCTCCGCGGGCGCGTCCTGAGGGAGGGCGCGGGTGAAGCCTCCGGCGGAGCGGCGAGTGGTCACCAGCAGCGGCCCGGGCGGCGGCCGGGATGAGAACAGCCGGGGCCGCGCGGGCAGGGCACGGCGAGCCCGGCGAGCAGCTGCAGCGGGAGCGGCCGGGCCGCCGGCAGCGCCTCCCTCCCGCGGGCGCCGGCCCCGCGCCTCATGCCGCCGCCGCCGCCCACCCCCTGCGCCGCTAGCGCTAGCGCCGCCGCTGCCGCCGCCCGCCCCGCCCCGAGGCCCCCGGTCGCATCCTCCCCGGGAACGCGCGGGAGCGGGAGCGCAGCCCGCCCGTCACCCTACCACCGGCCTCGACCCCCGGCCCTCGGCCCGCCCGCCCCGGCTCGAGCGCCCCGCCGCCCCGGCCCACCCCGCCGACGCCGCACCGCCGGCCCGAAGGCTGGTTTCTACGAGGCTCCGGCTCGAGCTCGGTCGCCGCTTCCGCCTCCCACGGCCCCGCCCCGGCCGCGGCCCCGCCCCCGCGCTCGCCCCGGGCCAGGCCCGCCCCGCACCGCCCGGGGTTTCGCGGCACCCCCGACACTTAGCTGTGAAGGAACCGTGGGGCAGTGTCGTGCGGCCCCGCCCACACGGCAGGTTCCCAGCCTCCGCGGCCTGGCGGCCTTCCTGCACGCCAGCCCGGGAAGAGGCGGAGCCAAAGGGCCGCCCGTTTCCGCACATCCCGAAAGGCAGGCTGATTGACAGGCAACCTGAACAATAATGGCAAGCGCCTGATCGAGGCTCCCGTGAGTCCCTGTGCCTCTATACTAAACCACCAATCAAAATCTTCTTCCTCTTGGGCGGGTTCTAGGACTGAATTTGCTGCCAAAAGAGAGAATTTATTGGGCCGTACCGAAGGAAGCCGCCCTAAACCCCACTTCTGGAGGTGCTTTGATCTCATGTGGTCTTTGTGGGTAGTTTCTGGGTTTTGCCCACTCTATAGATGGCGAGATGCGTTATGCGTCTTAGCCATTAGCGGACTATTGGCTGTTCAACTCCCTCTCTGGGGGCTGAACGACCCGTTAGGCAGAAAGTCTTGACTGACGTGAGTGAAAGCCAATCAATGCTCCCGAGAAAGGGCTCCGGAAAGTTATCTCGACTACTAACTACCCTGAGCAGTTTGGCGAGCTTAAGTTAAAGGAGGGGTTCGGTTTCAGGCTGTTATGCTATTGTTACTGTTTATGGTTCTGGAGTTCACTGGACATAGGGGTAGTCCCATCCAGGGTCTTTCCTGTCGAGTCAAGGATACCCATATTCATGTCTATTGCTGATGCTGACTGTGGATCCAGACCTCAGTTGGGCTGTTGAAATACCTACACGTGGACTTTCCGTGTGGTCTTGACATACATACAGCTCGGCAGCTGGAATCCAAAGGCAAGTTCCAAAAGACAAGTACGAGAAGTTACTGGTGTTTTAGGACAAAGATTCTTTGCTTGAGCGAACTTGAGTCAGGCTCCCAATCTCCTGTCCTATCTGTAAAATTCAGGTCTGGCAGGAAGGAGTCATTTTAGGAACACTTTATTTCTGTATCTGATCAGATTCCTTAGTCTCCACCATCACCTCGGTAATATCTGATCACTCTCGCCTGTCTTCAACAAGAAACCTATTAGGTGGGCTCAACCAGAACCCCCCTTACCTTTTATGTTTCCTCTTAGCAATTTTCCATCCACTGACCTCTGCCCTTCTCCTTGGCTCTAAATTCCCATTTAGAGAATTTGCTGTATGTGGGTTGAGCTCAGTCTCCTTGGGCTTTCCAGGTGGCGCCACTGGTAAAGAATCCATCTGCCAATGCAGGAGAAGCATGAGGTGCAGGTTCAATCCTTGAGTTGGGAAGATCCCCTAGAGTAGGAAATGGCACCCCACTGCCTGGAAAATTCCATGGGCAGAGGAGCCTGGTGGGATACTCCTTGCACTCAAGGGTCAGACATGACTGAGCACACATGTCTCAAGATGGCTGTCACAGCTCTAGATATTACATCTATTTTGGGGCTTCCCAGATGGTAAAGACTCTTTCTGTAATGTACGAGACCCAAGTTCAATCCCTGGGTTGGGAAGATCCCTTGGAGAAAGGAGTGGCTACCCACTCCAGTATTCTTGCCTGGTGAATTCCATGGACAGAGGAGCCTGGCGGGCTACAGTCCATGGGGTTGCAAAGAGTTGGACACAACTGACTGACTAACACTTTGACTTCAGTCCTGTTGAGCCCAGTCTCCCCAACTGCAAAATTCCATTGCAGTGGTCCCTGTACCTATAATCATGGTCTGTCTATCTTTAACAATTATCATTGGTTTTTTTTCCCTTAACACTTAAGGCGTGGGACCAGAAACTGATACAGAATCTTTATTCTGCATTGTATTCTATTAGTCAAGCGGCCACAGAATCAGACTGATGGGCGGAGAGTTAAATCATTTGAGGATCATGTCTTAAAACTTCCAGAATCACCCTCTGACCACAAATGTTTTGCATTCTTTCCACATGCAGCATAAACTCGTCTTCTCCCCAGGCCCATGTGAAGTTCTCATTCCACTACAGCATTAAGTTCCAAAATCTTGTGAGGTCCTGGAGCAGATGAGGCTCTTGGATGTAGTTTCTTGGGTGTAATTCAAGTGGTTCCTCTCCATGTGAAGTTCTGTGAATTAAAAAGACAGCAGATCTGCACCAATCACTACCACAATGATGAGAGATGCACAGGAGACTGCCTCTACAGGCATTTCCCTTCTAAAAGGACAGCAGTAAAAGGCACACAGTAGTTACTAGTCCGTAAAAATTCTGAAGTCTAACTGGGTAAATACTGTCGGTTCCTTGATAAGGATTCTGTCACCTTCCTGGGAATACTCAGTGGCTCTTTTCTCCATCTACTGGGCTCTTGGCTGCACCTTCTGAGTTGTCCTTCCAGTTCCATAAAAAGTAGCCCATGTTTACAGCTAACTCGTTTTCTCAGCTGCTTCCTGTCCATAGTTGTGCAGAAGTCTGAAGACCTCTCTTCACGTTGTACTGTCCCTGTCCCTTCCAATCTAAGCTGATACAATTCATTTTTAAACGTTGTAGGTCTTGAATCAATTTATAACCTACTCCAATAAGCAAAAACTGCACCAACACATTGTGGGGGGAGATGCAGCTTAATTGTATTGTTCTGGTTCAGTTTCTTATAAAGTCACAGTCATGACATTCAGGCTGCAGTGGTGAAGGCTTAACCAGGCAAGAGGATCCACATCCAAGCTCACTTGCGTGACTGCTGGTCAGAAACCTGTGACTCAATGTTTGGGACCACAAGGCTGCTTGTTGTTCAGTCACCCAGTGGTGTCTGACCCTTTGTGACCCCACGGACTGCAGCGTACCTGGCCTCCCTGTCCCTCACCATCTTCCGGAGTTTGCCCAAGTTCATGTTCAATGGATCAGTGATGCCATCCAGCCATCTTATCCTCTGATGCCTTATCTTATCCTTCTTCTGCTCTCCATCTTTCCCAGCATCAGGGACTTTTCCAGCGAGTTGTCTGTTTACATCAGATGACCAAAATACTGGAGCTTCAGCTTCAGCATCAGTCAATATTCAGCGTCAGTGAATATTCAGGGTTGATCTCTCTTATGATTGACTGCTTTGATCTCTTTGCTGTCTAAGGGATTTTCAGGAGTCTTCTCCAGCACCACAGTTCACAGGCATTAATTCTTTGGCGTTCTGCTTTCTTTATGGTCCAGCTCTCACAAACATACGTGACCATATGTTGGGAAGACCATAACCTTGACTATACAGACTTCTGTTGGCAGAGTAATGTCTCTACTTTCCAGTACACTGTCTAGGTTTGTCATCACCTTCCTGCCAAGAAGCAATTGTCTTCTGATTTCATGGCTGCAGTCACCACCCACAGTGATTTTGGAGCCCAAGAAGAGGAAATCTGTCACTACTTCCATCTTTTCCCCTTCTGTTTGCCATGCCGTAATGGGGCTGGATGACATGATCTTAGTTTTTTAATATTTAGTCTTAAGCCAGCTCTTTCACTCTCCTCCTTCACCCTCATAAAGAAGAGGCTCTTTTGTTCCTCTTTGCTTTCTGCCATTAGAGTGGTATCACCGCAGATCTGAAGTTGTTGATGTTTCTCCTGCTTATCTTGATTCCCGCTTGTATCTCATCCAGCCCGGCATTTCTCACGTATAGGTTAAACAAGCAGGGTGACAGCAGACTCCTTTGCTGCTTGGGTGTCCTCAAAACAAGCCACTGGCCCCTCCTGAGAGAGCTAATTCTTAGATATGTTGATAAGGAGTCCGGGGCCCTCAAGGAGGAAAGGGTCCAGGGCTCTCGTGGAGGAGAAAGGGGTCTAGGGCTCTCAAGGAGAAAGAGACAAAACCATCTTTTGAAGGGACGAATGTCAAAGAGTTGGTAGATGTATTTTTAACCAGAAGAGCCACATTCATCATTATCGCTTAATAGGTTTTTGAAGGCACTAAAATAGAAGAATTAGATCAGAAATTCAAGGTATAAAATTGGAAAGAAGGAGGTTAAAATTATCACTGTTTATAGACTATCTGCTCATATATCTGAAAATGTCATGGGAAGAGAGTAAAAATTTAATAACACGGTAGCATCTAGAAACCAACTTACAAAGTATAAAGAACTGTGTGAGCAAAGATTTTTAATTCTGTTAAACACAAATGTACATTGAAAACTGAAACCACCACAGGTGTGTCCAGTCACTCAGCAGTGTCCGACTCTGCGACCCCATGGATTGTAGCCCACTAGCTCCTCTGTCCATGGGTTTTTCCCAATAAGAATACTGGAGTGTGCTGCCGTGCCCTCCTCCAGCAGATCTTCTGGACCCAGGGATTGAACCTGCGTCTCCTACATTGGCACTTTACCACTAAGGCACCTGGGAATCTAAAAATACTACATCCAATATGATAATGGTAGTTCTCCATAAGCTAACAGTAAGCTTAATATGATTGCAATAGAAATAGTAACAAATATTTAACTGGACAAGCTGATTCTAAGATTAATATGGGAAAATAAATGAGCAAAAATAGCCCCCCAAATTTGAAAAAGTCAAATGAGAATATTTATAAACCTAAATATTTAAAAGAGTGTGCATTGGTGAATGAATGGGTAGATAAGAGAATGAAAAATCTAGAAACAGATCAATATGCATATGGAAACTTACTGTGCAATAAAAACTGGCATCTCAAATAGTGGAAGAAAATGGAACATTCAGTAGATGACATGTGAATCAAGTTAACCATCTGAAAAGCATACCAAAACCAATTCTAAGTGGCTTCACTTTGTTTTTTTCCAAAAAGATTGGAAAGGATGGAAAGCAAAATCGTAAAACAATAGAAGTAAATATGAGAACATAAAAATTTTAGATATTCAGAGAGGACAAGGCTTTTTAAATTATTACTCAAAATCCAGAAATTTTAAGAGGTGGATAATATTTGACAATCTAAAAATTATACTTTTCTTCCTAATGACCACTGCCATAAGCAAATTCAAAGGAGAACAGGAAAAAAAAAAAAAAAAGAAGAACAGGAAAATACTATTTAGGACTTAGGTCATGGACAAAAAGTTTTATTTCCCTAATACATAAAGTTTCTATAAATAGATTAAACAAAGTACTGTGAAAATGGCCTTTATACACTACAACTCCAAAGAATACACAAATTGGGAGTCTTTAGGATATACCCATACAGAAACTTTCATTGAAAAGAGCAACTAAATTGAAGGGCTTCTTCTTGCAGGACAACCTAAAACCTCACCACTAGAATTTTATGTTGTCAGTAATGGTGAAGATTAGCCACATCTTTGTTCTTGTAAAACGGTGGAAGAAGCTGATACAGCTTTCAATAGAAAAGACTACTATAGCCATAGTCAGTGATCCCATACCTATCATTTTCTCCCAATTAGATGAGACCCTGGGGATCAGCTGAGGAACAACTGCTCTTAGACAGCCTTCATCCAATCAGAATTTAGTGGCAGCTGATGGCCAGGAAGACAGTGGTAAACAGGAAGGACAAGCTTCTGATAAAGAAAATCAGATCTTTAAGAAATGTTCACATTTGAGTGCTGGATTAAAAAGTGTTACCTGCTTGGAATTCTGCACAGCAGTTAATTTTCACTTGAGAAAAATGAATGATAGATAGCATGATTTTCAAATGCTCACGAGTTAGCATGATTTTAAAATGCTTCTGTGTAATAAGTCTTGGGCTTATGCTTAACCATTTCAAAATATGCATGCTTTCAGACTCTTTGTTAAGCGGTTCATGGGGGCTAGTGAGTGAATGTGCCCCCTCAAAATTCCAAGTGATAGTAGTAGAAGGCAGGGCCTTTGGGAGGTGATGAGCTCATAAGGTCCCACAGAGCTCCCTAGCCTCTTCTGCCATGTGAGGACACAATGAGAAATCTGCAACCCATAAGACAGCCCTCTCCTGTCTATGCTGGACAGCTGTTCTCAGACTTCCAGCCTCCAGAACTGTGAGAAATAAATCCTGGTGTTTTTTCGTCATAGTAGCCTGGAGAGATTAAGACAGTGGGGTGCTAGGTGTCCCTTTGGGACATATGGAGGTTTTAGAAAGTTAGTGAGCTGCAGTGTCAGCTTTTGCTGTACAACCAGCCATTTCAGAATTTACTGGCATAAACAACCAGCATTTACTTGGCTCATGCTTCTGTGGGTTAACTAGCTGGGCTCAGTTGGGCAACTGTTGTGAGCTCACCAGTCTTCCTCATGCCACTGCAGTAAGCCGTGGGATGGCTTTGCTGATCTTGGCCGGCTCTCTCCTAGATCTGGGGTTTGTCCGGGACAACTGGGCTGACTTGAGTTTCAATGTATGGCTTCCCACTCTACTGCAGACTAGCCCTGCTTTATGCCCGTGGCAGTTGAATGGGTTCCAAGAGACCGTGTAAGGACCTGATCAGCCCAGAACTTGAGCACCATCACTTCTGCTGAAATCTCTTGGCCAAAGCAAGTCATAAGACCAGCCCTCGTCCAAGAGATTGGGAAACAGACTCAACCTCTTAGCAGGAGGCAAGACAAAATCACAATTATCTGGATATAAATGCTGACAAGGAACAAACATGATTTTTACTTGCTGATTCTTAAAATGCTTCAACATAATAAAATGCACTCCCCCCCTCCCCCCCGCAGATTCTCTCTGTTAATAGGGGAGGGATTGGAAAATTGTGGCCATTTTTGTAAAAAACATTAGAGATACCAAGGGAATGTTTCATGCAAAGATGAGCACAATAAAGGACAGAAATGGTATGGACCAAAAAGAAGCAGGAGGTATTAAGAAGAGGTGGCAAGAATACACATATACAAAAAAGATCTTCATGACCCAGATAACCATGATGGTATGATCACTCACCTAGAGCCAGACATCCTGGAGTCCGAAGTCAAGTGGGCCTTAGGAAGAATCATTTCGAACAAGGATAGTGGAGGTGATGGAATTCCAGCTGAACTATTTCAAATCCTAAAAGATGATACTGTTAAAGTGCTAAACTCAATATGCGAGCAAATTTGGGAAACTCAGCAGAGGCCACGGGACTGGAAAAGGTCAGTTTTCATTCCAATCCCAAAGAAAGGCAATGCCAAAGAATGTTCAAACTACTGCACAATTGCACTCATCTCAAATGCTAGCAAAGTAATGCTAAAAATTTTCCAAGTAAGGCTTCAACAGTATGTGAACTGAGAATTTCCAAATGTTCAAGCTGGATTTAGAAAAGGCAGAGGAACCAGAGATCAAATTGCCAGTATTCATTGGGGATCATAGAAAAAGCAAGAGAATTCCAGAAAAAACATCGACTTCATTGAGTACGCTAAAGTCTTTGACTGTGTGGATCATAACAAACTGTGGGAAATTCTTAGAGATGTGAATACCAGATCACCTGACCTGCGTCCTGAGAAACCTGTATGCAGGTCAAGAAGCAACAGTTAGAACCGCACATGGAACAACAGACTAGTTCAAAATTGGGAAAGGAGTACATCAAGGTTGTATATTGTCATCTTGCTTATTTAACTTATACGCATTAAAATCATGTAAAATGCCAGGCTGGATGAAGCCCAACCTGGAATCAAGATTGCCAGGAGAAATATCAATAACCTCAGATATGCAGATGACACCACCCTTATAGCAGAAAGTGAAGAGTAACTGAAGAGCCTCTTGATGAAAGTGAAAGACGAGAGTGAAAAAGCTGGCTTAAAACTCAACATTCAAAAAAACTAAGATCATGGCATCTGGTCCTATCATTCCATGGCAAATAGATGGGGAAACAATGGAAACAGTGACAGACTTTATTTTCTTGGGCTCCAATATCACTGCAGATGGTAACTGCAGCCATGAAATTAAAAGAAGCTTGCTCCTTGGAAGAAAAGCTATGACCAACCTAGGCAGCATATTAAAAAGCAGAGACATTACTTTGCCAACAAAGGTCTGTCTAGTCAAAGCTAAGGTTTTTCCAATAGTCATGATGTGACAGTTTGACCATAAAGAAAGCTGAGTGTTGAAGAATTAATGCTTTTGAACTGTGGTGTTGGAAGAAGATTCTTGAGAGTCCCTTGGACTGCAAGGAGATCCAATCAGTTCATCCTAAAGGACATCAGTCCTGAATATTCATTGGAAGGACTGATGCTCAAGCTGAAACTCCAATACTTTGGCCACTTGATGGAAGAACTGACTCATTGGAAAAGACTGATACTGGGAAACATTGAAGGCAGGAGAAGGGGACGACAGAGGATGAGATGGTTGGATGGCATCACCGACTTGATGGATATGAGTTTGAGCAAGCTCTGGGAGTTGGTGATGGACAGAAAGCCTGGTGTGCTGCAGTCCATGGGGTCGCAAACAGTTGGACACAACTGAGCAACTGAACTGAACTGACAGGTAGGTAGGAAAATATTTGAAATACTTCAAGTCAGCTGGATAGAAAACTAGCAAAATTTGTTCCTGAAACAGTTAACAAATATGCTCATTGTGAGGTTGGTGGATAACAATATAATTAGGTAGGATTTGATAAAAGCCTTTTGCCTTTTTTTTTGTTTTTTTTTTCCCATTTATTTTTTATTAGTTGGAGGCTAATCACTTTACAGTATTGTAGTGGTTTTTGTCACACACTGACATGAACCAGCCATGGATTTACATGTGTTCCCCATCCTGATCCCCCCTCCCGCCTCCCTCTGCCCTTTGCCTTTGAAATGAGAATGTTAGGACTTCCCTGGTGGGTCCGGTGGCTAAGACTCTGTGCTCCCAGTGCAGGGGGCCTGGGTTCAATCCCTGGTCAGAGAACTAGAACCCAAATAAAAGCATGCAACAAAGATCGAACTAATCCTGTGTGCCGCAACAAGACCTGGTGCAGTCAAATAAATACTAAAAAATAAAATTAGAATGTTACCTTCCTGGTTCTGTGTTTGCATGGGAGAATGCCCTTCAACCAGACTTTGAGAACTGGAAGTATGTCACTAAGAATATGAGCACCATGTATTGAAAGAATGCATAACCACAAGTAAGGGTCAGGCACTCTTCTGAACATGAGACAGCAGGGGAGACGGCGGAGCTAGATTTGGATTTGAATTCCAGCTCTGCCCGTTATTACTGTGTGATCTAGGACTAGTTACAAAACCCCTCTTTACCTTAGCTTCTTCATGTGTAAGATGGAGATATGTTTTTTATGGAGTCGTTATGAAGATTAAATAATGCATTGAGCTTGAAACTCTGCACAGTTCACAAGCATTACGTGTTTGCTCTTGTGCGTAATCTCCGAAGACTCTCTGACATATCCCATAAACAAGAATGAGCTGACTACTGTGCCCTGAAAAAGCAGGCAATCCAAGCACAGATATCCCTCATGGTGTCTTTGACTATGTCATAAAACCAACAAAGGATGAAATGCTATTTGATCATATGTTAATGTGGACAGTTCTACAGCTTATAGTCAGTCATTTCACTGAGATGCCCCAGACACATGGCAGTTTCTTGGATGTTTTATTCAATGATGAATGACTGAAAATATTTCAACCTAGAGAACTGTGTGGGTCTGGTAATCCATATGCTTCCAAATGCCCTTTATCTCAAAAAACAACAACAACAAAAAAAAAACAGAACAGGTAATTTTTTTCCTCCCAGGCAAATATTATGCTTAGCCAAATTACCTTAAATCCTTTTTTTCTCTATTTAAGATTTTTAAACTTATAAGAAATTTGAAAGAACACAAAAATGATCACCTATGTATTCTTTAGTGATATATGACTATTGTTAATATTGTATTTATTTTTTCTCTTTATCTACTTATTATTTGCTTAAACATGTGAAATTAAGTTGCAGATATCATGACATCCCTATGTAAATAGTTCACAATGTATTCTAAGAGTAAAGAAATTCTCTAACAGAATTACAGTATCATTACGTCCCCAAGTTTTTAACTTCAATTAAATAAGTTATTTTCTATTATGATATATCATTAATGTATATTATTTTATTCATTTCTGAATCTCTCCATTTGCCCTTAAATTGTTTATTATAATTTTTTCTTTAATCCAGAATTCAATTAAAGGTCATAACTGTATGTTTTTAGTGGGTTTTTTTTTTTTTGGCCATGCCAAGACCATTGTGGGATCTTAGTTTCCCAACCAGGGGTTGAACCCAGGCCACTGCAGTGGACCGCCAGGGAATTCCCAAGCTTACTGCAATTTTGGAGATGTTTGTTAAAGCAGTTAGCATGTCTGTATAACCACATGTCCAGCTCCCTGTATTAGCTTCCTAATACACTGTAACAAATTCCTGGGTGATTAAAATAATGCAAACTTATTATCTCACAGCTCTGGAAGTCGTTAGTCTCAAATAAGTATCACTGGACTAGAGTTAAGGTGTTGGCAGGGCTGTGCATCTTCTGGAGGTTCTAGGGGAGAGGCTGGTTCCTTGCCTCTTCCAGCGTTTGGAGGCTGCTGGCACCCCTTGGCTCTCGTCAGTTCAACCTGTGGCCATCACATCACCTTCTCTGACTCTCCTGCCGCCTTCTTTCATTTATGATGATTATATAGGGCCCACTTCCGGGATAATCCAGGGGACCCTCCCCAGCTCAAGATTCTTAATCACGCCTGCAAAGTCTCTTTTGCCATATAACATATTCAGTTTCCCAGAACTAGGACTGGACATCTTCGGAAGCCATTATTCTGCTACTGATAAAGTAAAATTATATATCTGAAGGTGGGACAAGAAAATATTTAAACATATTCTCTCTTGGTCCATTTGCACCACTATCCACTCCCCTTTAGTGCACATTGTGCATCTCCATTACACATTAACTAGATCCCTTTAGAAAACACAGGAAGGCCACCCACCCAAAAAATGCTATTTCCTCCCAGTGCCAGCAAGGTAACTCCTTAGGAGGTACATTCCTTTCTCAATCCTATAACGGGTCACAGTAATCCACCATTCGCCTTGTTGGATTATGTAAACTGTCAACATGTTAGTTCCTTTGATGTACAACCCTTTGTCTCAAAAATTTATATAACTGTGCTTTGACCTCCAATGAGTGGAACGGTCCTCAGAGCTTTCTGAAAGTCTGTCTCATGGGCTATATACTTCAGGGCAGCTCAAATAAAACTTTCTATTTCCTTCTTGGAGTGACAAATCATTAATTTTTACATTGACACTTCCACACTTCACTTCCTTCACCTCTTTGCTTGATATCCTGCTCTATGAAGTCTTACTGCTGGTCTTTTTAGGGCTCCTACACATCCTCACCTTTTTCATCCCCCTTGATTTTTTTCCTTAGTCTTCATTGTAATCTCAAGGATGCTATATTTTTCTTATCTTTTCTGTTCAACTAGAATATAAGTTTGTGAGGGAAGATTTTTTCCCCCAGTTTTCAGTGCACAAATACCTAGAACAATGCCTGACATGTGAATAGGTGCCCAAGCCTTTGTTAAATAAGTGACTTTTTAAAAAATGGACTGGAATTATTTTTGTTTTGTAGCATTTATTGCTCAAGCAATAAATCTGATGGGTAACCTGAATCAGCCTACTAGATACTTCACCATGATACAACGTCCATTTCACTGCTACAGGCTGTGTGATTGTGGGATGCAGCACGAGAATTCCCGGGGTTGTAGTTAACACATTTGAGCAGAGATATCTTATGAGAACGTGTAATGTAAAAAACAAAAACGCTGCTAACTGGAAAGATTTAAAGTGGTGTCCATAAACTGCTTGCCAACTGCTTAAAGGATCCTGAAATCAAAGAGCTATGCATTATAAGTTACATCGCTGCTATTTATCATCAATACCTCTAGATCAGTGCTTCTCACACATTAATATGCATATGAACCACAAACCATGACACACCTGTGTTACCTGGGAGCTTGTTAAAAAGAATGCAGAATGCAGATTCTGATTCTGTAGGTCTGAGCTGAGGCCTGGGCTTCTGCACTGATGAATTTCTGGGTGATGTTTATAACTGCTGATCTATGAAACAGCAAAACTTACATGATGTTAAAATCAGAAATGTCAATGGTAACTTCTTCTGCAGGAAAGGTGTTAAAACCGAGTTCTAAGGACCTAAAGCAAGAATCAGCGTGCCCCAATTGTACCATTATGGATTACTGGTGTGGTAAGGGATTCTCTGAATTGAGATATCACTTAAGATTGGTGTTTGTAATGTATAAATACTGGTTTAAATACAGAGGGAAGAAAAAAAAAGGCACGCTGGGTCAAGGAAGCAGAGGAAAAGATGAGAAGGCTTAACTTTTTTTGTAGGAGTAAGACTTTAAAAAAAGAAATATATATGAAGCCATATCCCACATCTCAATACTCTTTTTCTTTCTTCAGGTCCCCCTGTCTTTGTATCCCCGCTTGCAATCTCAAATGAACCCTTTCCCCCCAGGCTATAAAATCATATATATATCATGTACACGTGTTAGTTTTTTATTGGTTATGCTTTTGCCACCATGGACATCTGGAAGTGCTGGTGTAATGTATTTACTTTTTAAGAAAACCAAACTGGCAAAAGTATGTGGCTTGAAACATCTACTACAGACATACTGGAAGGTTGGAATTGACATATTCACACTACTATATATAAAATAGCTAATAAAGACCTGCTGTCTAGCACAAGGAACTCTATGCAATGCTCTATAATGGCCCGTAGGGGGAAAGAATATTAAAAAAAGAGTGGATATATGTATATGTACAATGGATTCACTTTGTTGTACAGCAGAAACTAATACTGTAAATCAACTATGAAAAGTGAAAGTGAAAGACACTCAGCGGTGTCCAACTCTTTCTGACCCCATGGACTATATAGTCCATGGAATTCTCTAGGCCAGAATACTGAGTGGGTAGCCCTTTCCTTCTCCAGGGGATCTTCCCAACCCAGGGATCAAACCCTGGTCTCCTGCAGTGCAGGTGGATTCTTTACCAGTTGAGCCACAAGGGAAGCCCTGTAAATCAACCATACTCCAATACTTTTAAAAAACAACAAAACAATCCAATAATAAAATGATCCAACAAAACACAGCCCTCTGTCCTAACCTCCCTTCTCATGAGGTTGCCACTTTTCAAAGCACACTTCCAACCTTTAGCAATGGCTCCTGATACATAGTTCTGGACACTGTCTATTCACTTTCGAGGGAAGGTGAGGTTTCAGTGGTCTATATACCTCCCACCCAATCACAGCTAACGCAGCTTCGTGGTGAAGTTAGCTTTTATTATTACCATCATTATGAGTAGTAATAGCAGTAGCAGTAGTCGCCGCTCAGTTGTGTCCGACTCTTTGCAACCCGGAGGACTGGAGCCTGTCAGGCGCCTCTGTCCATGGAATTCTCCAGGTAAGAATACTGGAGCTACCTGGGAAGCCCTCATTATGTGTAAATATTCAAAATTAAGGATATAGTATATTATGATACATACTTCGCTTTTCATTTGCTTGTCAAATTACCTACATTCACTCCCAGTGTGAGAAACTTTCTTCCCAATATATTCATTCATCACATGAATCCCCCCTTCTCTTCCCTCTCTCCCTCCTCTTCTTGAAGACATTCCCCTACTACCTGTAGGAGCCTCCTCTACCTGTATTCCAGTCTGGGCTGGCTATCCCTCTTTAGGGCTACTGATGGCTTCTTCCCGAGTCATCTCTCAGCAGCTAGGCTTGAAGACAGGCAAGCAAAGGGCGGAAGAGCAGGAGGAAAGGATGATGAGATCAGAACTATTAGTCTCAGTGAGACGTCAGGAAGGGCTGGAGCAGGCTGCCCTGCCTAGCCACACTGGCTTACCAAGCATGTCCAAGACAAATGTTTGGCGTGAAATTTTCTTTTTTGGTCACACCACAGAGCTTGTGGAATCTTAGTTCCCCATCAGGGATCAAACCCAGGCCCCCAGCATTGGGAGCGTACAGTCCTAACCACTGGACGGCCAGGGCATTTCCTGTTTGGGTTGAATCATAAGGCCTCATTTTATCGATGCTTCCAGTACGACAGAGGATATGGAAATTGCATCCTCTTTTTAATGACTATGAATATTTTTTACTTATTTTGAGAACTTCTGTACTTCCCTAGGTAAGGTGTGCATTTTTAGAAACTTTTTATGCACCAGTTATACAAACTGTATAAGGAATATTTTTGAAATGTATAGACAGTTATTGATTTTAAGATTTTAAAGGGCACCAATATTCACAAAATTGGGAGGGGACCTTACAAGTGTTCACGTACAATAACTAGAGTATCCATAGCACAGAGATTAAGTTTTCTATCTCTGGCCTTAGTCTGGGTTTAAAACACAGCTTGAGATACACAACTTGAGCAAATCAATTAGCTTCTCTAAGTCTTAGTCTCTATTCTATAAATTGGGGATGACGATGATAATATCTGTTGTGTAGGACTGGAACAAAAAGTTAATGCATCTAAAGTACTCAGCACAAAACGTAACACATAGTAAAGAACAATTAGTATTATACATTTTCATGATAAAATATAGAGCAGCTGGTCAAAATGTGAAAACACAGAATAATTTTACTGTTTTTATGAGATTTGGATATTCTAAAGACGCACTGAATTAACTTACTTATGTATTCATTTATAAAACAAATATTAAGACTTCCTATGTTCAAGTGTTGCAGACAGTGTTATAAATATATAAATGGTTTTTAAAATAAAAGGGCCTATGAAGCATTTCAAAAGCCAAATTTGCACTGATAGATGAATGGATAAATATAGTATATAAGTATATTTCCTTCCTTATAAAGAAGGAAATCCTGGTATATGCCACAACACTCATGAACCTTGGAGAGGTTATGCTAAGTGTTCAATAAGTCAGTCTCCAAAGGACAAATACTGTAGGATTACACTCCTATGGAAGTACCTGAAGTCAGAATCATAAAAACAGAAAGTAGATGGATGGGTGCCAAGGGCTAGGGGGAAGGGAATTAGTGTTTAATGGGAACAGAATTTCAGTTTTGCAAGATGAAGTTCTAGAGATCTGTTATACAACAATGTGAATATACCTAACACTACTGAACTGCATACTTAAAAATGGATACAATGGCAATTTAATGTTACATGGTTTCTTTTTCACAATTAAAAACAAAACTTTTTAAAGCCCTGCAATTAGCAAATGAAATGCGGAGTCTAAGACGGTTAGGTGGAGAAACTCAGATCCGAGGAGGTGAAATGACTCAGCCTGAAGGAAGCCAGCAATAGCCCAGGGTGTCGGCTCGGTCACTGTGCCCCGCCCACAGCTGTGAAGGCCCTCACTTGTGGAGTTTCCGGCTATGTCCAAGAAACAGGCATTACTTCGTTTAGTCTCACAGTATTCTTATGTGCTAAGTGCTACTGTTTCTGCTGTTCTGTGGACGAGGAATTCGGAAATTTTTGAGAGATGAAGTTGTCCAAATGCTGGAAATAGTGACTCTGCACTTGAGCACCAGCTCCACCATAAAACGTATTCTCTGCTACTATCCTCTTTTGGGCAGATGAGGAAATCTGGGACAGATGCCGAATAGCTAACGCAACAGCAGAAGGTGAGGATGGTGACGAGAGGCAGAGGGGGGCAGATCTACTTATTGTATGAACCTTAAAGAAGGCAGGACTGAAGACAAAGTAGGTCTGAGTCCATATGCCAAATAAAAAAAAAAAAAACAACACATCAGCACTGACGTCAGAATCACTGAAATCAGTGCATGAACAGAGTGAGTAGAGAGTGCAAGAGACGAAGCCATGATTGGATTCTTGCAATCTCTGTGGCAATACATGTCAATATGCAACTTTTGAAAGAGTTGCTTCATCCAATAGGTAACTAATGAGAACCCACTGTACAGCACAGGAAACTACCTACTCAATGCTCTGCGGTGACCTAAATGGGAAAGAAATTCAACACAGAAGGGCTATCCGTTTATACATATGGCTGATTCACTCTACTGTACAGCAGAAACCATCAGCACTGGGAAGCAACTATACGCCAACAAAAATCAATTAAAAAATAAGTTGCTTTAACTTGCCTACTCTGTTCTTTTATATTACTCTGATACACCATGGGTATCATCTAATGTATTAGTTACTCAAACATCTTTACACAGAGTCATTTATGGTAATCAGGTTGTGAATAAAGTTCTTAATCACTTTGGTACTTTGACCCTATCTTAATGATCATTAAATTATTTTTTGGTTATTTTTATATATGGTAAAATGCATATAACATAAAATTTACCATCTTAATAATTTTAAAATGTTTAGTTCGGTGTCATGAAGCGTATTCACAGTTTTGCAACTATCACCGACATCCATTTCCAGAACTCTTCATCACTGCAACATGTAATCCTGTGCCTTCATTTAACAGTGACTCCCTCTTCCCTCCTCTCTGAAACCCCTGACAAACACCACTGTATTAAAACTTTCTGTCTCCAGGTACCTCATACAGGTGGAGTTATTCAATATTTGAATATTAAGTTTTTAATACTTTTCAACAAACCTCAAGGCCATTCTTCGGAGTCTCCTCGGTTATCCACACTGCTGCACACCTAGAGAAAACCTCGCTGTATGGAAATTCTCTGATCTCAAGAGCGAGAAATCAGTTCTTAGAAATAAAAATCACCATTTCTCTTACAAGAGCAAAATGCGAAGGATTACCCTAGCTCACAAGCACTAGACTGAGATTTCAGAATGGAGTAGGTGGCAGGAGAAAATGAACAGAAAATAGTTTGGACAGAATTGGGGATCATCAACCATTTGTGTTGAATGTTTGGCATGTGAGCTCATATGTATTAAAACATGGGAAAATTTATCCTAAAATTCGGCTGGAAATGAGTTCTGGATTCTTCACTTACTATTTAACATTAGTGTAAAAAATTGACTCACCGTTTTTAAACAGGGCTGTATTGCCAGCGCAGCTATCTACGGAAACTCCTTTGTTTTGATGCAAGGTCTCTCATCCTGGGCATTACTGACATCTGGGGCTGCATACTTGTTTTGTTGGGGGGGGGGGTTGCTGGAGGGGGCAGTCCTGTGTGTGTAAGATGCTTAGTAGCATCTTTGACTTACACCCACTAGATGTCAGTAGCACTTCCTTACCAAGTTCTGACAACCAAGAAACCCTTGACACTGCCAGATGCCTTCCAGGGGGCAAAATCATCCCAGAAAACCATGGTTTTAGGAGGATGGAGAAGAAAAAGCACATTTCTTGCTTCGTTGAAGTAACTCAACTGTAAGTCTCTACTTTGACCTGAACTTTGATAAAAATTAGTTATAAATCTGGTTATAGACTAAAACCAGCGAGCACTCTCTTTTTGCACTGACTTCCAATAAAATAGTAGCTCAGATGGTAAAGAATTTGCCTGCAATGAGGGAGACCTGGGTTCAATCCCTGGATCAGGAAGATGCCTTGTAGGAGGGAATGGCTAACCACTCGAGTATTCTTGCCTGGAGAATCCCATGGACAGGGGAGCTTGGCAGGCTAGTCCATGGGGTGGCAGAGAGTCTGACACGACTGAATGAGTTTCACTCACTCCAAAAATATCAGATTCACTTTCTTTGTGCATGCTCAGTCATGTCCGACTCTTTGTGACCCCACAGACTGTAGCCCACCAGACTCCTCTGTCCATGGGATTCTCTAGGCAAGAATACGCGAGTGGGTAGCCATTCCCTCTTACAGGGGATCTTCCCAATCCAGGGATCAAATCTGAGTCTCCTGCATTGCAGACAGATTCGTCACCACTGTGCTACCTGGGAAGCCCTCACACATTCTTAAGGAAAAAAAATACTGGGAGACTGGGGCTGCACTCTGGCTAGCTGGTCAGGACGGTTTGCACAAAGCAGCACGTCTGGGCACTTTCTACCCTGAGTTACAGGCCGACTCGTCCTATACCAATCACATTTCTGAAAGCTTATTAATGCATTTCTCCCATTACCAGATTCACAGCTACATGTTAACAGCAGATAGATTTTAGAGGTGTCAGATATATACCTTCCCTGGTGGCTCAGCTGGTAAAGAATCCACCTACAATGCAGGAGACCTGGGTTTGATTCCTGCGTTGGGAATGATCCCTTGGAGAAGGGAAAGGCTCCCCACTCCAGCATTCTGGCCTAGAGAATTCCAGGGACTTGAAGAGTTCATGGAATAGTCCATGGGGTCGAAAAGAGTTGGACATCACTGAGTGACTTTCACTTTCAAATGCACAGCAGGTGCTCAAATATTTACTAGGTAAAAAAGGATAATCAGAACCAGATTCATAGAGACCAATCTGGAAAAAATAACTGTAACCTGAAAACCAACTCACTTCTGAAGTTTTCGGAGTATGTAAAATTGAGGTGTCTGTGATGTTAATTCTATGATCATGCTGCTTTTCAGCTTGTCTTCGGTGAGCGCCTTCATCCCGTCAGATGAGGACTAGCACGCAGCCAGGCGCCATTCTCCACTGGCATCCCATGTTCCAGCTAAACCAAGCTGTGCCATGACGGCCAGGTGGGCAGATACAAATGCTATGTTTAGTCTGGAACGCAGATGTAACATTGTAACTTTGTAAGAAAAGGAAAACTTCTGAACTAAAACCACTGAAAGAAAAGCTACATCCAAGTATCTTTTTTGATTGTGAGAATGCATAGATTTTGAAGGAGAAGATCTTTTATGGGAATTTTAGGAGAGAATGAATTTTTTTTTTTTACATTTATAAAACAAACCGTGGTTTAAAAAGTTCTAGTGAATCACCCTAATGCTACTTACTTCACACATAGCCTTAGCACTGCCTTGCTCTCTGGCTTCCCTCTGCTGTTCCGGTCCTGTAACCCCAATGAGTCTCAGGCCCATTTAGCTCGAGACAAAGTTTAAGCATCACCTCTTCTAGGAAGCCTTCTGTGATTATACCTTATGTGCGCCTTCCCCCCATTCCCTACCTCCCATCAACACCTTGTGTGTTATTCTCTACAAGAGCACTAACCACACTGCATCATGGTTATTTGCTCTACTTTGCGTCACTGAAGGCAAATACTCAGATCTTTTTCATGAATGAATGTAGGTAAATCTGATACTGAAATTCTTACACATATAAAGATTTCTTTATTTTCTTGTTCTACTTTTGATTACTATTATAAGAATAATTTAAACCCAGCTAGAAGAATTTAGACACAGCTATTTAAGTAACTAGTAAATCTTAAAATAAGCGATGTCTTTCTACATTTGGCAATTTCATAGTAAAGACATCTATAAAGTTACCTAGTATGAAATAATTAGAGATGTGCCATAGATGTAGCATTTGTTACAGGAATATTCAGCAAAGGTCTACAACCCAGGATTATGCTGCACACATACCATGGAATATTTCGCTGCCATGGGACGTCATCCTATAGAAAAACAAACAGAGAATATTTTCAAAATGTAATGTTAAAATACATGCACAGAACAGATGCACTCAAAACCTTAGTTTTGAATTCTAAACTTTTCATTCTCTGGTTAATAAAACTGAATGTTCCTTTTTGGAGAAGGAAATGACAACCCACTCCACTATTGTTGCCTGGAGAATCCCATGGACAGAGGAGCCTGGTGGGCTACAGTCCATGGGGTCGCAAAGGGTCGGACACAACTGAGTGACTAACACAACAACAACAATATTCTTTTATAGTTTCCAGCATTAAGTCAAATTGATTATCTTAGCAACCCACAAAATAGCAACACAGACCATCTCAAGTGGTGCTATTAAGAGGTAATTTCTTTTGCAAACTTTCCAAATATTCCACAATAGCAATGGACAACTTTTTAACTGACAAGGTTTTTTAAAGCTTGACTCTGGACCTTGCATTTGCATGGCTATAAAACTATACTGATTAACTACAATAAAATGAACTAAAACAATACAGGAAGCAAATATGTCAAGGGTTAAGGGAAAAAAAAAAAACCTTACGGGGGGAGGGATAAATTAGGGGTTTGGGATTAGCAGATAAAAACTATTTATAAAATATATATATATATATATATACCATGTAGCACAGGGAACTATATTCAATATCTTGTAATAACTTATAATGAAACAGTATGATAAAGAAATATGTATGTATAACTTAACACTTTGCCATACACCATAATCTTACACAACATTGTAAATCATCTATACTTCAATAAAAAAAAGTTTCAGAAAAAAAAAAAAACAACCCTCATATTGTGGAATAATATTACCAATTCTCATTTCTATTTACTGTAAATGTCATTCTAAATTAACAATAAAACAACCCTCATTATTGTGGAGTAATATTAACAATTCTCATTTCTATTTACTGTAAATATTATTCTAAATTAACAATAAAAAAATAAATTAACAATAATAAGAAACACTTGAATTTACAAATAGATCTGCCCTGAAGATTTGTTTTCTACTGTTAGACATAACTTGGTGAAAAGTTGTTTTGACCTAAGTTTATAATAAAATATGAAGGAATAGAGTGAATTTACTCCAAATTTGAAACCTCAGATTCAAACCATATCTTACTTGAAATTGTCAGAAGTCTATTAATGATTTTGAAAACCCACAAGAAACAAACATGTTTTAAAACATGGAATTACATGCTTTTTAAATTGGTTTTCTGCAGCGTGGGTAAATGAATGACACTGATGCTTAGGGGAGAAAAGTAGAAAGAAAAAAAAATTAACCAGTAGCTTTTTATCACCATTCTTTAATAGCTGACATATTAATATGTTTCTGATGAACAAATTAAAGGTATTGTAAATAGCAATCTGAATAGTCAACAGTAATTTTCTTATAGTCTTATCAACTGAAATAATAGAACTTTAAACATGACTTAGCTTTCACCTTATCACATTAAACCATAATCTTCTGTTACCCATTCATTTCTTGAGTGCCTGCCTTTATGCACCAGGTGTTTGATCTAAGTTTTCAAGTAGAGTTATTATTCAGGCTGTGTCACTCTATTTGGTTGTCAACAGTAGTTAGAGCAGGACCTTAAAGAGGTCAAAATTAAATTAATATTTTGATCCAAAATGATTATAAAACATACCAAGGTCATGAAACATAAAACATTACTGAGATAAGTTCAATGCTTAAAATACCTTTTCTTTTTAAGGATAAGCTATAATATATACATGCATTTAGAGTTATATACATTGGATTGTGGTTGCTACTCCTGACAAATCCTTTCCCTTCAGATGCACTTACAAATTCATGAGAACACCACTGATATAGGACTTCCTAAAAGTTTTTAAAAACCTAGTTAGGAGATAAGTGACTTGTCACACAGTAACACAGAAAAACAACCGATATACATCGTTAATTTTTTCAAGTAATGTTATGTACAGTTTTATTGCCAGTATATGCACAACAGTAAGCATAAAACTATAAATACACAATGTAATTAACAGTAGAAAACAAAATTGTTACAGGTAAGGGGGGGTGATGTAGAGAAACTATTTTCCTGCTGCTAGAACAAAAACAAAGGAAGGTAAAAGCCTATGACAAATCATCCATTCAGTACTCTTGTCTTAAATTCTTTACATACATTTCTACATTTTTTTTTTCAATTAAACAAAGAAAGTACAGATAACTCTGTTAACAATAGCAAATTGCTTCCCTAATAGCCATTTGCCTTTCCAGTCAAATTCACTTTATGTTAAGATTTAAAAAAAAAAAAAAGAAAAGTCAAGGTAAGAAATCATTAGTATCCTGGTTCCATAAGATCTAATCTGCCTTTCACCAAAACCAGTAATTTTTGAAAGTTGGCTGCACGTGAAAATAAGAGGTGTAGCAAAAGGTGATTAAAAAATTTGTTAAAAAGTAACAGAAGATCACCCTTTTAGTAGTTTTCCAAAAGACGCTATATAGGCAGCAGCTCAGTTAAAAGTATTAGCCCTGAAGAGGTAGAGAATTTGAGCCCATTACATGAAGATAATAATAGCCTTGGCACCATCTTCTCTCTCATCAGGATCAATGTTTTCAAGTAAGACAATTTCATGGCAAAAGGAAACCAGGTTCCACCATATAAAGAAAAGGTGCTGGTCGACTCCCATGTCGCAAGTTTGTTTCATTAAATGAGAAACAGAAGACGGTCAAGGACACACATGCACTTGCTTTCTTTTTGTCTGTTTCCATTATCAAGTTTATTCATAAGTGAATTTGATATTAATAAATAAAAAAAGCATCATTCACAACCAAGATAAACAAACCAAAAAACCCTGCAATGAAACCTTCTACTTGAATAAGTAACAAGAAAAACACAGGCTGATGATTTGGTGCAGCTTTCTTAAGGGATCAGAGAGGGGGGACATGGTTTTAAATAAACGTGGCAAGGTCAACAACCAACAAACGATACCAGCTCTACAGAACTGGCTGGTTCTGTAACGTTTCTTTGAGGTCTTAGTTTTAAACTACAGATCACCCCAAAGAAGTTGCAACTAATGACATATATCACCATCACACCAACAGAGTCCAGCTGGAGTTCAAATTAGTCCTGTTTTGTTTCACATCATTTCAATATTTCTAGCATAGGACATGATACGGAACAAAACTCAAAAGTAGCAATAAAAATATTATTCTGCATTTGAATAAAGGCCAAAAAAAAAAATGTTTTAGACTGTTAAACTTTAAAGCTTTAAGCATTCCTGTTTAACCAGCATTAAAAAAAAAAAATTTATACAGTCGTTAACACTGGCAAAGGTTAATGGGAAGACAAAGAAGTACAAACATGTGAAATGATTAATTAGATTAAAAATTACTTTGTATTGATCAACTGATGTTAATACTGCTTCTTCTTGAATTTGGAATATCTATTGTAAAAGTTACATGCAGACTGAGGATAGTCCTCTGTTACGGAAAATACAAAACAAAACAAAAAACTAAAACTGGGAAACAATGGTAAGTTTCAAAAGCTGTATTTGAAAATTTCCTTTCATTGATGAGGGTGGTCTGTCTGTCCTTTCTTTGAGAGACCTGGTTCACTTCTGTCAGCTTCACTAACTTTGTCCAGAAACATCAGTAGTGGGGTCAACTCCTCCAGAACCTGTCTGTGCACGTTTGATGTAAAGATTCAGTAGCTTCATCTGCAGATTCAAGCCAAACACACATCATTTCGGCAAGATGCTCTAAATTATCCTGAGATGCTCATTAAAAAAAATTATACACATATGCGAGCTTTAAAAGGTATTTTAGACTGAGGGGTTATTATAATGCACCAGCTATTGTTGATAATTAAGAACTGAAAAAAAAATTTAAGTCTTACTTTTGTTCATGACTGAGTATTCTAGCATGCCTTTTCAAAAACAGAGTAATTAACATATAAAACTTAAAGAAGTCACCATTAGGACAAAAATGGTAAACATTTGGGCATTATGTGCTATACAATATGCTGCCTTACATTGTATCTTTTTATCTTCACAACACTTTAGAGATGAGGAAATCAAGATTCAGGATGTACCATCCCTGCCTAAGGTCAAAAGGGTAGAGAGAAGTGGGCCAGGAGATGAAATTAGGCTCTTGGGTTCCAGAACCCAAGATCAAGACAACTATGTCACTATTCTCCTAACAGGAATATTTTTTATTTCTCTGTCATTTTGCAGTCTGTACTGTATGAGATCATATTATTATAGTTTGGAATCAAAGCACATCCAATTCTGTTTTCTATTTTTTTTTTTAACCTAATGTTATTCTCAAATATTTTTCCCACCTTCTTATTGTCTTCACATGCAACATTACTACAGGCTGCCTAGAATGCTGATAAAGTGATGAATTTTAATTCTTCTACAGATAACTCTGGATTATCAGGACCTAACTTGTCACAAAACTCAGAAAACTTTTCCCTCTGAAAACCACACAGTTGTTCAAAATTTGCTTTTCTTAGCATTTACTCTTTGACCCAATGGTTTAACCCAGCATCCATGGCATTCAGTGGCTCACTGAACCCTCTGAAACTAGGCGTAAAATTTTCTGTATGAGTTTATTTTTCTTGAGATGAGATTACACCCGAAGCTCAAAGTGGTCTGTAATACAGAAAAGCTTAGGAATCACTGCTTTAATCTATCTATAACTTGTATAGGTTTTAATGTAAGGTATATATTTGAGTTCTTTTTCCTTTATATGTATTTCTTATTCCCTTTTGCTACTTAAAAAATAATTTTGATTATAGTAATGACAATTGTTAGGATTTGTGGAAACTCTTTAAATGAAGGTGAGTGTCCCGCTAACTGGTTCATAAACCATAATTCAACAATCATAGTTTATCCTCACCCTTCAGAACAGATTTAAGGTTTTGATGATACCAAAGAAATGAAGAAAACAAAACTAATGTTTTTTACATCTTAAGGACTAATTGTAAAATTTATTTTAACATATCAAGTAAAAATTAAACATTTATGGTGATCATAATAAGAGCAGAAAGAGAATGAGAACAAATATTTGATTATCATAATTCACAGGGGAGAATTTTCTAAATGTTCTCGTGTTCCATAATTTGGTACATGTAAGTCCATGAATATGGACAATTTATTCTTTTTTTTTTCTTCTTTTTTTCAGCTGTACTATGTGGCGTGTAGGATCTTAGTCCCCCAACGAGGGATAGAACCTGTGTCCCCCTACAATGGAAACACAGAACCTTAACCACAGGGCAACCAGGGAATTTCCAACTACTATTTATCCTTTTCTCTTTTCTGTTTATTTTTAAACAGCCACAGGGGTAAGAACTGAGTGTGAGAGTGGGAAGAGTGAGTTGGTGATCAGGAACAACTGGAAGCAGTAGGCATTTTTTCACAGCAATCTACCAACCATCCTACCAAACCGCTGACTTCACTCGAGTGACAGAAGTGAAAGTACAGATAGCTAAACTGCAAACGGTAAGAGGAATTAGGTTGGACGCTTAAAGCCTAATTAAAAGTCAAGTAACAAATTACCCTTCAATACACACAAAGAAGTCTATTTTGAAGAACGACCCATGGCCACCATCTTTGGGAGAGAGCAGCCTTACTTACTTTACTGCCAGTGAGCTGACTGAGATGTGGTTTTAGTTCATCACCAATTACTGCATGAACAGCCACCAGGCAGAAGACACAAGCTTTCCGAACACTGCTCTCCGAATTATCATAGCCCTGGGAAGAAATCCTTGTTAGTACTCCTGCGGGATCTGACAAAAGCACCACTGCACAGAAACAGAAGTGCAACTCAGAGAGATGTCAAGTGTGCTGACGAGAGAGCGTTTTACTGACTGGGTAAAGTTAATATCTCACCTTTTCAGGCAGAGACGTCTCTTTCCCTCTTCCCTTTCCCCTTGAGCACCCCCATTCCACTGTCAGCCTGTTTTATCAGGGTCTTTCTTATTCAGCCTGGTAAGCTACAATCTCTGGCTGCAAAAGTCTCTGAATTAACCTTTCTAAAGCCTTCAGCTTTTGGGTATTTAGCAGCTCCTCGCGAATGAATAAAACCAAACCTCCTTGGCCTGGCAGTCAGGGTGCTCCTCTAATCCAGGCTGAATTAGATTAACATCTGGACCATCCCTACCATTACTCTAAGTTATTTATCCAACAAACATTTATTCATGTCCACTACTATATGTGTGACACATACCTATTATGTATATTCTGTTCTTAGCACCAAAGCACAGATAAAGAAAGAAGACATTTGGATCTTATCTTCAAAGACCTCACAACTTAGTAGCTGCAGCTTAGAACAGTCACAAAGCTAATACTATAGACGCACAAAGAAATGAATGATGGCATCTTACACACACACTATTTAATATTAGTCATTAAAATTATACTATAGCATATTATTTATTAGATTGGAATAGGAAAAGGTTCCATTCTATAGAAAAGGTTCATAGTCTTTGATTAACTTAAGCAAAGCATGTCACAAAATAAGATCCCATTTTTCTTAAAGAGTTTTTCATATGTCTGGGTTTGTATGCATAGACAAAACCACATTACATGCTCAGTTACTACACTAAACAGTAAGTTTTGTGTACCCCCCGGCCCCTACACACACACACACAGAGCTAGCTATGGGAAGTCTTTTGCGCTGAACACCTGAGAGAGCAGGAAGGTTTGGTCATGACATTGGTGTTGCCTGGCAAGTGCCTAAAATAACTGAATCCCCACTGTATCAACACAGCTTCTTTCTGAACCAAGTTTTACTGCTTACCTGTATTAGGCCTGGCATGATCTCTGGCAAAAGCAGGTTAAGGGTTTCCTTGGACACTCTCTCGATCACTTTTGTTTGCATTTTGATGGCAGCCAGGTTGATGGGGTAGTCTGCAGTCTGGATGATGGGACACAGCACTTTGATGCACTGTTCCGGGCTGATAGAAGTGGCCAGCACTGATGCGGCCTCCTCAGCAGATCTCACCACCTAGGACAGAGGGCAATGCTGAGCAGGGAAATGACTCTGTAAAATGTATGCTCTGTCCTGGATGTGCACATTTCATAAAATACATAATACAACATGGGATCTGGAGTTTTCTTTGAAAACATGAAAGTAAATAAATGGATACATGGGGCTTTATTATATCATTCTTCCTTCTTCTGTGTTCTCTCTCTTTTTAAAAAATAATCAGCATGTATTTATTGGGTAACATTTTGCTCAGTGCTGTAATATAGAATGTTTGGGGATACCAAAAAGCATCTGCAATCAGAAGGTTTCTAGATATAAAATTTACATGAATTTTGTGAGTTTGGGGACTATGTCTTTATTCTTCTGTACTTTCTTAATGCTGGCCTGGTTTAACAATGAACGCAGTCTGACCATGATATTGTGGTCAGGTTCTGCAGGGGAGCAGGGGCTCTGTCCACCTTGACTATCCTGTCACTGGCGTCCTTAGCATCAGCCGTGCGAGACCCTGCTCACTGTGAGGACCCTCAACTCCAGGATGACTCATGTCCCTTTTATCACATTATTACAAAATAAAGTAAAAGTTATTTCATTAATATGTTATCAAGTTAACAATCTAGTTCCCCTACTGTTCATAATGATTTTCTTTCCTTCTATACTGGACTTGGGGAGGTAAGATGCTGGTTTTGCAAGAAAAATTATCTATATTTTTACTGGAATCTGTAATCTCTAAAGATGCTCTTGAAAAGATGTAAAAATTACTGCCCCTGTGGCTATTTTTGGTATTGTCTCACTTACGCTCTCAACCTGAGAGGTTTAGAAAGGAACAGTGGAGAATACACTGGAAATCAGAAGCTGCTGTTGTTTGGTTGCTAAGTGGTGTCTGACTCTTGCGACCCCATGGACTGTAGCCCACCAGGTTCCTCTGTCCACGGGATTTCCCAGGCAAGAATACTGGAGAGGGTTACCACTTCCTACTCCAGGGGGTCTTCCTGACCCAGGGATCGAACCCATGTTTCCTGCACTGGCAGGCAGGTTCTTTACCACTGAGCCACCAGGGAAGCGCCTGGCAAGTCAGAAGACCAAGGGCTAATTTTGGCTGTGATAGCTTAAGGATATCAACTTTATCTTTTGCAAAAATTGGTATGCTGCCGGCCTTATTTGGCTTAGAAGGTGGATAACTAAACTACAAATATTATGTAGTTTTTTTTTTTTTAAGGCTTCAGTAAGATGCTACAGATGTACCACTCAAACACCAGCTGATTTTTTAAAACTGGATTAAAAATCCGGGTAGATTTAAAAATTATGGTGCATAATACTATAAGATTCAGTCATAGCTTCTGAAAGGTGAATAACCCAGATGGTTTTGATTTCTTCATAGTATCACCAAGATTTTCTTATTGTCATGTATGTGAAATGTGGTGTTTCACTTGGTTTTAGCTGCATTTCCCTAAAAATGAATGAGGCTGAGAATCGTTTCATGTGCTTGTTGGCAATTTGTATATCTTCTGTTAAGAAGTGTCAACTGATCTGCTCACTTAAAAGACGAGTTATTTATCTTTTGATTGTTGAGGTATAAGAGTTCTTCATATATTATGGTTGTTATCAGACATGATTTGCAAAAACATTCTCCTATGTTGTGGGCTGTCTTTTCATTTTCTTGAGAGTGTCCTTTGAAGCGCAAAGGTTTTTAATTTTGATAAAAGTTCAATTTACACCTTTTCCCTTGTTATCTCTGCTTTTGGCATTATGTCTAAGAAACTACTGCCTAATCCAAGGTAACAAAGTTTGATGCCTATGCTTTCTTCTGGGAGTTTTACAGTTTTGGTTCTTATGCTGAGCTTTAATCTATTCTGTCTCATTGCTGTTTTAACTTTCTTTTTTTTGACTTGTCTTTTGCTTATGTCTTAGAGACACCTAATGCTCTCTCTTAGAATTGCAGTCCCTATTTGAAACTGGCTTTTCTAATTATTTCTAAGATTTTAATAAAAGTCCTTATGATTGTCTCATCAGTGCCACTGGTTATGGTGGGGGTATCCTAACAATGAAGTAATGAGATAGGTTTACAGGACTTTTTCAGGAAAGCTGTCCTCAGTGTTTTATTGAATAAACTCTTAACAGATACCCAGCTATTAAAGGCAATTTACCACTTTAAAATAACAATGATTCTTATTTCCATTAGTTACTAAAAAAAAACAAATCCTATCGGTAAATGGAAAGTGAAGTTAAGACTGGGAAACTCTAAGTGGAAATCTAAAACTGAATGAAAGGAGAAAATGAAATCAGATAAATTATATCCTGGAGTTAGCCTATTTTGGATAAAATGCCATGATATCAACATAACTAATTTAACAGAAAAGAACGTATCTTTGCCTTTCAATCAGATACTACCTTGAACATGAGGTGGTCATTAAGAAAACGCTTGCCAAGGGTACTTTACAAACACATTTATGTTTCATACAATAATATCAAAAGTACTGAGAACAAAATAAGAATTTATTTGTTAGATAACTCACCTCCTTATGAGGGTCTTTATGTGCTTCCAGTGTTTTCATGACAGTCAATTCTGCATAGTTTTTAAATCTTGCTGGTTGATGCCTTAGGATTTCTCTTAAAACTTTCAATGCCAAAGCCCTGATTGTAGGCTAAAAAGAAACATTTTAATGTTGTAATGCAAGAAAAGTTATGACCAACCTAGACAGCATATTAAAAAGCAGAGACATTACTTTCCCAGCAAAGGTCTTTCGAGTCAAAGCTATGGTTTTTCCAGTAGTCATGGATGGATGTGAGAGTTGGACTATGAAGAAAGCTGAGCGACGAGAATTGATACTTTTGAACTGTGGTGTTGGAGAAGACTCTTGACAGTCCCTTGGACTGCAAGGAGATCCAACCAGTCCATCTTAAAGGAAATCAGTCCTGAATATTCATTGGAAGGACTGATGCTGAAGCTTAAACTCCAATATTTTGGCCACGTGATTGAAGAGCTGACTCACTGGAAAAGACCCTGATGCTGGGGAAGACTGAAGGTGGGAGAAGGAGACGACAGAGGATGAGATGGTTGGATGGCATCAGACTCAATGGACATGAGTTTGAGTGGACTCTGGCAGTTGGTGATGGATAGGGAGGCCTGGAATGCTGCAGTCCATGGGGTTGCAGTCACACATGACTCAGCGACTGAACTGAATGCAAGGGTCTTAATAAAGGTTGAGGGAACTGTAGAGAACTGCATAAAATACGTGGTATATTACATAATCAAGCTTTCACATCTCCAGCTGAAAACTTACACTTCTCAAAGAAATAAAGAACCACTAGTTCTATTAAAAATTTTTTTACTTCTGAACAACTGATTCAGATATGCAAAAAAAATTGCACATTTGAATAAAAATTTATGTCAGCAATGTTTTATTTTTCCTGCGGTCAACTGCTTAAAATCATTGATCTACTTGGTTGAGAAGAAAAAGTATTTTATGGTGAAAATTTCATGCAGACTGAAGCAGCAGCAAAGACTCACTTCCCCAATTGCCAAATACGTGTAGTGTTTGATTAATAGGCAATGACAGGCAACCCAAGACACAAAGACAGGCTACTGTTTACATGCTCTGCTACTTACCTCTTTATCCCCAAGGGTTTCAAGCAATAAAAGTAATATTGTTTTGAAGTGTTCATCCCAAACACTGAAAGATTCTTCCTGTGTCAGTTTCATGAGTTCATACAGGGCGATTTTTCTTTCTTCTACGCGTTCATTATGGTTAGACAACTCCTTCAACAACTCTGCAACCAGGTCAGAATGGTCTAGGGAAAGATCTGTCATAAGGACATGATGTTAATTCTTTGACTTTAGAGGGCAACTTTCACAAGGATAGGGATGATAACTTTATAACATCATGCGACACAGGCCAGAAAGTTTAGTTATAAAAACAGCAAAGAAAAATGACCAAGATTCTTTTCCATTTGTCATCCCCAAAACCTCAACGCTAGCTTAAAACTGTTTATGATAAAAATTCATGAGAGAGAGAACTGTATAATGAACCCCCATGTATAATGAAACCTTAATTGTATAACGAACCCCCATCACCAGACTTAAAAATTAAGATTTTACCATTCTCACATCATCTTTGCCCCAACCCCCACCTAGTTTTATCAAATATTTCTAGCAAATCCCAAACTTGTCATTTCATCCTTACTCACTTCAGCATGCATGTCTATGTTGTCATGCCAAGGGGCTCACAGGGTTTGGGCACTCCATTTTTAGCGATACCAATAGTGATCCCTGGATTTAACTAGTAACAACTTGATCCCACCACTGGGAAGTTCCCTGTCAGTCTTTGAACTAAAGATTTCACTCACTGATGGGGCTAAATTACTTTATTAGGAGTTAAAAATGTGTTGGAATTTTTCTGAGAGTGAGTTTGTCAACTAGTGCTATTTTGATTACCCTGAAAAGGAGTTTAATATTTCCCCTTAAATTTCAGAGTCAAGAGTTTGGGCCCAGTGGTTATCAGAGAGTATTCATTTGCTTCTGTTTTTTAAAAGTGTAATTAGGAACTCATTAATTTTATGAATGTTAAAGGGCACGCTGCTGATTTTTCAACAGTCATCAGATAATGCTTTGAGTCATCTCTGTAGGAAAGATGATTCAATCCAAAAGTTCACTTCAGAACATTACAAAACACCAGAGTTCTTCCTAAATTCTTTTGATGATAAAATACATGTTAAATTCAGGTTTTAAGGGACTTGGACAGGCATTTGCGTGAGCAGAGCTTGTGCCACAGACTCCTTTTCCTTCTAACCTCATCTCTGGAATAAAATAACCACAGACCATGGTGCCTGAGCCTAGAAGGTCCACCTGGGGTCACTGCCTCTCCAGGAAAGACGGCTGTCAGTGTGAAGCTGTATGCTCTGTGGCTCTGCTCGGCACGAACATTCTGGTCTTCTGGAGAGGGTCATAGCCAACAAAAGGAAAGGTTTAAGAGGAAACTGCAGGTTTCCCAAAAGTGAACCTGGAGGTTGTAGTTTGTCAGATGGCTCACTACTGGTCCATAAAAATACACACTACTGTGCACATCCTGCTGGCTGAATAGCCACAAACCTAGAGATACCAACGACCTGACATTACAGATCTCAGGGAATCAACAACTACATAAAGAAAAGCTGTATTTCACTTAAGAGGATTCAGAAATCTGAAGAAAGAAAACCAAGCTGAACTACCAGAACAGATGAATTTTTTTCCCCCTTTTGGCTCTACCCCATGGCATGGAAACCTAAGTGCTCCACCAGGCACTGAACACATGGCCCCACCCAGCATTGGAAGCGCCGAGTCTTGACCACTGAACCTCCACAGAAGTTCCCAGATGACTTCTATTGGAATAAAACTAACAATGATAGGGAAGGGAAACTGAACCAAATAAAATGACAACACTTACTGACTATAAAAAAGGAAATGTGTTAGGACAACTTTTGTGGAACTATAATAACACTAAGAACCTCTGATCCCTAAACACTCATATATGACAGCACAAAATGTGACTAATGAAATTATAACTTGAGGTAATCTGGAAAGAATGAGTACTGAGGAGAACCAAATTAGGATTTTGGAAAATTAGGAAGAATTTTTAAGAAATGCAGAGCAAAATCATGAAAAATAAGAAATTTCAGTTCAAAGATCTTAATTTGGAAAATAAAAATAAACTTATAATAAATTCATCTGTTATAGACCAACAACAGAACAATGTTGCTGGTTTAACAAGAACTACTGCAGCAGGATAAATACATCTCTACAAACTCCTCAAGAATCACTCCTGAGAAGTTACATTATCAGACTTTCAAAGATGTCAGAAAATCATTCTGATTAAGAGTGTATTTTATTTCAGCTGAATAAAGGGAAATCTCAAGAAAATGCTTTGTTTCAAAGGAACTCAGTTCTCTTCTTCATGAATATAGGCTTTGTAATTACTCTAGAAGATAATTAGAAACGACTTGTCATATATAATGATCTGGACAGATGACTGACAGGAAAATAATTTCTGCCAAAGAAAGCACAAATTATTTGTTGATAAAGTATAGCCAACTGTGTTTCCTCTTCTAACACAGAGAGGCATTGTGGCTCTGTGAAAAGAACAGAGGCTCAGGGATCTCACCAAGCCTCTCTCTCTCAGCCTTTGTGGGACAGGAGCACACTCTTAATTACTGTGGAGGCTGGGTTTCCTTGATCAGTAGAACAGGAAAACGGCACCCACCTCCTAGGGTCAGAATGAAAATCTGGGTTTAAAACATGAGTTTCTCTTGAATAACAGTATTATCCTCATCAGAGATAGTATATATTCTGGAATATTACAGTCCCTGGTGAATTTTACAAAGGTCATAATTAGAAGTGGCTATGAGTGGGTTTGACTTGTTATTTTGATAAACCTATCACTAATGTATGTATCTGTCTGTGACATGTACAGAAACATCTGAGTAAGAGAGATACTTAATAAGAGTATCTCAGAGTTTTAAAACAAATTTTCTTTCGTAGAAAACTCCCACTTGAAGAAAACAGTAATCTCCTAACAAAGGTCCGTCTAGTCAAGGCTATGGTTTTTCCAGTGGTCATGTTTGGATGTGAGAGTTGGACTATAAAGAAAGCTGAGTGCAGAAGAATTGATGCTTTTGAACTGTGATGTTGAAGAAGACTCTTGAGAGTCCCTTGGACTGCAAGGAGATCCATCCCATCCATCCTAAAGGAGATCAGTCCTGGGTGTTCTTTGGAAGGACTGATGTTGAAGCTGAAACTCCAATACTTTGGCCACCTGATGCAAAGAGCTGACTCATTTGAAAAGACCCTGATGCTGGGAAAGATTGAGGGCAGGAGGAGAAGGGGTTGACAGAGGATGAGATGGTGGGATGGCATCACCGACTCAATGGACATGGGTTTGGGTGGACTCTGGGAGTTGGTGATGGACAGGGAGGCCTGGCGTGCTGCAGTTCATGGGGTCGCAAAGAGTCGGACACAACTGAGTGACCGAACTGAACTGAACAAAAGTTTTAGATTGTAAAAACAAAAAGAAGAGGAGAAATTTTACTTGGGGCCAGGGTTTAAAGGAAAAATCAAAACAGCAAAATTGATGTCAATATATTAAACAGGATAATGTTAGCAACATTCACAATAATGTCAAAGTCTTCACCTTACATTTTAAAAAGAAAACAGACAATAAGTGAAAATAATTGATGCACAAAGCCTGGAGAAACTATTTTGGTTTAGTAGGAGGCTTATCCATCTTTGAAGAGTGTTTACTCAACATAAAAGGTCTGGCTTATGTTTCAGAAGTCAATCAAGTATTATGCTGTGAAGAAATAATGTTCTCAAGTTCAGAACTATTCAACCCAGTTTAGGTTTCAGCTAATTTCCAGAGATATTTTCCTTTAACAAATAGGAAATAGATGATCTTTATTAAAGGAGAAGAAAATTAGAGTAGGGGTTACCCTGCTACATTGTCATAGTTTTGGCTTTGTGATGTGATATTTGTGATATATCCAGTCTCTTTTAACAGAAGTTGGTAAAAACACAATTCCTCAATCTCATAAAATGAAGATATTTTTTTCATTCATCAAAATTACAGGCCTGGGGACACATTCATGGGCAGAGTAAGCAGGGTTTCCACATGAGGATGGGAAAGGTAGGGTTTCAGAGTTCAGCCAGAATAAGAAGCGAGTCCCCGTGTAGTGGCAACCAGGTGTGATCTGTCAAGAGCCCAAGCAGAAGGGCACTGGGTATCAGTGTCCACGTGGAAGGGGGAGCCCAGCGGGGTGAGGCATGCATGTGTGCAAGTGAGGAGGTGGTGATAGGGATGGAGAACTGGTTGCACACAGAAGCGGGGATCAAATAAGCAAATATAGTAAAGATAATGGACGTCAGGTTTCTCATAGGGGTTATCAATAGCTAAAGAGAGAAGCTAAAATTAATCTCATGGTGCTAGACTGGAATTGGAGTTATTGGTACAAACACACAGCTTTTGACAGATACAGAAATAGATATATATCAATGCATACATACTCCTTAGCTCTAGTCACTTAGAGGAACTATACCAAGTGTCCAAACTTTAGTCTTAAAAGATCATTTCCTATTAAAAGAAACCAAGGATTGATCCTTGGAGAAATGGTTGGTTACAGGACTGAAGCAAGGACAGTGTAAGATTATGCTGTGTCAGAACGTAAGGATGGGGACCTGTTAAAAGGACACAAAGCCAGCTTAAATGGGATCCTGGTGGTCAAATCAAGGACCACTTGAGCATCAAAACAAGTGATGATAATTAAACATTATAACCCACTGAATACAATAGGAAATTGTGTCTGTACATAAATTATATGTCTATACTTATAGTTATAACAAGGTCATGTTGCATTTAGTCTTCACGTCTCCTTCAGTGTTCAGTCTTTTCTTGGCGTTCATGACCGTGGCACTTTTAAAAATTAAAGGCCAGTTATTTTGTAGCATTTCCCTCAATTTAGGTTTGTTTGATGTTTTCTTACGATCAGATTTAGATTATATGCTCTTGGCATCAGTATCACAGAGGTGATACTGCATCTGTTGACTAACACACGATTTCACTTTGCCCCAAGGGTGGTGATATAACTTTGATCACTTGATTATGGTGCTGCTCCTAGGCTTCTCCACTGTGGAGTTACCCATTTTGGAATTAGTAGGTTTTTTTTTTGAAAGATACTTTAAAACTGTAAATACCCTGTTTCTGATTTGTTGCTGTTCATTCGTTCAGTGTGGTCCAACTTTTTACAACTCCATGAACTGCAGCACTCCAGGCTTCCCTGTCCTTCACCATCTCCCAGAATTTGCTCAAACTCGTGTCCACTGAGTCCATGTTGCCATCCAACCATCTCATCCCCTGCTATTCCCTTCTCCTCCTGCCCTCAATCTTTTCCAGCATCAGGATCTTTTCCAGTGAATTGGCTCTTCACATAAGGTGGCCAAAATATTGGAGCTTCAGCATCAGTCCTTCCAATGAATATTCAGGGTTGATTTTCTTTAGGGTTGACAGGGTTTGATCCTTCTCAAGAAGAAGGAACCGTATTCACAACTTTTAAGCTTTTGCCTGTTTTGAAATAATACTTAAAAAACAAACAAAAAAACACCCTACACACAGACACACACACAGAGGGCAGACGGAGCAAGTCATGTCAGTTGTGACCACTGTGCATAAATAATATAAAAACAATTAAAGTTGTTAAAGCTAGGTCTCAATCACCAGGCTGCTGGCATGAGTCACGGGCCCAAGGACACTTTGCTGCTTCGTCCGCTTTACTCACACACTCCTGTTATGCTGCTGCTGTGACTAACCCTCAAGAGCACAGGCAACTACGAGCATAGACTGAAGTGCATAATGGTCACAACTTTATAGATTCTTATGTAATTTACAGCATTTGGCATATCGTCATAATTCTGCCTTTGTGATATTTGTGATATATTAAGTCACTCAATATGACATGTTGATAAAAACATGATTCATCGACTGCATTAGTGAAGAAATACAGAAGTGAAGAGATTTTTCTACTCTTCAAAATCACAAAAATTTAAAAAAAAACTGAGAGCTAATTTTTCAGTCTTCCTAACAATTAAAGAAATGCTTATTAGGATATCTATTTTATACCTATTACAATGATAAAACATAAAAACACTTAAACATTCTGGGTAGCTGAGGAAATCAGTACTACTTAAATTTGCCATGTGTTTTGAGTTGGTAACTGGTAGTAACTCTGAAAACTTAAGACTTACATATCCTTTAATTGAGCAATTTTATCTCTAGAACTCTCTTAAAATTATCTGTATATGTGCACAAAAGTTTATGCAAAAATAAGTTCACTGACAGCAACACTGAGGGAATAAAGGAATACCAGAAACTATTAATACCTAATTATGAAATCATGAGGCAGTGTTGAGGGGGAGACTTTCAAGTTTATCTACATATAAGTTACATATTACTAAAGATTACTTAAGCCTTTAGTTCAAAAAAGAAGTAATGAATCACGTAATTTACAGAGGAAATATGCAATTCCTTATTATTAAAAACAAAGAAAATACTATTTGCACTGTTTTACACTTTATAATCAGTTTCTATATACCTTATCCAAACCTCACAGCAGACTATGATCAGAAGGGCAGGTAAGACGGCATCTCCACCCATGACAGGTGAAGTTCAGGAAGGTCAATCAACCTCCCAGGTGATGCAGCTTATTTAGTAAGTGTTAAGAGCTTAGACCCAGACTTCCCTGGTGGCTCAGATGGTAAAGAATCTGCCTGCAACGCAGGAGACCTGGGTTCAGTCCCTGGGTTGGGAAGATCCCCTGGAGAAGGAAATGGCAACCCACTCCAGTATTCTTGCCTGGAGAACTCCATGGACAGAGGAGCCTGGTGGGCTACAGTCCACGGGGTCGCAAAGAGTCAGACAAGACTGAGCAACTAACATACACACACACAGAGAGCTTAGACCTAAGCCAACTCCAAATCTTAATTGTACCCTTTCCCATATTCAGTCCTTGAATTAAAGTTTGTAACTTCACACTAAAGAATGGGTATCCCTTTAATGGGTTTTGTCACTCTGTATAAAAATTAATAACTAAATGAAAATGTAACTGGTTTCAGTTGTTCCTGGGAAAACTAAAGTTTTCTTGATTTCAAGGATGATCTTAGGATGATTAATCTGTCTTTTATTCTGGAGAAGAAAACTACTAAACCAACAGAAATGAGCTCCTAGAAGATGGCAGAGAACATTCTCACTCTCAAAGATCCTTACTTTTTAGAGAATTGCACAAAAAGAACATGTATCTTCTTTTGCATCACTGATTATCAGTCCTCTGAACACAGACAGGACATACCATCAGGAAACTGGTCAGCATCGTCATCAAACATGGCCTCCTTGAGGGCAGACTTGTTGAAGGGACTGATGCTATCTGAATAGTTATACGGATTATAGTCTCGGGAGCGTGGAGAGGAGTGAGCAGGCATCGAATGGAGCAGTGAAGCCTTATTATCAAGGGCTGTTTGGCTTGAGTCAGTAGCATCACCTCCTGCTCTTGGGTCAGACATCCCAGGACCACCACACATCTATTAATGGGAAGAAGAAGGCACAGCAAATTAAATCATTTCAAATATCTGTTTGAAAGTCTAAAGAGGTACTTCCCTACTGCTTGAAAGTCTATTTTGAAAAGATAACAAAAACCAGCTGAAAAAAATTAAGTAATGAAATCCACATGATGATGAACTAAAACTTGAGTTCACAAAGTCAAAGTTTGCTAGAAAAGATGTAAAGAAACCATAGCTGTAAGGGTGAATAAGAATCATGAAAGAATGCTGTCTCTAATGATTCCCACAGTTTCCTTATCAAGGACAGAATCAAATATATACAATGTGATTAGCAATGCCAGTAAAAGATACAAAACAACTTTCATTAGAAACACAGAACTAAAAGGTCCCAGATTTCATTATTAAGGTTGTAAATTCTATAATGACAGTATAGTAATAAAGTATAAGAAAACAATTTTAAAAGGCCTACTTAAGGAAAAAAAGGCCACAGAGGACAGAATAACTTTTGGAAGGCTGTATGATGGGAGTTTGGGCACATTAACATAACCTATCAAAATACCAGTTACCACCATCAATATCACTATTACCACCATCTACTGAGCAACCACGTGCTATGCCAGTAGCAAGGTGTTTTACAAATATTCTTTAAATATTTACTGTACATGGAATACTGTATGTATTCCATGCCAGGCATCATTACTGGCATTGAGAATATACTAGTTAACAAATGAGAGAATGCCGTCTATGCTCACGAAGCTGACATTGTAGTTGAGGGACAGAGACGTTAGGAAAACGTAACGAGTGAGTTATGTATGCGGTACAGTAGGAGGTGAAGCTCACATGGCAGGCAAGTGCAGTATTAAAGGGATCCGAGTGCCAAAGCTGCAGATGAGCCAGTGTGGCTGGAGCAAGACTCACTGGGAAGCCACTGCAGCCGAGATCTGGAGGAAATGAGGAAACTGGCCATGGGTATCTGGAGTAAGAATGTTTAGGGCAGAGGGGGCAGCCAAGACAAAGGCACTAAGGCAAAAAGCATGCTCTGTACGTTCAAGGAACAGCAAGGAGGCATGTGGCCAGAGCAGAAGAGAGCAGTAGGGGATGAGGCTGGAGAGGTAACAGGGGAAAAAATTCTACTGTGTAGACTGCGGCTTGTATTTGAAGAGAGACTAAACAGATCTCCTGATGGACTGAGTAGGGATGATGAGAAACGGAGACAAGATGAGGACAACTGGTCTGTCCAAGGTTTTTGGCTAAGCAACTAGCACTGTATCAACTGAGAGAGAAAAGAACAGTTTGGGGGAAAGATCTGGAGTTCAAACAGGAAGCTAGATGTATGAAATCTGGAACTCAGAAGAGAGGTCTGGGTTGGATGGAATCACATGATTTATTATATGCACAATAATTTTTAAGGTATGCAGTAACATCCCTATTTTCCTTAGGCAGACATGAGGTTTACAAATGATAATCTGACTACTGAGTACATGGCACACTTACTCAGTCCTGCCAAAATCTACTACTTGACACTGCCCCTGCTACTCTAGGAGGGAAGTCTCAATCATGCAGTGATGCTTCCTAACCTCTTAATGCTACCACACTCAACTTGTGAGGCAGGGAACCTCAAATACCAGCAGTAAGCAGGGGTTTGGCATTCCGTTTACTAGGCCCATCTGCTATGTAGGCACGGGGAGAAAAACAATAGCAGGAAAGACGTCAGGAGGCAGAGGAGGGAGCCCTTTAGAGATCTGCTAAAGTACTGCAGTGTTCTACAATTGTGCAAACACTGAGAAACCACAGATTCCACAGGAAACGGTGGGATAGCTTGTTCTTAGAAAAGTCTAAGATGCCAGAGAAAAGTCAAAGAAAAAGTAGAGTAAAAAAATCAACAGCTCTTTATATAGTGGCAGAGATAACAAACTGAACGATAATATTCACAAATGTTAGAAAGATGGGTCATAACATTCTTAACTGGAACCACATAAACTGAAGAAAATATCACCATGCTGAACAGGAATTTTAAAGAGCCTGAACACTTTATTTTGTCCTACAAGAGCCATGGGATCTGGCCCATGTTCTAGGTCTCCGCTCTTTCATAACACACATGCTTTCATAACTACACTGACTTTCGTTCTGGTTCTCAGTGGGACAAAGCCTGCTCCCATCTAAATGTCTCTGTGCCTGCTATTTCCTTAATGGAATTCTCCTCTCCTAGACCTTGTATGGCTCGATTAGGGTCTCAATGCAAATGTCATCTTTCCTATAGCATTAATCTCTATCCAAAACTCCACAAGGAACTTGAAGGCAGCATCTGTGCCTTGTAAATCTAAGACTCTGTTAGAACAGAGCCTGGAGTATGGTAGGTACTCAGTAAATACTGAGTAATTGACTCCTGGAAGTTTATATCTGAAAGTGACAGAAAGCAAAGTTTAAAAACAAAATTAAAAACTCTTAATGAAAACATGTGCAATGTAAGAATATTCAAATACTCACTGAATCGCCATCATCTTTTTTAGAATCTCTTTTCAATGGTTCATTCATATCTTCTTGACTACGGAAGCTGAAATTCTGAATTGCTTCAGTGACACCTCTAAGAGAGCTATAAATATCTTCAGAGTTCATATTTTCCGTGTCATAATCAAAAGCACTATGAAAAAGACAACAATTAATTTTTGTTTATGTGTAGTTTTAAAATACAAATACATCTGAGGAAATGGCACAGGATATTTTTAAAGACAGAGTTAGAGAATGTTTATGTTCTAAAGCACAATTAGCAAAACAAAACCTGACAGCTACAAATGGCTAAAGAGCATGTTCCCCCGTTTGCTCATCAAGGGCAGTTTATAGTGACTCTAGAAGGCACAGCCCTTGACAACTGGTTTTTCTTTTCACCTTAAGAACTTTTTTTACATTTTTAAATAGCTGAGAAAAAAATCAAAACACATCTCACGACACAGGAAAATTATATGAAACTCAAATTGTGTGTGTGTGTGCATGCTCAGTTGTGCCCAACTCTTTGCAATCTCATGGACTGTAGCTCACCAGACTCCTCTGTCCATGGAATTTTCCAGGCAAGAATACTGGAGTGGATTGCCATTTCCTCCTCCAGGGGATCTTCCCGAAATTGTTTCGGAACATAGCAAGGCTGATTTATTTAGCTATTGTCTTTGGTTATTTCACACTACAGCAGAGCTGAATAGACCTGACAATGACCACCCTGCCTGTAAAGCCTAAAGTATTTACCACACGACTCTTTACAGAGTTTGCTGACCCCTGTGGGTTAAGTCACAATAACGGTAATGCTGGAAGAGGAGATAAATACATTTTACACAAATATGTAAGACGACTGAGAATTTTTAACATAGAATATAAGTTTTACTGATATGAATTCTTTTTTTTTTGCCACATCATGAGGCATGCAGGATCTTACTTCCCTGACCCCAGGGATAGAACCAGTGCCCCTTGCAGTGGAAGCACAGAGGCCCAAGTACTTGACTGCCAAGGAAGTCCCACTGAAATATGAATTCTATAATCAGATTCTAAAATTCAACTCAGTCTGGAATTTAGCCATCATAATTATCACATATGCATAGGCATGGAAAAAATATGATGGTAAGTTTAAAATATGTTTTGCAATATAATAAAACATCTTATGTAATTGTAATGAATATGATGAAGAATATGCTATTTGGCTAATAACAAAAATCAAGCTGATAAGGACAATAATGGCTACTAAGCCATTTTTTTAAAGACCAGAAGAAGGGAAAAAAATGTTAATTCATTAATGAGTTAACTTATAACTTCTCTGAAGTATAGCTCATGTAGGGATTGATCAAGTGTGTGAAAATTTCACACATTTCATGAAGGATCAATCTCAAGATCACATTTTTTTCCTAAGAAGTATACACATTGCCAATTTTATATTTAACCCTTCCCTATTTGTTTTTATTTTTACATTTTTTTGTCTATAAACTTAATTTTGTTTTCTATTTTTAAGAGGTGGTTGGCCCATATTAGATCTAAATTTTCATTATAACTTGATCTCATCATTTATATCAACCATTATAACTAAAAGACACAACTGGAAATTAATGGATATACACAGCTTATCTGAGAAACAGTAACTACGTTATTTAATGTTTAATTACTGCTTGCTTTTTTCCAAAAGCTGTGTCCAAAGTTTTCCTGTCACTTACAAGAAAAAGAATTCCATATCCTATATATTATGATCATCTAAAGGGCTCATTGTGGAATAAACCTAACATTGTTTTAATTTGCTATGTTCCTATGTGTCCAAAACATTTTAGTTAAGTAGTAATCAACTGGATTTATATTAATGTCAGCTTTTCTAAGAATGGGAATCTGCAAATACAAACCATGATGGAAAACAATCCTTTTATTACCTTGGAGACAAAGTATTCTGTGATGTATTGGTAGGAGAAGTAAGAGGACTGGACCAGTTGGCTGGTGACCGTGGTGCTGGTCTTGTCAAAGGACTTCCCATGGAACCCTGATGGACAAGAGTCAAATAAACATTAACATATGACAGGCTCTTAGGGAAGCCATTCAGTCAAGATGCTGAACACATGAAACAGCCAGATTTATACTAATAGGTCATTATTTTGTGTATTTTAAAAAATACTTTGTCTATGTAGTGAGACATGTGGGATCTTAATTCCCCAACCAGGATCAAACCCACGCCTCTGCACTGGAAGCACAGAATCTTAACCAATGGACCACCAGGGAAGTTCCCAGGTCATTATTTTACTTTTATCTTTCTTTTTTAAAATTTATTATTAAAATTTATTTAGCTGCAGTGGGCCTTAATTGTGGCATGCAGACTCAGTTCCTCCACGGCATGTGGGATCCCAGGTTCCCTGACCAGGGACTGAACCCATGTCCCCTGCACTGCAAGGCGGATTATTATCCACTGGACCACCAAGGAAGTCCCCACTAGGTTGTTATTTTAAAATATTGATGTACTTATCTCTAGTTTCTGTGGGGAAAAACTTTCTTTCTATTCAGCAATCTAGCTCTTTAAGTTTTGTTGTTGTTGTTGTTCTCCTCACCTACTTCTTTCTCCTAAATATTACCACAACCATCTTTTTTCCTCAATAATTAAAGAAGATTCCAAATTAACAATCTTAAATTAGCTTCCTGCCCTAAGCCAATTCCTTCCTCCAATCATTACAATCACTTAAATTTTGTTCCTCCTTCAGTCTGATTTACAAATGATTTTTACAAAGACATCAAAGAAGTAAAATCTGATCATATTAGCAATTTGCCTATCTCTTAAGATAATAACAAAACAATATCTTCTCCTTTTTTTAATTTTTAGTTGTTATCCCACATAGCTTGTGGGATCTTAGTTTCCTGACCAGAGAGTCAACCCACGACCCTGGCAGTGGAAGTGCAGAATCCTAACCACTGCACCACCAGGGAATTCCCCCTTTCCATTTAAAAAAATAATTGACTTTGGTCCCAAGAAATGGTTCTCACATTGTTTTATGCTTACATTTTATCTTACTCCTGCCATAAGTGCATCTGCTTTCTCCCTTATGCATTATCAAAGGTATTGCCCTCTTTGTCTTTTTAAAACCCAAGTTCAGTTCTTTGGCATATTACGCAAATAGTTCAATACCATTTAGATATAACACTAACGCTTCATTTACTCAGATCTTACTTCTCCAAAACAAACTCTTGTATTATTCAAGTACCTATAGACTAACAAGCCTGCACTACCCTCCTTGGGCCTGTCATTCCTGGAATAAGTCATCCTTTCTGGTCCTCCAATAAGGACTGGTTCATCTAAAGAGCATGTTCTAATTCTCATAGCTTGCGAGGGTGATGCCCTCATCTAAGTTCTGCTGTATTTCACTTTCCTTGTTCATACCATGGTTACCATTCACCACCACACTAAGGCACACCAAATAATAACAGAAAAATTATAGGCCTAAGGACTATTTTTTCCAAGACAATATTTAATTCTGCTCAGGAAATGCCGCCTAATGCAGATGCAAAAATTATATACTAGGATCAAAGTTTACTTCATGCAAAAAAGAAAGCAATTACTGTTGTTAACCATCCATCACATTAAACAATGGCCTAAAAAAAAAAAAAAAAACAAGTGAAAAAAGACCTGGGTTCCATTGCCAGTGTTTCGAAGGTGATTATGAAGAAGTTTGGTAGCACCATCCTGAAAAGTTTTTGGTAAAGCTCCTAATAACATTGTAAACTCTGGGGTATTGAGTTCAAATAAGGAAATCAGGACTGACTGTGCTGCCTAGAAAACAAAGACATACAAGAAGCAGATGAATATATTTTGGTTACTCAAAGGAGACCATTTTCTTCATTCAACATTTCTGTTCAATAGTGCCAGACCAGCTTTCCTAGGGAAAAAGATGTTCCTATACGCTTTCAAATTTCTTTGCTGAAACAATAAAAAATTTTTTTGACTTACCTTTTTTGAAAGTAAGAAGGGATTATGAAAAGTATAACAAATATGCCTACCAAGGGCAATGGTCTTGGCACCCTTATTGAAAATCAATTGGCCATAGACACAGGTTTCCTCTGGACTCTCAATTCTATTCCATTGAACTTTACGTCCATCCTTAAGCCAGTACCACACTGCCTTGATTACCACTACTTTGTATGGTCTGGGTTTGTAAGATAAAACTGCCCTCATAGAATGAGTTGGAAAGTGTTGCTACTTCTTATGGTTTTTATTTTATTTTTTTCCTCTTATGGTTTTTAAAGAAGAGTTTGAGAAGAATTGATATTAATGTTTGGTAGAACTCACCAGTTAAACCATCTGAGCTTGGCTTTTCTTTGTGGGTGGTTTTTTGATTACTAAATTAATCTCTTAACTTGTTCTATTGAATTTTCCAGTTAGTTTCATTAGTTTGTGTCTATCTAGGGATTTGCCCATTTCATCTAAGTTTACTACTTCCTGGCATACAATATTGAAGCATTTCTTTATAATCATCTTTATTTCTGTAAGGTCAGTAATAAACTTCTCTCTTTCATTTCTAATTCTAGTAATTTCAGCCTTCTCTTCTTTTTTCTATCAATCAAACTACAAGTTTGTCAATTTTGTTGATCTTTCCAAAAAACACAACTTTTGGTTTCACTAATTTTCTCTATCACTTTTCTACTCTCTATTTTATTAATTTATGCTTAATTTTTTTTGTTTGGTCTGATTTTTAAAATTGAAGTACAGTTGCTATACAATGTAAGTTTACAGGTGTACACGATAGTGACTCATACATTATAACTCATTTATACTTAATATTTCCCTTGTACAAGATATCATTGTGACTGATTTTATACTTAAATGCTTGTACCTCATCATTCTCCACTCCCATATTAGTCCTCTCCTGCTGGTAACCACTAGATTGTTCTCTATATCTGTGAATAGGGTTCTTTCTTACTATATTCACTAGTTTGTTAAACTTTTTAGATTCCACACATAAGTGATATCATACAGTATTTGTCATTGTCTGACTTATTTCACTGAGCATAAAGGTCAACCATGTTGCTGCAAATGGAGAAACTGCTCATTTTTACAGTTTAGTAGTATTCCATGGTGTGGGTGTATACTTATCACCTCCTCTTTGTCCATTTGTCTGCTGATGGACACATGTTGCTACCATCCATATCTTGGCAACTGTAAACAATGGTGCTATGAACATCACTGGAGCATGTGCATCTTTTCGAATTAATGTTCTTGCTTTTTTGTTTTTTGTTTTTTTAAAGATATATACCCAGGAATGGAATTGCTGGGTCATATGGTAGTTCTATTTTTAGTTCTTTGAAACTAAGGACCTGTTTTCACAGTGACTGCACCAATTTACATTTCCAACACCAGTGTATGAGGGTTCCCTTTTCTCCACATCCTTGCTAATACTTGTTATCTGTGTTCTTTTTGATGATAGCCATTCTGACCAGTGTGAGGTAATATTTCTTTGTGGTTTTGATTTGTATTCCCTTGATGATTAGTGATTTTCAGCATCTTTTCATGTGCCTGTTGGCCATCTGCATTTTCTCTTTGAAAAATAGTCTATTCAGTTTTTCTGTTTTTCAATTACGCTGTTTTTGGGTTTTTTTTTTTAATGCTGAGTTGTACAAGTTGTTTATATATGCTGGATACTTATCCCTTATCAGTCATTTGCAAATATCTTCTCAAATTAAATAGGCTATCTTTCTGTTTTGTTTATGGTTTTCTTTGCTCTGCAAAAGATTTTAATTAGGTCCCATTTGTTTATTTTTGCTTTTATTTCCTTTGCTTTGGGAGATGGAACCAAAAAACACTACTGCGATTTATGTCAGAGAGTGTTCTGCCTATGTTTTCCTCTCGGATACTAACAGTATTTGGTCTTACATGTAAGTCTTTAATCCATTTTGAGTTTATTTTTGTATACAGTGTTAGAGGATACTCTAATTTCATTCTTTTACATGTAGCTGTCCAGTTTTCCCAGCACCAGTTATTGAAGAGATTATTTTTTCCTCACTGTATATCCCTGGTTACTTTATCATAGGTTAATTGACCATTTGTGCATGGGCTTACTTCTGGGCTCTCAGAATTCTGTTCCATTGATCTGTGTGTCTATTTTTGTGTCCATACCGTATTGTTTTCATTACTTTGGTTTTGTCAGTACAGCCAGATACAGGATGCAAGAAATGAGTGATTAGGGTTTAAGAGGAACCTCAGGAGGATGGTGATAAGAACAGAGGGTCTAGAAAGGGACACTCCAGAAAAGAAAGAATCAGTGTTTTTGAGCATATGGAAAATCTCAGCCATAAGCATGTGGCAGAGATGTTGAACCTATTAACACTTAAAAAATATGTTGGGGGGAGAAACAGGACAATGAAAAACAAGGCAAATTATTAACACTAGGACAAATAAAGTTTCCATAAGGAGGGAGGCAGTAATTAACCACTTGGTGAAGGAATTAATACTTTCACAGTCAAAATTAAATCTTTTCTATTGATTACCAACAACTGATTCATAAGTATTTTGAAGGTTGTGGGGAAAGACATAGGATAGGATACTGGAAACTGAAATCTTCATTTACAAAGGCAGACAGACAGATACACAATGACTGAATCTATCAACAGGTCAGTAAATAATGCCTAAAACGAATACATCAAGAAACAGTATAAACTCTTATTATTATTTTTTTTTTTAAAGATCTTTACATCACCAGGTAAATAACCCTATGCTAATTGGTAACATCCTGAAAACATTAGCTTGGTTAACTGGCAATCTAAAATGACTGATTTGTTTTTCTAATTTATCTTCTGAATCTTAAATTAAAACATACCTTCCGAACATCAGAACTTTTGGGTTCTGTTGTCCAAGTGATGACTCGAGACACTGCCAGGCGAGTTTCACTGGAATTTACAAAATCTCCTGGATCCATCTGTTTGGCCAGAGTTTCTATGTATTTGAGGATAGCAACCTTCACCTACACGGGGATGCACAAAGAGAGAGGACAATCAGCTGGGCATCGTCAGGCAATAAGAACATTTCAGAAACAGTTAGGTAATAGTTGGTTTTTTTTTTTATAGATACAAAATGAAAAAGCATCAACAGCAAAAGAAAAGTTATACATACAACCACCTACCTATCAGAGGTACAAGTATATGATAATGCGGCTTTTTTCCCACACACAGCAGACTTTATAAATTTCATTACCCGTCTTTGAAGAATTGCTGACACTCTCTTGATAAGATTAGACACTTCTCCTTTAGTCTGCCTTCAGAGCTTATAGCTGACTCTTGTCTAGATCTCCCCAGGAACCAGTCTTTATACATCAAAGGATAACTTGCCTCTTGGGGAAATGAACCAAAGAGTTTTGGAAATAAGGTATTACACATCCAGTGGGTAATCAAGTGAATAATCAAAGTGGGCAATACAGATAAATATACATTAAGGCTCCAATGAGACCAGGTTCCTTAATAGGTCCATCAACTGCTAGAACCACCTCTCAAAATAAATGTGACAAAAAAGCTTTACAGAAGGACAACTGGGGAAGAGACAATAGTTATTTGCATAAAAGAAGTATAATATATGAGTTTTAAAAGTCTTACTATTCTCCTAGAAATTCCTGATATGTGGGTGGCATGGTAGGTAGGAGTGTGGTAGGATGCAGGCTTCAAAATCAGCAAGAGGTGGGGCAAAGCATACATGCTTCTCTCTTAGATGTAGCCTTCTCTTCCTTAGAGTAAGCCATTATTAAATAATCTCTCCTTTCTTGGTATGGCAGGGTAGAAAAAGTTAGAGAACCACTGTTTTTAAAGTCACGTCTAACATTCTAGATTTCTAAATAATGATTGTCTAAGACTTTATCAGTGTACTTTAGAAATGCCAGCTGGCAGAGTGCACAGTCCTTGGATACAGCAGACTCTAAACACATACTAAATGCTGATTTGCAGACTTAGAAAAAGGAAGGTTTAAATGTATGATTAAAATAGCAACTTTGAAAAAATACTGTCAAAGATTAAGGTAATCAGGTATTCTGTACTCCTTCATCCCCAATTATTGATCTTATTATTGATCATTTCTCTCACTCAGTCCAAATAAGGTCTCTGGGAAGTACTATGTCAAGTTAATATATAGAAGTAATAAGTTAAACTTCTTTTTTTTTTTCCCACAGCACTAAGTTAAACTTCTGACTCTTGAATATCTTCCCCTCTCTGCTTCCAGTTTAAAGAAGACAGAAGGCATCAACTTATTGTCTTCGTTTCATAATAAATGATTTTAAGAAGTAACTATAACTTTAAGAAATTTTTTTTTTTTTTAAAGAGTTAACCCATAACCATCCTGAGTAAATCATATAGTGAAGAGGGAAAGAGATGTATAGCTAATTTTGAGTAGCAGGCCCAACTAAATTATGGCAGCACATAACATTCTGGATTTTTAAGCCACATCGTCTTCTATTGGTGAGACCAGCTAAAAGAAAGCTAAAGTAAATCAAAGAATAAACAATGCATTTTGTTTTTTGAATATATTTATTTGTACTATGTGAGATTTAATTAGTACCATGTCCCGGCAATTTATAGAGGCATGTAAAGTTTCTAAAGAGTTTCATAGAATAGGTGTGTTTACTATACAAATAAGCAAAACAACCATAATACATATATAATCATTTGAGAATTTATATTTTGGTAGTATATTTCAAAAGGTTATAATACATAGTTTGTATTTTTAATAACATAAACATGCATTCTTCTTCAGAGAGGAAAAACAATATAGTTTCTAATGTGTGTATAATTCTAAACATATTTCTGAAACTCAGGGAAAAAAAAGTCAAAAAGTTCCACTTATTTAAAAAATATTACTCAAATAAAATCATCCTGTATGTCATCTTTTGTCTATTTTAATGCTTCCTTTTTGACATCTGGCGACATGACAGTCTGTGGGAAATATAAAATATTATCTGAAAGATCCAGGACTTTTTAAATAAAGAATTTTGATAACTCTCATACTCATTTGTGTTTTTCTATAATCTGTTAAGTTTTTAATTCTTAATCCTGTCAACCATCTGAAAGCTACTTTTATTTTCAGCATAAGGTACAGCTCCAATAGAATTCCTTTTTGCTATCCTAAGACATCAATTTGTGGGTTGAAGAGTGATTTTCCCCTACAGCTTTATGTGTATGTGTGTGTATAATATATAAAAGCCACACATATGTCCGTATTATAGATTATGATATATACATATATATAATACATTTACATAGATTATTTCTCTAAAAGTCATATACACATACACATACATATTCTCTCATAAATATGAGGTAATATGAGGTAAATATTCTTTACCTCAGTCGGTAAAGAATCTGCCTGCAATGCAGGAGACTGAGGTTTGATCACTGGATTGGAAAAATCCCCTGGAGAAGGAAATGGCAACCCACTCCAGTATTCTTGTCTGGGAAACCCCATGGACAGAAGAGCCTGGTGGGCTATAGTTCATGGGGTCGCAGAGTTGGACGTGACTTAGCGACTAAACCATCACCACGTACCTATGTGTGTGTGTATGGATGTATGTATGACTTTCAGAGAAACAGTCTGTGATTCCAGTCTTCAGTATGATATTTCCTAACAGGGAAACTAATTTTATACTTCCCGTTGTCTTTCTCTTCAGGTCTTTAGCAACTCTTATTTTGAAAACTAGTGATTCAGACCTCCATTTCTACTGGCCCATGTAACAACTCTATATATGTTTTCAATAGCATTTGAATACCTACCACCAATACCTAAATCATAATTCTTTCCACAGTTTACAGTTCATCATGTATTATAAATATTAATGACAGAAAATTATAAGGAATACATAGCACAATGGCTTGGACAAATAACAAGTTTAAATAATATCTATCAACAATATCAAGTAAATTATTCTCCTTCTGCAGGTCACTTTTAAAAATCAAAACAGATGGAACCTCTTTCACAAAGCAGCTCTGAGAAAATAACATATGTTGAGTACATGTTAACTCTGGTAAGAAATATAATTGTGACTTTAAGGCAAAATCATATTCAGAAACTTAAAAGGAAAATCAGTCCAAGGCAATAATGCTTATAGAAACATTTCGTGCAGAACAGAGCAGAAAATACAAGGTTTGTAAATGTACATATGCTTGTTATTTCCCTGATATTAATCTCATTTAAGAAAACTTAATAAAACCATTTTTAGTAAAGAATTCAGGGGTGCAAATTATATTTTCTTCTATGCTAAATAATTATTTTTAACAAAAAATTGGTATCTACCTAATTTCCACATGAATTATTAGAAAACGTGTGCTAATAAAGTTGAGAAAGCTAATCCCAAATCTAAAGCTTATGCACACATCAGAAATAGCACATTGTAAGAAGAAAAAAAAAAGCTCCTGTTTCAATTAAGAAGAACTGGAGAACAGCTCTGAGATTAAACTTAAAACACTTTGTTAATTGAAACACACAGGCAAAACGGATATTCTGCCCAGAATACCTGTTCAAACCCTAAACTTTGAAGAAAAAAAAAGGACTGGGAAATCACAAACATAAACTGAGAAAAGACTTTATAGAGAGAGTTTGCACAACAGCTTAGGGTTAGACGGCCATACTTGTGTTGCTTTCTAACTATGAGTCCCCAGTAAGCTTCTCCGGAAGATAATCTGGCACCGAATAACACTTGAAATCAAATCCGTGCATGCTTTAGAGGCTTATAATGGTTAGTAATTGAATATATAGATGCATACAAACATTATCAGAAACACTGCAGAGTTTGTAAAGAGAGTTAAGAAAAGAAATAATGCAGATTAAAACAAAACCAATAAAACCTTGGAGCTCCAAAAAGAGTGAAGCTGGTCCCGAAGTGCTGGCTTGACTGTCTGAAAGTTTATAAAAACAGAATCCACTGATTCTCATGTGACAGAAATACAAACATTAACTTTATGAATAAAATACTTGAATTCCTTACAATGTCTTCAAAAGACCTCAAATTTTTACCTTCAAGCTTGGTGTTTGGGTCTGATCAACTGTAAATCTCATTAGAATATTGAACTGAAGATCATTTGGAAAAGATTCTCTGAAATAAGGAAAGAACAAAGCAAAAAATTAAAAATTAAGTCACCAAGTAAGCTTTTAGCAAACTTAACAGATTATGTTTGATACCAAAACATAATGTCATTTAGAAAGCATGCATGAAGCAGTATCTATATGTGGGATAGTCTATGTGGTAAAGAATATAATAAAAGCTATTCCTAGAAGAACCAGAACGTTTGAATTTATACCCTGCAAGTATAAATTTAACCCCCTGTAGGGGGTTAAAAAGCAACACTAGAGCAAATAATGACCTCTTGCCTCAGTTACAGATTTAATTAGAAAATGTATACAGGGGAAAGTTCAACAGTATCAGAGATGTTTCCATACCTAATATCTGAATTCTAGACTCACCTCAACTTAGTAAATGGATATTTGAAATAAGTCACTTCAACAATCTACACAAGAAAGTAGAAATGTACCATTGATTCAAAATCTTCTGAAAAAAGAATGCATAATAAAACATTCTTTTTAAATTTAGCAAATATTTTTATCTTTATATCAGATTGAATAAAATCCTTAACTTTGCAGTTACATCTTAATTACAATAAATTATTACCTTGAATTACTCAACTGTTGTTAATGAAATTTTTTATAGATTAAATGCAATGTTTGAACTAAGAACCTATGTTGTATCAAATTATACCATGTAAATGACATCAATAACAATTTTCAAATGGAGCTCATGCAGTCTTTTTGGTTTGAAAGGACTCAGAAATCTGAACTTTCAATACAAAAACTAAGTATTCTTAATTACTACTGGGTAAACTTGAAATATATGAAGAAAAATCTTACCTTGTAACATCGAGGGCTTTCTGAACTTTTGCTTGAACAGACCCAAGCAAATCAGCACCCATTTTTTTAAGTAGTTGCGTTAGCAGTACAAACAACCAATCCTGAAGATCGTCTTTGTGGACTTGTATGAAATCCACTAGAGTCTCCAAAAACATGCTGAATACCTACAGTGGGTAAATGGGGGAAGGAGAAGAAAAAGGAGGAAATATTGACCTCTATGATCAATTCAAAACTGAAATAGAAAGGAATACAGGAATCAGAGGCACAGCGATTGGCAGCCAAGCGGAAAAACAATCTCTCGCTTTTCATTGGACTCTGTGATACAAGAGTACATTTGAACTGTTATCCAACTTCTGCTGAAGTTCGACAATTAGCTATTCCATGCAGCATCACTTGGTAAAGAAACTTTGGCCATAATGGCTGGCACACCTAAGGTTGTCAATGATGCCATAGCTTAAATTGAAATTCGTTTTATCTGAATTTAGGCCAAGAAACTACCTATAGTCTCACCAGCCCCCAGCTCTCTGAAGTATCAGTGAGTTAATCAGAGGAAGACTATGCTGACAGCTACCTTAATATATAAGATGATTTTTAACATAATGGGCTAATTGGAGACTTCTTAGTTCTCACAATGTTAGTGGCCACAAAATTCTTTGGTATAAGATGTCTTATTCATTAAAACTGCCCCAAAAGTAATTTTAAATGACCTGTGTGCTCAGTTGCTCAGTCGTGTCTGACTCTGCGACCCTGTGGACCGTAGCCCTCCAGGCTCCTCTGTCCATGGGATTCTCTAGGCAAGGATACTGGAGTGCGTTGCCATTTTCTCCTCCAGGGGATCGTCCCAACTCAGGGACAGAACCCACATCTCTTACGTCTCCTGCATCAGGCAGGTGGGTTCTTTACCACTAGTGCCACCTGGGAAGGCTTAAATGACCTGGATACCTGCGCCTAAAATAAATAAAATCAGGACACAAATCTACATCTACATTTTAGTGATTTCTACAAAGAACCAGATGGCATGCTATTAGTCTCCATTTCTCCATTTTATACTTGTTTCCAATATTAATCTACTAGTTTTAAACTCCTTATAAGATTCAAGAAAAATTAAAAGGGAGGGAAGCTAAAATTTGTAAGTGATTTATCTCATTAAAAATACAACAAGTGACAAACAGTAAGGTTATATCTCTTCAATAAATTCAATATCATACTGGACAATTTATTTCAACATAAGGAGGGAAGAGTTCTTAAGACAATGTCAGTCATGTTGTGTTAGGAGACAATTTATAATCCCAATGGATTATAAAATCTATGGCTTAAAAAAGTTAAGTCCAATGTAACTATGCTAATTTAAAATTAAGAGTTTTGCTCTCAATATATATTTTACTTCTTCTACTTCCTTTATGTAGTTATACACAAATTCCTGTTTTTTCGCTGTTAGGAATGAAGGACTTTTTATCTATCAGAATGATAACTAAGCTTTTTAACATCTGAATTTGAGTTAGAAAAAGATGTGCTTGTGTGTATGTGCTCAGTCGTGTCTGATTCTTTGCAACCTCATGGGATGAATATAGCCCAGCCAGGCCTGTATGTCTATGGAATTTTCCAGGTAAGAATACTGGAGCGGGTTGCCGTTTCCTACTCAAGTGGATCTTCCTGACCCAGGGATCAAACCTGCATCTCTGGGATCTGCTGCACTGGCAGGCAGATTCTTTACCACTGTGCCACCTGGGAAGCCCTAAAAAAATACACTTTGCTCAAGATGCTATTTGTAAAAGCAGAAAGTATGACTACTTAAAATTTCTGTTACTTCTGATCTCAAGGCAATAAGTACATGTGCCTCAACACTGTTCTTAATCACAATGCAGACTCATTAACTCCAGTCCTACCCTACCAGAACCACTTGGACCACGGCTTTACTGAACTGTCTCTGGCTCCCTCTTCAGGGCCTGAGGAACTTCAATAGACCTACTCAGTGACAAATACATGTATCTAACCTAGTGCTCACTCTGACTAGCAAATCTGTCCAGTGACATCCTGGAGTTAGCCAGTATCTGCCTAGAAAGTCAAACGTTAAATATTCAGGAATTTTGTGAGATGGTTGGTGGCTTGAAATCAGCCATTTGGGACTATTTACACCTCAGGAATTGTAACAAACATGACAAATCAGGGCTTCCTGCTACTCCCTTAAACCTGGTGTACCAGCACAACACTCTCTAATTCTCTGGTTCACTTTCACTCTTACTGTTTCAACTACAGCCTATTTTCCTTAAGATTCCAACTTTAAGCTTTCACTATACCAAAATCCATTTTGAAAATCAAAGGCATTAGAATGCCTAAGTCAACTCTCACATTTTATCTGATTCTCAGAAAATTGAAAACTAGAAAATTAAGGGACTTACTTGCTCAAGGTTTCCACAGCTCATCAATGGCTAAGTCACTTGGCTTTTAATTGTGTTCAATGCACTCAATTACTGGACAACTTCCTCATCTACTCGACTGCCATTCATGATAAAATTCTCCACTGACTTTCCCCTCATTTTGATTTCTTCTATAGCTATCCTTATAATAACTCTTTCTCGAAGGAAGAGCCAATTTTATTTCTAAGACTAGTCTTTCTATCTGTATCCATGCTCTCTAAAGTATGGTCTCCTCTATCTTTACTCTTCTATTCGCAACCTGAATTATTTGTTTACCAATGCAGAAGACACTGTCTCAAGAATTTCGCCTTCAATTTCCAGTCTATTGTGCCCATCCAATCGAGAAATGTCACAGCTTTCTCATGAGCTTAGTACACCTGGCCATTCCATAGTCTGACACTGTTTTTCCTCTTCTTATCTCCCTTTTTTCATTGTTACCAGGCGTTTTCCTTTTGTATCCTGAATGTGGGGAGATTTCTTAGATCTTCATCCTGATTCTCTTTTCATTGAAATTATGACTTCCTTGACAGAGCCTCTCTGATCTAGCCTTCTAGGCCCCACAATAACCTCTATAATAGCTCTCACTGTTGGCCTTACTCAAATCTGTCGATCACAAAATCACTGTAGGCACCAGGCCTTCCTGACCTCAAGTCTGGATTTCTCTAACAGGGCAGAAAGCAGATATTCTAGGCTTTGCAGGCCATGTGATGTGGGTCGCACTCTTCAACTCTGTCATCATAGCATAGCCACAGACACTATGCAGACAAGTGAACACAGTTTGTCTCAATAAAACTTTATTTACAAAACAGCAGACCAACTCAGACTTCTTTCTGTCAGACGGTGACATCACTCTTTTGACAGAAACAAGATTCTTTAATGTCCCTTCACTGTCTATAGAATAATGTCTCAAATGCTTAGACGAGGCTCTAACTCTTCAGACTGATGTTGGACTATTTGGCAACATAAAGTCTTCCTCCCTAAACACATATCACGCACACTCCTGATTTCCTACCACACTCTCTAATCCCTCTGTTTACACAAAGTACATGACTCCTGACAAAGCTTACCACTCAAGTCCCAGCCAAAGAGCTTCTTGGATATCTTTAGATAATAGCCACTGTCCATCCCTGTTTAAAACTGGTACTTGGGCTACCTTTACGGTGCTCTTTAACTTTTTCTGTATTTATGTTATCTTCCTATCTGGAATATATAGCATTTGAGAACAACAGCTCTATTTCAGTCTTATGTCACTAGTTAGAACCAAATCTAAAGTTATAAGAGTTTGAGGGTGCAATTAAAAAGTTGTCTGATGAAACTGTAGGAAAAGTTCTCTTAAAAGTAAGAATTTTCTTTTAGTTGAGTAAAATTTACCATGGTAACCAACCCCTTTTCTCAATGCAAGGGAAGATATGGATGACCTTCCTTTCACTACAGCCAAGGTTTTCTTCACTATAAACTTTCTGACATCTCCCACTTCTCTGGACTCAGGGTAGTCATTTGTAGGAGGCCCTTTCTTCTCATCCTGATATAATCCAAAGTTTATGTGCCTGTCAAGATCTGAACTGCTATTTTCTTCAGGAAGATGTGTCTGAGTCTCCTAAGTAGAAATTTCTTTTGATGAGATTAAATGTGAGTATAGCTAAATAAAACTGTAAATGTGTACTTATAGTACTTTACATATAGAATTATACTATTATTTTTCAAAATGCTTATATTCTATCAACAGTACTTCCTAAATGATACACATATGCATATATATACACATACATATATATATATATATCTCCATCCAAAATATACATTGGAAGTTCACATAAAATTTCATGTGACTGCTGTATTATAAAGAGTTCACTGTCAGACAGATGTTGCTATTCTCCAATTTCCTTATCTGATTAAAGGAGAAAGAGAAAAGTGGATATGCTAATAAAACATTGGGCTAAAAATCTGATTTCAGAAGAGAAAGCTGAGATCAATGCTCCTTAAACTGCTCTGTTTCCTTTTATAGGATACCATTAACAGAATAGTAGAAAGTACATATAAGGAGGTTAGAACTCAATTTAAAAAATTGATTGTGAAACTTGGGAATTATTTTTTTTTTAATAATTCAATGAAATCAACCTTCAACAGACTCAATGTATGATCCTATATATTTTACAACTCTAGTTCACTGGGAAAAGCACTGCAATATTCGTGTTATTACAATTGAGGCAGCCTTTTCTTCATCTTGCTATATCAGGCACGTCAGCTGCTCAGCTGTGTCCACTCTTTGTGACCCAGTGGACTGTAGCCCTCGGGGCTCCCTTGTCCATGGGATTCTCCAGGCAAGAATACTGAAGTGGGCTGCCATTCCCTTCTCCAGGAGATCTTACCAACACAGGAATCAAATCTGAGTCTCCTGCGTTGCAGGCAGATTCTTTACCACTGAGCCCCAGGGAAGCCCCCGTATCTTAGGTGTGCCAGTCATCAAATATAGAACAGAAGAACATAATCAAATTAGATTAATTAGTAGATTAAAAAGCACATCTCCAAACAGAATGACAGTTTGCGTAACTGCAAATAGCATTTCGTGGATTGCAAAGGTTCCAACACTGCATGAACTCTTTGGGAGAGAAAATAGAGAAAAAGGGTTAATTTCACAGTCATGCAGTAAAGTTAGGTTTCCAACAAATATTGAACCAACTTACTCTCTATTGAGAGTTCCAACACAGGGGACAGCATGCAAAAGGAAAAAAAGAAAAAAAAGAAAAACACACAAATTAGTCGCCATCAATGCCAAGTTCCTGTATGGAAGAAAAACACTTAGAAAATAAAAATGACAAATGTTTTCCAAAGTTTTATGATAAACTCAAAATAGCTTTTAACACAAGAGTTAAATGAATGGTATGGAAGAAGAGTATGTGGTTTTCCTGTATTTCTCTCTCACTTTCTTGCCAAGAAAAGTTACAAACAAAAAAAAGAAAAACTCCCTTCTTTTCAGACCCTACTATCCTTGACGTTCAACTTCTGGAAAGAATCTAAAACTAACAGACACCTGCCAACATTTCTGAACAGTACCAACATTTGCTTCCAAAGCATGGTATCTAAGAATTTTTCGTTTATTTTTTCCCCCTCTTGAGAAGCAATGTATTCACAAGTTAAATTATTTCTGTGAAGGACTGGAGCAATTACTATTGTATGCAGGTTAAAAATACTACAACTTTTAGTTTTCCCCAGGTAAGATGCCTGTTTGGTCTCTTGATTCTAAGACCTGTAGGCAGGTAAGACTACACAGACCATAATATGTCAAATCAAAGCATGTTCTTCAGTAAAGGTGGCGCTCCTCAAGTACTTCCTTCTGAGTTGACTGTCAGAATCACAGGGGATAAGCTTTCTGACACATCTTACATTTGGAGGAAAAAGTGTGTCTAGAGCAATCAAAATAAAAATCTGCCCTGAATTCCTTAATTTTTCAAACTTACGTGTTTTTAAAAAAGCGTATGTAGTGCTTATTGTGTTCTAAGGACTTTACATACATTAACTCATTTAATCATCACTGCAATCTTATTAACTCTGTTTTACAGACTAAGCAATGCACACACTGCTAAAAAGTGATGGAGGTAGGATTTGAACCAAAGCAATCTAGCTCCACTACTCATATTTGTCATCACTGTGTTATACTGTCTCTCTCAGGAAAATATTAAGAGGCTTTAAACTACACATTTGCAGCTTTATAATCTAAATTACTGTCATACAGACACCATGACTGAATCAGCAGTATATGAAAATTTAAAAAGTTTATCAAGTTATGGACATCAAGTAATTTCAGCTTGTACACTGTAAATGTCAACCACATTACTCATGTCACAGAAAAAAATCCAGCATCTACTTCAACTGTACTCAAAAAGAGCTCTTTTCCAGCCCTTCCTTCCTGGAATGTCTTTACTGTATAGTGGAGCTCACCTGGTATTTCAGCTGGACTCAGATACTTACTAACACAAGAAAGAGAAACATTCTAGGGGTTGGAGGTGATCCTCGATGAAAGGAGATGGGGCTGCTGCTCACACCCTGGTTCTCTAAGTCTCCTATTTCTGCTGGGGACAGCAGGTGGTCTACTGCTACTTTTCAGATGCTATTAAAATAGACTGAAATGTCGAATTCAACTTAAAAGGACACAGGAAAGTCCACTCAATCAATCTCATGATAGGAAGTGTCTCCGAAACCCTATGGCCCATTCTGGGGCAAGGCTTCAGATGGTTTCTGCCCTGTGAGCTCTCAGGATGGCTGAGGTTACAGAGAAGTGATTCTAATTCAGAGTGGAGAGCATATTTGAGGAAAGAAAGAGAAGTGACTTTGATGATCTGTTTCGAGGCTATGAGGAAAAGTGCAGGGCACATTTGGGGAAATGAACATGGTTTTCAGGTTGGACGGAGAGTGAAAAGGGAATAACAAGCAAAAATGACAGGCTTTGTTTGAATATTTTCTTGCGGGTAATGAGTAGTCACTGAAGAGTTTTAAGTCAGGAGAGATTTACCTTTCAGAAAAATTATTCAAGAGAATTTAGGGATAGGAGGTGGGGAGGAGGTACAGCAGGCAAAAGACAATTGTGCCAGGAATGAGTAGTGAGAATGGAAATATTTAGAAGGTTGAATCAATTAGGACTGAGTAAAATGATGCCCAGTGAGGGGATGGTGGCTTCATCTAATGAGATAACGTGACACAAGAGAAAAAGTAGTTTTAAGGTTTAAGATGAGCCAAAGGCATGTAAGTGAAGGAAAAAATATGGGCTGGAAGTACCATTTGAGAGTCATCAGGATAAAGTGGGTGACAAGCTTCAAATAAGGTACAGAGTGAAAAAGGAGGGCCCAGGGCAATGCTCTAAGATACAGCAACACTAGTAAAACAGAGACAGGTGTCTGAAAAGAGAGGTTGTCTGTTGCGAGGAAGACTGGATTAGACACAACAGAAAACAACCCTTCTCCTCCTCTTCCACACCACATTCCTTAGACTGTCAGAAAAGATAAACTGAATACACTTAAAACAAGGCTGAAAAATAAAAAGGGATGTCAAAAAGCAAGTTGAAATTTATGAAAAATTCCTGGAAGACCAAGCCGATGAGGGTATATTAGCAAAAAAATAGAGTACAAGTTTATGTGGCTGCTAACAGCTTCAAGGTAAGACCTCCTGCCATTTCCACAGGAGAAAAGGTAGAAAGAATGGGCTTATGTGAAATTAATTTTGCTGGTTTGGAGGCAGGAAATGGAGTTTCTGTTGGATGGCTTCAATTTTCTTGGTAAGCCAAGAGGCCAGGACAAATGCTCAGGATAGGAGATGGGTGGAGAGGGGAACAGGGCTGGAGTTAAATTTAAGGAGAGACTATTTGACACAGTCTCTCTGGCTGACAGAAGAGAAAAGCAAGAGGTACAGGAAAGGCAGGACTGAGCTTTTAGAGCAAAATCACAGATCAGAAATGGACAGCATATATATGGAATAAAGATTGATTTAACCCACCAGGGACCGGTACACTGTTTCCCCTCAACAGTCTTGACCTTCAACCAGTGGCATGACTATGAGCAGAGGTTCTTGAACATGCTTTTATTTTAGTGTCAATGTGTCAATCATTAAAGTTGATTGTATACAACAGGGGTTGGGAAACTATAATCTGCAAGCTAAGAATGGGTTTTACATTTTAAAATAGCTTTTTAATTTTTTAATCAAAAGAAAAGGCTATTTAGTGACACAAGATAATTTTATCCAATTAATATTTCAATGTCATAAGTAAAGTTTTATGGACACCTAGCCATGGTCACTTGTTTAGGTACTGTCGATAGATGCCTTTGTGCTGTAACGGCAGAGCTGTAACAGAGATCATTATGGCCCACAAAGCTGAAAATATATACTGTCTGGCCCTTTATAGGGAGGGGGAAAGAAAAAAACCAACTCTTGATAGACAGCAGTCGGGAAACTAAAACTAAAATTTTACTTGGAAGGAAAAGAAAGCATCAAGAACAGCTACTTGATTCAAATGACTGGACTATTAGTATTTTATAAAATTAAAAAGGAGGGATATCTACTACTTGAACAATATAAAGATATGCAAAAACCCTGATATTTTTAAATCCCCACTATATGGTGATATAACCAGTTTATTCTTAATTAATTACATTATTGGCAGTCTCTGATGGACAATCACCAAATAAAAGCTGAGCAAAACGAGTTAACAAAAATCTTCCCTTTATATATCTGTATTCAGTGAAATAAAAAAAAAAAAAGCCAGATGGATCAATAAGAATTGTATGCTGTCATAAAACTCCACAGGAAAAAAAAACAAAAAGTCTCCTTCCTGACACCTCTAGGGAAGATCGTGGCCGGTTCTCCATATTTACTAAGGGAGGCCAAACATCTGTGTTTTCACCAACATCAAACTCGGCTTTTCTATTTGATCTTCAAGAGACTTTAATTTTAAAATTTACTTCATTTAAAAAATTTTTTCTTCAAGAGACTTTTTTAAAAAAGTCTCTTTATTACTGTTAAATCCTAGGATCCAACTAAACTGCATTCTGTCCTAACAAAAAATAAAAAAACTATGACTTCAAGAAATAATAACGGCCTCACTCTCATACCTTCCAGTACAGATGAATTATACTACTTACTGAAGATGTTTTAAAACTCTATTTTTAAAGGTTGTATAGATTATTAACAAAATATTATTTAATAAAACAAGTCCACCCAGATCCTGTCTTGTTCTTTGACTCATACTGCTAACAAAAAAAATGTCAACAGTTAATTTGTTTAGGATTTATAGAAACTCTTCCATTATAATAATTCCTACAGTAATTAGTGGTAGTAATATAAGTATAAAATGGTATAGTTATCTACATGTTCAGTTTGAAAATGATATAAACTTAGTGTGCTTTTTGTCTTTAATGGGATCTTGCATTTTTGGATAAAATAAATATACCTTCAGATAAAAGGATAATCTTTGGAAGCTATTGCTTTAAAGTTAAGACAGTTTATTTTCCTTAGCCAGATTTTAGTTTATGAAAAGAGTGGGATTTTAGTATCTTTAAGTAGTGTAACAAGTAATGAAAATACTGAAAACAGAAAAAAATGAGGAGAAAGAAAATGTGCAACAATAAAGTGAAGACAATAAAAAAAAATGAAGCAAAATTCATTAATATTTTTCTTATGATTTCCCTTCCACATCTCCCTCTCACTTAGGTAAGAAATTCTCATGTAGACACCTGGTGTCCTAAAGGAAGATACTGAATAAAATTTCACCACTGTCAAACACACTGCTGAAAATAGAACAAATGAGTACATTTTACAACAAAACTTTACATTTTAAAGCAAAAATTCCACAGTACACATGCACCCTATACATAAGTACTTACATAAGATTTTAATCAGCATTAAAATCTGAACAAAGTTCTAAAGGTTTTTATGAACTCTTTCAACATATGAAATGTTTCTCTTTTATTACTCACAAACTATAGGTCAAACCGTATTTTGTGCTTTTTGTGTTTTTTTTTTTTTTTTTGCTTTTTGTGTTTTAATGGCAGTTTTTGTCTACAAAATTGCTCTTTTAAGAATATATGTTAAAAGAGAAGAAAACAATAAAAAGTTAGAAACTTTTTCCAACTTATCCCAATTATTTCTTTTACAAATAGTAAAATGTTTTTAGTAATACAAATACTCACCCTGACTAATTGTAGAAGAGTTGTGCATGTGACTATATATTCTTCAGTTTATAGCCTTAGATAATCTCTCTCTCTTTTGGAGAAGCTTAAATAGTTATCAGAGAGCAACTTCTAAATTATGTAAGATATCAAATACTCAATTTCAATTATGTTGAAAAGATCATTGCCACTTTAGGGCAATAAATAAATAAAAATGGCTTATAGTTTTTTGTTATTATTTACTTCTTTTTTGGGGCAATATAATAATGACACCTTACAGGAGTAATCTTAAATACTAAAACATACCTTGCCATGAGGATCAGCAAACATTCTTGTGAAAATTTCACATAATCTTTTCAGTTCAACTCGACTGTCAAAATAATAAAGTGGCTAATTAATACAATGCTGTAGAAAGAAGTCATTTAAGTGACTTACATATATATTTGAGCTTCTTCTTTTTTTTTAAGCCAAAAAAAAAAAAATCAGCTCTCAAAATTGAGAAATTTGTAGGATTTACTAGTCAGGGCTAAATTATACAATTTATCAAATGCAACAATAATTCTGTAGTAACACACACAATATTTTAAAGGTTGAAAGTTACATGAAAAATTTGTGGTCTATATAATTTATGTATAACCTTCATTGTTGTAAATTTAGGGGGAAATGCATCATACAGTTATGATTTTTTTTCACCAGTGAAACAATAAAGTTGCTATTAACAACAACAAAAAAAGGTTATATGAAAAGAAATACAATTGTACTTTATTAATGTAGCACAGCAGAGTAAACTATACAGATGATGTTCTCAACACATGAATCTTATCCTTTTAAATGCTTTTCTGTTTTCCTAAATTTTGCCACCTGAGGGCTAAAATCTTTCTAAACTACGACTACTTCCTTGCCATTTAAAATGATACACTGAACCTAACACTAATCTAATCTTGGTGGGGTTGGAAACAACATTATGATGATTTATTGTAGTGATTCATGAACTGTAATATGTAATATTCATGAACTGTAATAATATGTAATATGAAATTAAAATATATTAGGAAGTACATAGATAAACACTTATTGTAAATTATATAGTTCTAACACCTCCTAAAATCAAACCCTAATTTCAGGTATTAAGGCAGGAAGTAGCCCTCTATTTTCCACCATACTGAAACTTTCGAATTTTCTGAAACTAGGTTCTTAAATGGATAGACTGTAGAGATTTCAAACACTACACAGATAAAAACGATAGACTTTAGAGGGGAAAGGCAAGCGAAAGCCAGTAGGACAGGAAACCGAATCAAACCCAACTAAAAATCAATATAAACTTAAAAAAAAATTATTTAATTATTTATTGGTGACATCTCATGACATGGGGGATATTAGTTCCTTAACTAGGGATCAAACCCGTGCCCCCTGTAGAGGAAGCATGAAATCTTAACCACTGGACCACCAGGGAAGTCCCTAAACTTCAGTTCTTAAGAGAAATTCACTTCAAATCCATTTCATACTATACCAAGACTCAAACATCACATGAACACCACGAATATACCCTCATTTTCAAGTGAGCATAAATATTCTTTCATCTCAATGAAAAACTTATCAGGAATGAATTTTAATGAATGAGTCAACTTTAATATTATGTTATATTTTATTATTTATTTTCATTTAATTAATAACATTTTTATTTAATAACTACTTATGAATAAAAAGTTCCCTTTAATAATGTTTCTTTAAATAGAGCAAGATAATTATAATTTAAAAAATAACAATAGTATGGATGGTCCTAAAAAGGATTAAGGCTTGGGATAATATTCTGATGCCACTTTTGAATTCAGGACACATATGAGCCCATACCAGTATCTTTAAAGTTATGAAAAAGTCAAGTAAAAAAGTGCTAACTCCAGGGCCTTCCCTGGTGGCGCAGTGATAAACCATTTGTCTGCTAATGCAGGAGAGACGATCCTCAGTCCAGGAAGATCCCACATGCCATGGAGCAACCAAGCCCCTGCACCACAACTATTGAGACCGTGTTTCAGAGCCTGGAAACCACAACTATTCGAGCCCACGAACCACAGTGACTGAAGCCTGAGTGCCCTAGAGCCCATGCCCTGCAACAAGAGAAGCCAGCGCAATGAGAAGCCTGTGCACTGCAACTAGACAGCAGTCACGCTCGCCACAGCCAGAGCAAAGCCTGTGCAGCTCTGAAGACCCAGCACGGTCCCCCCCATCAAAAAAAAAAGCCCTAAACAGACACGATAATTATTTTGAAGACAATATAACTCACCTTAGCGTTCTCTGATTTTTTAGTAAGTTTTGCAGACCCAGGAGGCCTTCTTTCCTTTCTGACCAGTTGGAACTAGCACATCTGTTGAGGACTTCTGCCACATCTTCTGTCTGCCTCATGTATGTAGGAATACTACCATTCCGAGAGCTGTAGGAGCGTTCTGAACAAGCACTGGATGCATCACTGTTGGCATCATCATCTGAATGCATCCCATATGATTCGTATCTTCTTCGAGCAGGTTTTTTCTGTTATACATAAAGACTCTCATTAGTGGGAGCTAAAATAACATGCCGGTATTTCACGATTTCTACTGACCAGAAAAGGACTGGCTTTTGCATAAAAATCATTGTAAAGCATGCTGCTAACCATTGTAATAATAAAATGTCGAATTTTAGTTTTTTTCAGAAAACATGTTTTAGGAGTTAGTAGGAGATGAAATACTCTTTAACTATGGGGAGTGGTAGAAGCAGAATAAGACTACTATATGGAAGTCAGATATGTAAAGTGGGGAGTGCTAAAAACATAAGGTTTCCTTTTCTTTTTTCTTTTTGTGGAAAACCAATACCTACTACTAGAGTGTAAACAGACTCTCTACTAAAATTCTGAGTTGTTACAAGAAATTAAAACCTTTTTAAAGGATGAGAATGGGTCAGAAAAACATGTTTCCTGTGTAAAGTTCTATTTTTTCTGTCTCTCTACCTCCCTTTTCCTCTGTTCTTTCGCTTCCATTGTCACTTCTCTGCCACTCTTCCTTCACTTGCACCCATCCCTGATGTTTCTTCGAGAAGAGAATCACGGGGAATGATGACAGCCCATTTAGCTTACTCTTACTTTGGGGAAGCAAGCTCCCGAAGGGCTCTCCATGCCTTCCCCAATGTGTCTAAACTACCTGTTTCAATATATGCAAGAAAGTATTAATTTGATTTCTTCACACCTGAAGTTATTATTTAATAAATAAAGCTGCTAATTTTACCTTGAATATTAAAAAATGAAATGAGACAGAATAGATTATTTGAGATTTCCCTGAAAGAATTAGAAATAAATCTTTATGTCATCTGATACTTGAATTCAGGCTGGTGAGAGGTGAAGATGTTTCTATGAAACACTGCAGAACAATAATTTTACATGGCTCCAGGTGACTTAAATTGTTCAAGTTTAAAATCTAAAAGAAATATAACCTGAACTTAATTAAAAATAGTTTTTCAATGACTTTCCATCACTAAATTGATTTGATTTGGAGGCACCAACTTAATTTAGAATGGCAAAAACACGATATTTTTTGTATTAGACTCCAAGTCTTGTTATAGACATAGTGTCAATGACATCATCGCCTTTGTACAAAGCAGTAGGGCTAAAAGGATGAGAACCCCACAGGACACTATCTAAGCACTGTCTCCCTACTGCTAATCATATAATCATATGGACAGAAAACTGAGGTGTGTCTAAGGATTTTATTACTTCCACCTGAATTCTTCATAGAAGACTATCATCTGTTAAACTGATGAAGGAAAGAAAAGAACGTTATGGTACCATAAGATGTCAGAAAATAGCAATGTCTATACCTTAGTCCGTATGTCTCCTAAGAGCTGAGAGCAGTAGATTTTTAAAGAGAAAAATTGAAAATAATGAAGAACATTTTGCTAAACAGCACAGTGAAGTAGGCATAAACAATGCCCATAATCAGAACCATTAAGCTTTTAAATATATAGATACATAAGAACTGCTTATTAGCAGGCTATATCTTTAATCTCGTCAATATCCTTTAGTCCAAATAAAAATATGTAAGTTACAGATATATTCACATAACCAATTTTCCCAAAGAAACTCAAGTCTTCTTCCTATTTGGATCCTTTTGTCATTCCTAAAGTTAATTTTATTTCTATGATTTTCCCTAGGTCCAACCAGGCTTAATAGTTGGATAGTCTTTTCCTAAAAATTGATAGTTATAATTGGAATATCTATGTTATGCAAATAATGGAAGTAGACACAAATAATTGGGATTCAGCTTTTAGCACTGGTGGCTAAATATTCCTCATATAAACCAAATACATCTTATTATAAATAATAGGATAAAGATTACTCAAGAGTAATCCAATCAATTAATAAAATTTGTATGACTAGAATTTAACTAGTAAATCCTTCACATAAAGGAAACTAGAAAATGTGATTTGAGAAATACACTGATCAAGAAGAATAAATTTAAAACATATGACTAATTTAATACCATCAGAATAAGGTGTGATAAATATATCCCAAGCTCGAGGGAACAAAGTTCTTATTTAGTAAATACACTGATTTATGAAAAAAATCAGATGGCTGAGGTAAAAAGAAAAATTCAGCACACACACACTGTCAGAGCAGAACTACACATATGATTACATTTAATACATTATAGCTATGACCAATGAATATTTTTAAAAACTTGCTTATCAAATATATGTGGCAAATAGTGTATCAGCAATGGTTAAGAGCTGGCATGCAGGTTTAAAAGGCACAACGTATTTTCTTATTTTGAAACAAACATGATGCCTTTGTAAATTCCGTGTAAGCAAATGAGTAGATGTTTCTCAAAAATAGGATTAATATCATAATTTGAGAGAAACTGTCATACTGAATTGACGGGGAAAAAAGCAAAAGCCAATCATCACCACTGTCTCAAATACTTCCTTCATAATTTTAAGGGAGAAAAACTACAGTGATATCTGTACAGCACTCTTCTGACAAAACCATCACGGATCAGTAGATTATATTTTCAAGCCTCACTGTTTAACGTTTCAGGTTTAAAGAGCTAAAAAGATACCTGAAATATAATTTGTTTTGAAATTGTACTTTCTCTCAGCTCAGAAAATACAAATAAGTGAAAGACTATATAAACTTTTACTCTAAACTAAAACAACCCCTAAACACTCAAGGTTAAGCTAGCTTTGAAATTATATACTTGCAGTGTACATATTTATATACTAATCTATCTGCCTTTATTCTCAGTGTACTAGTGTATAAAAACTCCGTGTTAACAATATCAGTATTTATATTCCTGACATTCCATCGTGGGTGATGGCTTAAAAATCTGACCAATTAATAAGGATCAGCAATAAATTATACTGCTTTGCTTTTTATATGGACACATTTGATCTTCCTAGATTTAATCCACAAGAACCTTCCATCTCCTTTCCCACACTTGTGGACTGGCTTACTCAGACATTAGCTTCATTAACTGGAACATCTAGAGTGATAAGAAAATGGACAAGAGTACCAAGGCATCTGCCACTGCCTCCTCCACGTCGGAACCTGTGTTCAGGACTCGCATGGCACTGACCGAGGATGACAGTCGGCTTGATTGGCTGATCCCATACCCCGGACCTAATTCATCAGAAGAAGGAAAACAGCTTTGAGAGAGCTGTAAATGTAACATGGTCAGGCTGGAAAGTTTGAGATCCTTGAGGAGGGGGGGAAAAAAAACCAATGGGGCAAAGCATTTTAAAAGCAATATTGTATTCTCTGGGTACATTTAGTTTTGGTCAAATAAAATGGTAAAAGCAATTAAAATCACTGACAATGTGTGGCAAGTGAATTTAAGGAACAGTCGCTATGATACATTTATCACCAGAAGACAGAAGAAAGTATAGCTGGTCGACTAAGGGCTTGGAAGTTGGTAGCCCTGTAATTAATCCAGTTTTATCAGTCAGGCAAATTTCATCCATGTGGGTGAGCCACAGGGTGGCCCAGAACAAAGATCAATCCTCCAACCAGTAATGATTAGGGAGCTCAATGAAGCCATGCCAAGAATTTACAAGGAAAAACTCCTCCAATGATTCTCTCTTCTCCTTCAAGATAGGCTGATTCATTCCATAACTAAAAGACATATCATTTGATATTTGTTAAGCACCTACTATTGCCTGACACTCTGAGGTATGTAAAGACAAACCATAGTTGGGTTCTTCTCAGCTACTTTTTACAATATATCATCATTTACAATTAAAACACTTCATCCACCATTTTGGTTTTTTTTTTTTTAAACATACATACAAAAGATGAAGTACATAACAGAGAACATAAAACAATTCTATTCTATTTTAAAATGATGTAACTTAGGTTATACAAAAGAAAAATGTCCATCTCCAGTGAGAAAAACGCTCAAGTAAGATTGCTGAAAGGAAAAAAGTTACTTGGGGGGAAATTAATAACAACAACAACAACAACACACACAAATGACTTATTCTTCAACAAATTAAATAAAAACAAAATCAATTTTAAAACATGATTATTCAATGGGAACTGAAAAGGACAAAAAACTGAGATGAATGCACAGATGATAGTGAAAATGTACTCATCCTTCACCTGAGACCCCATACACATCGGGGGCGTAGAGGGCACCAGTAGATCTGGAGTGGTGTCTGGAGGCTGGAATAACAGGACCATACAAACCTCATCTATTACCACAGAAACAAGGTATAGTGGCGGCACTAGAGTCAGGCAAGGAGAGTTAGTTAACAATGGTATTATACTACTACATACTTAAGGGTCAGAATATTGCCTTAGATAAGGGCAACTGAACACTGCAGTATCATCCTTGACACACAACAGATCTTACACCTAAGGGGACAGACATAAGCCCACAGGAGACAAGAGGCAAGTATTCAAATGGAAGGAAATGTCAAAAGTACAAGCATGAAACAGAAAAATGAACACTGTAATTAAAAAAAAAAAACCACTATGGTAAATAGTAACCAATAGTAATCTTATCTCCTCTAATCCTGAACTCAGGGAGGTAGTTGTTACTATTCAATTTGACAAATGGCCAAACTAAAGCACAGAGAAAGGTTCATTAATTTGATCAAGGCCACACTCAGTAACTGTAGTTTTTAGGGTCTTTGCTCTTGAACAGTACACATACCAACTTCATATTGCTCAAAAGATAACATACCTCATTTATATTAACATAAACATTTTTTATAATAGTTTATACAACCTAAGTTCTGAATTCAGTAGATTTAAATATCAAAGCACATTTGAACACCAAAAGGGGAATATTAATAAAATTTAAAAAATCTAGAAATGTGTGACTTTTCCCTATATTTATGACATCTCTCTAAATCTAAATTTAGTATATTTTAAAATTTTAGATCTTAAAATCCTTATTTTCATAATGTTATAATGTCAGTCTTATTCTTAAATACACAAATAAGGGAGGAAAAATTCCTTTTATTATTTAATGAAACATATTACCCTTATTTTAAAAGTTACTCTGCTTCAGATATATTAGAACAGTTGAAGTACTTTTATTATATGAATTAATCTTTTCTTTGTCACAGGAATGAATAAGAAAATGATCAAAAAGATTGAAAGACAGGATTAAAGACAAAATGTTGTATAAAATGTTTAATCGGACCCTGAAAGGTGACTGGTATCATTAGTAAAACATACTAGTATATAGTTGGTTTTAATTTTACCCAACAGAATAATTAATAAAGTGATAAGGAAGAGTTGAAGCAATATGGAAATGGTTTAATAGATAAAAAACCTTTTGAAATCAAGTTATCTGTGGCTGAAGATAACACTCACATGCTTGTAATAACGTAGCCTTTCTTTTTCTATCTTAGTTCCAGAAACAGATGGAAACTAAGAGTGCAAGTTCCAAAGTTTATCTTTGTCTAGCTCTGATTTACCTCTGGTGTATCAGGGCCCTGACGCTGGCTTTGTGCTACAACTGAATAAATGGCAAGCTATGGGATTCATGTATTGAATGGCCATATTCAAGTCAGAGGCGACAGAAGGTTTCACCAAATGAAGGAAGACAGCAAAATGTAGGCAAATATACCAGAAAATCCTGATCTCTGGGAATGTTATTTTTATCCCTGTTTAATAAATAGGGCCAATCTCCTATCTTTGCAATGCAACATCTACATGTAAGCAAAAGGCTATAAAATTTAATTTTTCTAAAACTGTATGATAAAAAGGTTTAACCACCTCTAAACCAAATAGTATGTTTTATCACGACTGAGAAAACTGCCTCCTTTAATAACAAAATTCAAATGATCTCAGTTGCCAATTGGAGACTGAGATAAATCTAGAAGATTAATGACTAAACAATATCTTCCCTCCTAGCACAGCCTGTAAAGTATCTGCCTTCAATGAGGGAGACCTGGGATCAATCCCTGGGTTGGGGAGATCCCCTGGAGAAGGAATGGCAATCCACTCCAGTATTTTTGCCTTAAGATTCCCATGGACAGAGGAGCCTGGTGGACTACAGTCCATGGGGGACACAACCGAGTGAATAACACTTTCATTTTCTCTTTAAAAGTAGGCATATTAACATGTTTATAACTAGAAGTTGGTTATAAATTTCCTCTAATCTCTATTGCACAGGTTTAAAACAGTCTAGAAACATATTTTGTTCTTGCTATCTCATGCTTTCTACTGCTGCTGCTAAGTCACTTCAGTCGTATCCGACTCTGTGCGACCCCATAGGCTCCTCCGTCCATGGGACTTTGCAGGCAAGAGTACTGGAGTGGGTTGCCATTGCCTTCTCCATGCTTTCTAATAATTCTACATTATACAAGGTATTATACCATTAAAAAAAAAATCAAAGATCCTTGCCACTAACATGTGACAGAACTAACTGCAGGTGAGCAAGCACTGTTCAGGGCAAGAGGTGGAAGAGACGACAGTCCTGATGACCACACGCTCACTGTGTGCAAGCGCTGCTTGGAAGGATCGTTTCCGTGGCATCTCTGCTTTACAATGTCTTCAGATCAATGCTAAGAGCTACATGCTGTTATTACCCTCATTTCACAGATAAGGGAGCCCTGGTACACAACAGCTACAAAGCTGGGATATCAACCAGACCATCCAACCCTAGAACAGATGCTCTTAAACTACCACAAGCCCACTCCAACTCTTAAGGTGATGTGCTTATTTTACACAAATACAGGATTTATTTCATTTTTAAACAGATATGCATGAGGACTAACCAATACATATGCACCTGTATGTGTGTCTGCACACACACACACACACACACACACACACACACACACACACACAGACACTCTACAGCCTACTGTATCATCACACAGGAACTAAACCTATCTCTGGCAAAGTACAGAAGGAAACTCTTTGGTACCTGGAACTGGAACACAAACAAGGCTTGAGGATACCCCTGTCTGTGTTCCTAGCTCAAAGGGTCAGGAGAGGATAGTTTAGTAGTGATATAGTTGAACCAAATGGCCCAAAAGAAACTTAACTTCTTAGAAATTCTATACCAAAGCGTCTATTGAAGGAAATAATACTTCCAACAGCTAACGAGTGGAACCATGTTCTATTTAAGTGTCACAAAATCTAAAGTGCAACTCTCTTAAGTGTTACAATAACCTACACTCTATGGAATTAAAATAAAAAAATATGAAATGACTTTAGGTAAGTGCATAAAAATAAAGTACTAGTTAAAATGCTGAGGACCACAAAGAAATTCTAAAGATTTTCAACATAAAAAAATTCTGCCTCTCCAATTACTCTAAAATATGAAAAGTTTTAAAAGATCATTTAACATTTTATAATTGAGGTAAACAATACTACAGTCAAGGTTACAGTACAATCTCTATAATAAGGAACAGACAGGTTGCACAGCAATGACATGATAAAAGCTAATGCATGAGAAATGCTATTAAACTGTAAAATATACAAAAATATTAATCCCTTCCATTTTATGAGACTGATGCGCTGCCCACTGCGCTAAGAAGGCGCTAATCCCTTCCATTTTAATAGTTCATATATGATTTTGCAGCCTTCTTTCCAGCAATCTTAACTTAAATATCTAAGGTGAAGAGCAAATATTTCTGCTGAAAAGCATAAATGTCTTTATTCTTATCAAACTAAATAGTCCACATTTCACTTAAGAGTAATTACCTAAATATTATCTTTAAATTTTATAGGGATATTTATTAAGAAAAAATACTGAATTCAATATTATGTAATCTAAATCTGTATGATATTTACTTGACTATGAAGGCAATTTGTTTATCTAATGTCTAATTTGCTTATTTAAAAGAAGTAAATGTCAAAGGAACTTCACAAACATGTAACCTCCCTCTGACTGTCCTTAAAAAGGCAGAAAAGAGAGGCAAAGATACAGTTGATAAAGCTAAATCCGGGGTCTTTTGAGGTTATCAGATGGTGCGAACACAACAGGGAAGCCCAGACACTCACCAAGGGGCTGGAAAGAGCGCACAGGACTCGTATCCCTGCTGCTCTCCCGGCTGGCTTCCCGGCTGCACCCTTGACTCACGCTTGGCCGAGGAATCCGACTGCTTCGGGCTGGTGTGAAGCAACGGCAGCACAGAAGTGGAGTAAACAGGAGAAGGGTTTGTATTTTTGACATTTTGGTTTTATTCTTTTCTTTCTTATAAAGCTAATAAATAACAAGTTCTGCTAAGGATGAGAAGAAATGATTCTTGATGAAGCATTACCAGGAATACCGTTAAAATTCTTGCTTATACTCTTCTAGTTTATTTGTGATTAGAAGAGCAAACTGTATTTTACTAAAATTCAACAGCTGCAAAGAAAAAAATGGATTTAAAACAGAAATAATACTGCCAAGATAAGATATCTAATTTCATTTTTAAACCTGTATTTCACTTCTCCTTGAATGTGAAGCTGTTTTCCTCAAACTCAGAAGACCTCAACGCGGTCCTCAGTGCTGCCGAGGCCTGAGGTACAAAAGAAACACAAGGCCGCACGTCTGACACGACAGCCTTACCCACTGACAGCCGGGACGGGCTGGCCTCCCTGCTGCAGCCCTGGCTCCGGGGGATCTTGCTTCTCTTCTGCGCGGAGGCGGAGTTAACCAGGACTCTCTGAACGCCAGAGCTCACCGTGGAGAGGGCTGTCGTGGTCAGAACTCTTCCTGGAGACCCAGACCGGCTGCCAGCTGAACACCAAACATACATATAGATGTTAACCTGTGAACTCTAGGAGATCTCTGTCGAAAGGATAAAAATTCAAGAAGTACATCTGAGAAACCTGTGATATAATGGCAAGTTCTAAGTTCCAAGGAAATAGATTAAGGAAGCTTTATATATACTGAAAACCTGGAATAAAAAGATATACCATATATATATATATATATACACACACACACACACACATATATATATATATGTATACACACATACTAGGATTGAATGGTAAATCATGTAAATATATTTTCAGTTTTGGGGAATATAAGATGTTACATTTAATAAGGAAAACACTATTATGATTTCAGAACATAAATAGTAGAAAAGGTTTCCAAAGAAATAACTTATCTAACAATACATTTCATGTAACTAGAGCTATATGTTAAAAAGCTATTTATTAAAGCTATACATTTATAAGGACACAATAATTCTATTATTGATAACATTCTTGTTAAGAATATAATAATGAAAATTTGCTTCCTGTTAAAACAGTTTGCCTGTTGAGATGCCTTGAAATGGGCATAACAAAGTTGTCTATCTTGTTACTTACACGTATTTTAAAATTTTTACAAGATTAAATTTTATTTATTTATTTTGGCAACACTGAGCGGCATACAGAATCTTCATTCTCCAACCAGGGATCGAACCTGTGCCCCCCACAGTGGAAGTGTGGGGTCTTAGCCATTAGAAAGCCAGGAAAGTCCCAAGATTAAATTTTAAATGTTTACAAAGTTGGGCCAGCTAAAAAAGAAACGGATTTTGCTATTTGCCTTCAAATAAAAAAGGGGTCTTGGGTGGCCAAAGTCTGGCATGAAGATGTGTACTGAGGGTAGAACAAGATTAATGGACAAATAAATGTCAAAGAAAGTAGATTCTTTCAAAACTAGTAATTTTCAATCTTGGAAGAGAGAAGATGTGGTCAGGTAGAGAGAGGGAGCTGGATAAAATCTCAGAGACAGGGGTAAGACTTTTTAAAAAAGAAACATGCATTTAAACTAGAACTGTATAATTAGTTTTTAAAGGGGTAAGCTCCTTGTCAATCAGAGCATTTTGTGTCTGCATTGAAAAGGAAAATAAGCTAGGTAAGTCCAAGGTATAATTTAACTCTAGATTCTGGACAGTAGCATTATAAAAGTTAAACTTGCACTTAAATAAAACTTCATGAAAGCAATGTTTGCTCTTTGCTGGGCACTTCTCCACAGTCACTGCTCACCTTGTATCATCTTACCCAGCCATGCTTCATTTCCAAAGAGCAAAGATTAAAGACTCAAAGTCAATGGGGAGAAGCAGGGAACATCACTGAGGAAGGAGTGCTGAGTTCAAGGGAGGGAGTGGTGACTTTTTAGGTCAAACCTGTCCTGTCTTGAGGGCTGTCCTGGCCATATTTTTGGATTTTTTTTTTTTTGGTGAAAGCTCTGAAATTTTCTGATTTTTATCATGTTGTATAGACCAAATAATACATGAATAGAGGCAGACTGGATATGATCCATGGGTTGCTGATCTGTGACCCTTGTTACTGTTTTCTGGGCACTGTGTTTCTGAATACAATTTAAACTCATGCTTAATTCCTAAACTTTACCAATATACAATATGAAACTCATCTTCTGCTGTTTACAGCAATACTGTAAAACAAAGCAATGTTTATGATGAAATTGACAATTTATTATTTGTGTAGAAAGAATTCTAAATTATTGCAGGGAAATTACACAAGTGTACTTTAAAAATGATGGTTCATTTTAATTGTTCCCTGACATTTCAGGTGAAGAATCTTTAGATGAGGTTTCTTTCAGTCATAACCTCAGGGATACTCACAAGGCACCTATTTTCTCCATGCAGCATCTAAACTAAACATACACACCAAAAACACCCAAACACCCAACATGCCACAAACTCACAATGCAAGGTAAGCTGATGGAATATTTTATGGGGATGTGACAATATAAAAAGTATAAATAATAAACTGACCACATACAACATGTTATTCTGTTAAAACCAATATAAGTTTAGGAGGTGAAGGTGTTGGTAGGAAACTGGAGAATTCCTTGAGATATGGATCTATTCAGCAGAGAAGAAACATGCAGTATAGAAGCAAGAGTAATCACTCCATCTATTCTAGATTTGTTGAATTTATCAAAACTATGCAAGCTCACTCTCTATATATTTGAATTGATTCATGCCCTGTCCTAAGAAATGCAATTGGCAGTGTTAATCATTTCATGCTCTTCTTCACTACCGCCATGAACAGCATGATATTCAAGTGCTACAACCCATCTTGCAATCATTCATACTTAGAAGAAGAAAATATCACGGCTCTTTCCCCAACAAAAGAACTACAAAGGTTAATTATGTCTTCAAGGAAAACCACAGTTGATAAAAAAGAGTATGATGCACCTAGCAATATCATGCTACTAGAAAATATTCTAATATGAAAATTTGAAATTGGGTAACTAATTTCTCCTGTGCTGCCTCAAGTTTTCAAAACATTGTTTTGTACTTTTTATGAGATACTTTCAAGGCATTACTAAAGCTTCCCTGCTTTGGGATGTTTACACTTGTGGGATCAACATGGATAATTTTTAAAAACCAGGGTTTTGGTAACAAATAAGGACAGGTCACAGGAAAATCCTAATTGGGAACTTTTACCCCAATGATGGCTACAAAATGATAGAATATTAGATGTTAAGAATTTCTGCTGAATAGAACCCATTCTTGATAATGAAAATAGATGATCAAACAACTGATGCACATATAAAGTCTATAGATTCTTACCACCAATGGTATTAGCAGATTGTGATCCTGAACAAGTGTAAAGGCAGAATTAGGGTAAGGGTTATAATCCATGAAGAGGGAAGGAGCAGATTTAAAATGCATGGCAGATGGAAATAAGAAAGCTTTAGTCAGTTTTGAAAATTAAAAATCCTAAAGCAAAAAAAGCAAACTTTAACAAAAGCAGAACACTGAGTAGTTTTTACAGCTGATAACTGAAATCAGACACTAATGTACAAAGCAGATGAAATGAAGGTGTAAAAGTGCAGATTTTTCAGCTTTTCTTCTGATAGGCCTAAAATCTAAATAATTAAATGTTTAAATTTTTGTTATTTAAACATTTAATTTAAAAACTATAGGTAAGGAAGAATTACAGCATCTTCTAGCTGAAGAAAAATTACATGAAAAAGCTACAGATTTTATCTTTCTTAAGACACTGAGGGGAAAAAACTGAACAGTAGCAGGGTGGGTGGGGAGACAAAATTTCTGACAGGCTGTACAATCATTTGTACATAATCAGTCACTACCAACAACAAAAGACACACTCTTTGAGTAAATAATTAAGTCTGGAAGTCCCTCCATTGGGTCTGCTTTCAATTTATTTTTGGTTAGCCGCTAGAACATACCTGCTTTGACTCAAGACAATTTTTTTTCCCCTAAATGGTGATATAAAAATATGGAAAGACCATGCAAACCCTAGTGAATTACTTCACAACAAAGTGAAGATGGAGATCACAGTAATATTTCTATGTAGATGTGTGTAAAGAGACTTGAATCAAATTATATAAAGCAGCAATATCTTTTTTCAAAAGAATTTGAAATGAAACAGTTATTCAAATAAATATATAAGCAAGCAAATAAAAACCCACCAGTATGATTTAAAACCTAAGTGATTTTACTGTGGGAAAGTTATCTGATCTTAAAATCTTACTGGGTCTAAAAGCCTATTATTATGTTCTCACACTCTAGGAGAGGATTTGAAGTACTGTGCATAGGGTTTCAATGTCAAAGACCAAATATAAAAAAATTATTGTATATTCTCGATATGATCAGTAGTTATGATATACTTAAAATGGAGGTCCTTAAGTAATACATTAAAAAATCATACACAAAGCACTTTGAATCTCTGCCATGAGTTCAGTCTTAGTATTACTTTAGAAGAAAACTCAGTAAAATACCTCACATGAAATTGAGTTTTATCCTTAAGATACCAGATACAGTCTCTGGTTGCTATCTTTACTTTTCCTTATGCTTTAAATTTCCTTCACCATTATTTTTGTTTCCTGAAGGCCGTAAGACTAACAAGGTATAGAAAAGTGCACAACAGGAGTATAAAATTCAGTTGACATTGCAGTAAGAAAAACAAGGAGATCAATTTTATCAGCTAAAATATAGAGCATGTACTTTGTGCTCAGGCAAATATACTAATTTAATCCTCACAACAATCCTGTTAAGATTATCCTCTTCATTTTACTGTTTATATTAGAAGTACACAGAAATATAACAACTTTAAATAACCTGGAATAGCCATGATCAACTCTGGGAAGTACGGCTCCAGATACATGATCTAAATCAATACTTCTCAGACTTGACTATAACAGAAATCACTTAATGATCTTGTTAAAGACTGAATTCAGTACACCTGTGGTGAATTTCTCAGGTGTGCATTTCCCAGGTGATGCTGATGCTGGTTTGGGCATCACATTTGGAAGAGCAAGGCTCTAAACTTATGTGTTACACTGCTAAAGATTAAGTTACTTTAAACAATTACTCTAAAAATACACAAGATCAGGGAAGAATGTGATGTGATCTACTCCT